>NW_022196912.1:50387368-50406254 GCF_008632895.1 Mastomys coucha | reverse complement strand
CTAATAAAAAAAAGAAAATACTAAAGAGAAGAAGTAACTGTGAACTATTGATTTTATCTATTTGACTGCAGTAACCATGGCATTATGTATGTGTCAAAATGCTATTTCCTGTACCTTACATTCATACAAATGCAAAGAAATATAATGAAGTAAAGTCATTTCTAGTTTTTCTTTTGATTTGCTTTTATTCCAGATATTTAAAGGAATTTTGCTTTCCTTTCCCAACTGTTTCAAGATTTTACCATTTTTCTTTTTGTATGTGATTTCTGTGGGGGGAAGGATGGTTCATAAAAATCATGTGTATGATGGAATCGCTTCTAAATTTATTGGATTTGTTTTTATAACACATAATATGGTATATAAAACTATAATCATAAATAGGTTTTTGCTTCTTAAAGAATTTGTTTTCTGTCATTGAGATTTATATAAATGTAATAAGATGGTACCATTCAGTTCCTGTTTGTCCCTGTTGATTTCTTGTATACTGTTTTTGATCCAACTAGTTTTTAAAATTTTATTGGATACAAAAATATTTAGGGTTGCTATGTCCTTTTCATAAACTAAGCCCTTTACTACTAGAAAATGGCAATCTTTATCATTACAAATATTAGTTGCTTAAGAATCTGTTTTGTTTTATTGATTAGTATTAACATTCATTTCTTTTATATCTCTTTCCTTTTAACCCATTTGTGCTATTATATTCATTGTAAATATAATCTCAGCCTTTTAGTTAGGATAGTTAGACTACTTATATTTAGTGTGTTTCTCTTATAAAATGAGACTCAAATTTATTTCCCAGTTTTCTGACCTACCTTTTACTTTTGAACATTATTTTGGAATATCTTTAAAGCAGTTTTATTAACACATATTTACTGTACAAAATATTTTTTATTTGTGATACTCTCATATATGCATATACTATGCTTTAATTATAACAACCCTCACTACCCTCTTTTATACTCTCTAGTTGATCGATTTTTTATTTTCCAATGTCTTATTTGTGTTGCATGTTTGAATTGCACATTTGCACATGCTCTCACGTGGCACATACATGTGTACCTGTATGCGTGTGTGTGAAGGCTAGAGGATAACTTTATATGTCATTCTTCATGCATTTTCCAGCTTGTTTTTTGAAGCATAGCTGTTCTTTTGCCTGGAGCTCACTGGTTAGGTAAGTGTACCGTGTAGAAGTTGCCAGGGATCCAACTGTCTCTGTAGTTCTCTATTAATATAAGCCATATCCAGCTGTCTCAGAGATCTAGATATCCTGAAGTTCCTTTTGAATGTAAGCACATGCACCATATCCAGCTTTTTGACATAAACCACTGAGTTTGGACCAAACTCAGGTTCTATTGTTTGTGTGAGAATAACTTACCTCCTCAGAATAATTGTTTCATTTCTTTTTTTAAGATTTATTTATTGTTATGTGTATGAGTACACTGTAGCTGTACAGATGGCCATGACCCATCATGTGGCTGCTGGGAATTGAACTCAGGACGGCCTCGCTTGCTCAGGCCCCGCTTGCTCCAGTGTAATTCACTGTAGCTGTATTCAGACGCACCAGAAGAGAGCGTCAGATCTCATTACCAGTGGTTGTGTGCCACCATGTGGTTGCTGAGATCTGAACTCAGGACCTTTGGAAGAGCAGTCATTGCTCTTACCCGCTGAGCCATCTTGCCAGCCTGTTTCATTTCATTTTATTTTTGATGTATAGATACAGCTTGTTTTGTTGTTACTTTAGTAGCTATTGCTAATGCCATACATTTTATTGTCGATTTAATTATACATTTTATACACATTATTTCAGGTTTTGGTTAAGAATTCTGTTCAAATTTATAATTTGGCCTTTTCTTCAATGATTTCTGAACTTTTTAATCTTTTAAATATTTTACTTTACATATGTAGATATTTCACCTGCAGATATATCTATGTACCATGTGTATGCAGTGTCTGCAGAGCACAGAAGAGAGTGTCAAAACAACTAAAAGGAGTTACAGTTCCGTGTGAGCCACTATGTGGGTGCTGGAAACCTAACTAGTACTTCCTACCACTTACAAAGGGCTTACAAAGCGTGCTCTTCGTTCAACTTGAGACTAGAAATGTTTTCTCATATTGACAAAGCTCTCTTGTTTTGTTTAAGACGTTCATTTCCCTTCCTCACTGTATCATTCTGTAGTTTCTGCTGCCGTGTCTTCAAGTCTGGTCCTCTTTCATCCCCTAGTACATCTAACAGCAGTTGGTTTTATCCAGTGTATTTTCCACCTGAAACATTATCGTTTCTATCTTTAGAAATTTTCCTTGGTCCTTTTTAATACCTTTCATTTTACTACTTTATTTTCTCAACCAACAGGATATACTTACATCACTATTTAAATGTTTAATTTTTCCAGTTAGTTTTAACACCTCTGTGTTGGGAGCCTGTTTTGATGTTTCTTTTTTTCTTCTTTATTTTTTTCTTTTTAAATTTTTTTCCTTCCTTTTGTGGAATCATAATTTCCTGCTTCTTTCATGACTGGTACGTTTTTAAAAATTATATTTAGAATAATACAAGGTTAACCTTCTTAGATGCTGATGCTTAGCGGTTACTGACTTTCCTTCTCCGGTTCCTGTTAGGCAGGATGAGCTTAGTTCTGTCCTGAGCTTAATTTTTCTGCCAAGGGAAACCCTTCCATTTATTTTATTCACATCTTAGGATGGGGACCTTTTCCTCTCTCTGGTAGTACCAGTTCTATGTGGCTTCTTGGATCCTCAAGAACTGTTATGCCAGTTTTCTCTGGGGTGTTTCTGCTGCCCCCTGCTAATGAGCACCCTGCTTCTGCCTGTTGCATAGTGTTTGGGCCTTTTCTCTGGGTCTTCCCTGAACTCCTCAGTTTCTGTCTCTTACTGTCATACTGTTGATTACGGGGGTCTGCTGAGTGCTCTTGGTTTCCACTTACTGGCGAATATTTCAGTGCATCAGATTAGGACTATGTGTCATATAAAATGGTAACTGTGTGTATGTAGTCAGTGTTCATTGTCTTAAAATTTGTTTAAAGTAGATGGAAAATAGGTTAATGATACTATGTAGACAGTGGAGACTTCTGACTGATTACCAGTTTAGTATTGTAAAAATAAGGTTCTCTCTGCCATTTTCTTCTGGGATGTCAGGAAACTGAGTTATTTCATCCCTACTCATCCATTCTCTCATCTATAAAATATATATTATAGTTATGTTTTTTCTCATTCTAATTTCAAGAACACTATAAAGCACTGAATGAGTATATAACTCCTTATGTATTCCTCTCTTTATAATGTAGTATTTTATCATTATTGTAGGGGTAAACTGAAGAGCTTTCTTACTCCAAAATGCATATCTACTTCATTGAACTTCTGTTTCTGTTAAATAATCTAAATGTTTATACTGAACAGGAGAGAAAGACCATATGTCTTTATATAAAGACAGCAAATATTTTTCTGTTGTTAATGTTTCTATTTTGTTTGTTTCTTCATTTATTTTTAAAACAGAGTGTCACTATGTGACCCAACCTGCCTGCATGCCTGATATATTCAACTCTGCTGAAATCCATGCTCATTTTCAACCACAAGGTTGTTCAGAAAGTGCTGTTCACAGTAAAGTAACATCAGGGAGTCCCACATACTCATGCAGATTGAGTTTGCTGCTGACTTTAATAGCTGTAATGTACTGTTCATTTCAGAAATCTATGAGAACAGAGTTGAATGTTTTACCATAACTACATGAAGCTGTTTTGAAGTGGCAAGTGTATTTAAACAGATTTAAATGTTATATCATAAATATATGCACCAAAATATTACAATACACCCCATAATAACTACAAGTTTTACAATTTTATGTGTTAGTATCTGTCTTAAAACTGCACTTAAATTCAAAAAAAGTGGACTATATTAACTTTTTTTTTTAAAAAAAAGATTTATTTATTTATTTAATTTATTTGAGTACACCATTGCTCTCTTCAGACACACCAGAAGAGGGCATCAGATCCCGTTACATATGGTTGTGAGCTACTATGTAGTTTTTGGGAATTGAACTCAGGCCCCTGGAAGAGCAGTCGGTGCTCTCAACCGCTGAGCCATCTCTCCAGCCCTAACTTTTTTAAAGATCTAGAAAACTATAAAAATGAAATAATTTTCTACCTTGTTTTGTGCCTCTTTAGCTTTCTCTATATTTTTTCATTTGATTCAAGAAAAATGATTTTAGCATATATTTCATCTATACCATATCTCTTTTTTCTTTAGGGAAAATTTTTTCTCAGTAAGTTAACATTTTTATATGTATTTATTTTTACTAAAACGAATCATAGTTTTTATTTTATTAAAAGTGGAAAACATTGTGTTTATCTTCATGAGCTTACTAATAAGATCAACAGTTTCATATGGTCTAGAAATGGGTCAGAGCAATCCTTTCTTTTTCAGCTAACAATTGTACCAAATCCTGACCAAGTTCTGTGTGTATTTTCTAGAACTGCTGCATCAGACTATCTTGCATAGGAAGGACCTGAGCAGGGTTCCGTCCTAGATCATAGAGTAGAGTCCCTCTGAGGAAGAGGAGCTGTGATGGTTAGTGAGCTCAAGAGTGTACAGGGCTGTCACAGAAGTGTCACAGTGTTTTGTGCATGTATATGGAAGAAGCTGGCTGAACATGGGTCCAGCTTCTATCTCACTGTAATGTGTCCATAAGCCACCATTATCTACAAGCAGTTTGAATGGCTAAAGATCAGATAAAGTAGCAAAAATGCCCAGCTTCACAAACATGGTGCTCAGTATTTTTGAGATGTGTGCTTCCACGTTGCCTCTAAAGTTCAGTTAGTGTTAAACCAGCACAGTAAGCAAGATTAATCCACTCTCCTGTTGGTCCTCAATACATTCTTCTGTGCATCCCACGTGACTAGTTTAAGGTTTCCAGGAACATAGGAGCTACATATTTTGAGCTTCTGTTTTGGCAGGAAAAAAAAATTAAAATTTGCAGTTTGTTCAAAGTTCAGATATGCTGTGGCATTTGGCACCAACCCAAGGCTGCAGCTTTGGATGGGTTTTTTGGTGGCTATTACCGAGAATGTTTATTAAATTCAGTATTAAGTGAGCAGTTGAAGATATTGGAGCAGAACTCTTTTGAACATTTGAAAATTTTGTTCACCAACTTGTAACAGTTGATAAGGGCAATTTGTGAGGAGCAGGGGTTGTTGAAGAAGAGTCTGTGAAAGGGTTACATGACAGGCTTAGCATAATGCAGACATGGGCAAGCTGGCCCTCCACCCAAGCCTTACCTTTGTGTTATGTGGCACAATGGGAGGATCTGGTTCCAGCCTTCTACTGTTCGAGTGAAACAGCCATGGAGCCTGTGGGGGCCTATGTTCTGGAGAGGTGGACAGTAGGGTTTTAATCAGATACTTAGATAATTCTCCCACCTGAAAAGGTATGCTTCTCAAAGTCAGAATTCCTTTCTTGTAAGACTGCGTTCATTCTGTAATTTCACTTCTTGTACAATGCACGTGACGTGATGAATTGAAACAGTATATACAGGGAACACATTCATTATGTTGCTGAATATCTTTGCTGGTTTCTTTATTGTTCTCAGAAAGCTCTCCTTCCTGTGTTTGGAAGTTGTTAATTCATACGGATCGGTCTAATCCTTCTTCCCTCTCTTGTGTTACAACAGGGTCTGATTCAGAGGCTGTAGACAACAGAAGGTTAAAAACCAATACCCTCTCCCCACAGGAACTGTGGGATTAACAGAGAAGCACCTCTTAGTTTATCCTGCTCTGGAACTTTTCATGGAAAGAGGTGAATATGTTTTTCACAAGATGGGTGCATCCAGGTCCCTTTTCCTTCCTCTCAGGCTAAGGTTCTGGAGTCTTCTATCTGCCCCTGTTTTGACCTAGTAACACCACCTGTGTGTCAGCCTGTCTCTCAGGTCGGTGCCTCCATTCAGCCCGTTCATCTACCTTCAACTATGTTTTGAGGATCTGACTCCCCCTGGTGGCTCCTGGCATGAATCAGGGCTTCTTTTCGCTTAGGAATCTCTTAAAGAGGCTCAGAGAGCAGTGTTTATGTTCCAAATGCTTCAGCAATCTCTTGAGACTCAAGATAGATTTTTCAAAGTTTTCAGAAAGTTATTTCCCCCCTAAGAGTTTGCCAAAGGAGACTAGAGTAGACCAATGCTAATTTCGTACATACAGAAGAGACATTCTGAGTTTTTGAATACTAAATGTAATTGGTTTAATTACAAATCATTTGCTAAAAAAAAGTTATGTTCTCATCCATAATTAAGAAAGTTTCTTTCATCCTCCTAAAATAGCAGTAATTGTGCTATAAAAAAGGAAACCAAAATGTTTGCATCGAAAAAGAATCCATAAAATGTTTGAAATTGATAGTTTGATGTGGCAAATACATTAAACAAGATGATTTCAAAATACATTTAATTTGACAGTGTTCAGAGACAGACAGTACTCATCAGCATCACTTCTTTGTGGCTGCTTCTACATAAAAGAATTTTGGTCATTTAGATCTCAAAAATTGTCACTTTCTATTTTAACTTTTATAGTCATGCATTTATTTGAAGTGTCAACTTCTATCTCTCATTTTTTTCTTTCCCTTTCTACCATTAACTTGAATTAAAGAATGGATGTGAATATCTTCTGAAGACTATTTTCTTTAGTTTGAAGAAAAGGAGAGTTTGTTCTTTCTTTTGTTGTTGTGAAAATGCCTTTTTATTTAACCTAGAAATAGTGCATTTGAGAAATTCTTAAGATATCGTCCTATCTGAGATGGTTGGAATATTGCTTCTTATTAGCAATAGTTACTGGAGTTATTTTTCTATCTTCATTTGAAAAGGACTTGCTAACATTCATAGAAATCTCAGAGCAAGAGTAGGTGGGGTTTCCCATTGTTATCTTGGAACCCAGAGATAAGAGTTCAGGGTTTTCATTTATTTGTCAGTTCGGTTCTGGTTTTGTTTGGATTTGTTTTTTTGAGTGCTGAGTCATTCATTTGCCTTTGCTTGCTGTTTTTCAAAGTCTCAGTTTCTGTTAATTGATGGGCTGTGGTGGTTTACATGTGTGCCACCCAATAGGACATTTCTTGGCCTCCTCCCAGTGGCTTTGGAGGAAGGGGTGGGATGTGGGATGTCCTCAGGTCATCAGGGCATACCTCCTAGAAGGATGTGGTACCTCTGTCTCTCAGACTTTCTGCTGCTGGCCCCTGTATTTCCTGCAACGCCTGCTCCTTGGAAAGTCATCTTGCTCACTCCTCATAGTACCAAGAACTAAGGCTAATCTCTCTTAAGAACTTCAGAACTGCTAGCTTTTTATAAATTGTCTTGGCTACTTTGTTAAGATAACATATTGGACCAATATAGGGAATTTTTGAGAAAGTCTTCTGACAAAGCATAATAGGATCCCTCTTAGGAAAGTCATGTTTCTTTTTAACATCATACCATGGGCAAGAGTGTTAAAAACAAAACAAACAAACAAAACCTACAGCTCTTATTTGTTCTCTCTATCATACTGACTAAATGTCTTATAGTACTTCTTGCTCTGTTAAGGGCAAACTTAACAGAGTAATCCATCATGTTAGTGCAATGCCACCCAGTCCTGGTTAGCAGCACTGCAAAGTCTTTGCTTCACCCAACAGTTGCCAGAATACACAGCTGTGAGTATTTTAAAAGCATATTAAAAATGAAGACGGTTTCCCCTCTCTTCCCAGAAAGGAAAGGAAAATGAGCATTCATCAGTCATACTTTTTTTCTGGGCTGCTAAGCAATAAAATATTAAATAAAATGCCCTGATACTATGAAAATCTGAACATGACTTTTTGAGGATGCTTTCCAAGGGGTCACTTTATAAGACTATATGGGGATGGTTTGTCTTTAAGCATCCTTCCGTAGACATTCCCACAAACTCACTGTAATGGAAATGTGGAAGGAAGTACAACAGCTTCCATGTGAATTATGCTTATTCTTATTCTGTTCAAGCAATCCTGGATCTAAAGCAACCATTCTCAACCTTTCCAATGCTGCGACCCTTTCATACAGTTCCTCATGTTGTGGTGACTCCCAACCATAGAATTATTTTTATTGTTACTTCATAGCTATAACTTTGCTAATTATGAACCATAATGTAACTATATGATATGTAGGCTATCTGATACGCAGATCCTGTGGAAAAAAATGTTTGACCCCCCCAGTGGAGTTGCAACCCACAGGTTGAGAACCACTAAACTACACAAAGGTGATTCGCTGAAACATTTTTTAAGTTGGTAAGTCACAGCCTTCTCTACTTATTTTCAAAATAGGACCCTAAGTATTCGATTTTGTGACAAGTGAAGGGTGAAAAGGCCAAACATTTTTACTCTTTCATTCAAACATGGAATTGGGGGAGAGATAGTAGAATAAAAAGCCACAGGCACACTTTACTGATTCTCAAAATTTTCAAAGAGAATTTCCTGGGTTACTTGTTCGAACACAGGAGTTCTGTGCTGCTGCATCAAAGAGGATGACTCCTAGAGTAATTTATGACCTGTGTGCACAACACTGCCTCTTACTGTTTTGTTTTAGAGTGTGTGTGTGTGTGTTTGTGTCTGTGTCTGTGTGTGTCTGTGTGTACATGTGCACAACACTGCCCCTTGGTGGCTTATGTGTCCATGTGCACAGTACTGATCCTTGCTTTTTATGTCTAAATGTACACAGCACAGCCCCTTGATTATTTATAAATTGCTTTCATAGTACTGAGTCTTGATGGTTTATGTTTCAATGTATACAACACTGCCCTTTGTTGGATTGTGTGTCCATGTGCACAACATTGACCCCTTTCTAGCCCGTGGTCATTTGCACAATATTGTCCCTGCCCCTCGCTGGTTTACGTATCTATGTGCTAAGTGTGGCTGTTGCAGGTGGTTTATGTGTCCATGCGCACAGTATTCTCCTTGCTGGTGTATGTTTCCTTGTGCACAGCACACTTTTTGCTGGTATTTGTGTCCATGTACCTAATACTGACCCTTAACTGGTTTTTAAAGTTCATTTTCTCTCTAATAAGTCAGCCGGTCATTATAAGTACTGTGGGCAGCTCCTTGGTCTTCTCTGAGACACTAGAGAACCATCACATGTGTGAGTATGAATCTTAGAATGCAAATGAAATGCTTCCTACATAGCAGGCCTGGCTATTGTTACTTTGAACTGAAGCTATAGTAGAGACATGGGATAATGTTCATTCAATGGATTTCACCCTGGCTACCACATTACCACTCTGCATTTAGCTTTTATGACAAATTGGATTTATAAATTTCTGTAATTATAAGACATATCTTTAATTCAGTGACTTCAGGCTGATTTCTGCCTTGTCTTTTCATTTCATTGAATCTTATATCAATGAGATGTCTTATATATTTCAATGAATATCTTATATATTTGAGAAGCAGGCTTGGGGAAAGTGAAATTTTGCATAATTGGATTCTATGGAAAAGATGAATCTAGAAACCGATTGTGCAGCATGTTCCCTACATTTTTGTTAAGTAACCTTTAGCAGCTCTTGGTGGAATGCCCCAGTGGTTTTTCTCTATCTTCAGCTGGGCAGCCATAGCTCTCCATCTCTATTAACTCTTTGCTTTCCTTTTGGTGTCTGTCTTTCTGAATGTCTCTTTTCTCTTCCTGCCTTTCCCATCATGTTAAACTACTTCTCAACATAATAAGTTAGTGATGTTTAAGGGGAGAATCACTTAGGAGATAAGAAATGGCTCTTTATGCATGTGATCTGAAATGGAGGTTTTGAATATGTTCCACTGAGGAGGGGGCGGTGTTCCAAAGAAAAAAAGGAAAAATCCAAGTTTCCCAGAAATAAAGGTCAAGAGACATGGAACAACTCTTTTATTATTTGCTTTCAAAACAGAGAGAGTATGATTTATGTCAGCTAGAGGCTTATGTCATAGTTGTGCAGGTGCTGCTGTGGAGTGTGACCCCCTCTAATCCCCATAACGACACCGGGCACTGACCACATTAGCTTTGTAGTTACCGACAACTGCATTCCCAGGGGCCTTCTGGTTTCTGAATCCAGCCACCTGGCTAACAGGCCAGCCAGTGCTTGATGCAAGAACATTGTTTTCTTAGTACAGCCTGAAATACATTTTGTGTATTTTGTATACATGGCTTTTATGTGACTGTTTATGATGGTACCTCTGTGGTTCCATTGGAAGTCACCAGTGACATTGTTTTCCTCCTTCCTTTGTTGATAGATACATCATCACTATTACTAAAACTGATGGTTCCATATATAAGTGTGTGTGTGTGTGTGTGTTTGTGTGTGTATGTGTGTAACATGTAAGTTTCTTGATATTTAATGAGTTCCTTTATATCCAGAGGATAAGTCTATGGCTTATATGTTTATACAATTTATCTTTATGATCTTAAGAAGGTGTTAATATTTTGGTAGTTTTTATGTATATGAGTCTTTTGACCACATGCATAAGATTTATTTTTACATTATATGTATGAATGTTTTGACTATGTATGTATAAATGCACTTTGTGATGCTTGGCACCCATGGAGGTCAGAAGAAGGTGCTAGGTCCCTTGGTACTGGAGTTACAGATATTTCTGAGCCACCACATGGATACTGGAAAGCAAACCCTGGGTCCTCTCACATAGCAACTACTGCTGTTAATGGTGGATCCACCATTTTTACTGTTTCTATGTTTTGTTGTTTTCTTCTAAAGGTTAATGAAAGTAGATCTTTTCTAATTATCACAAATTATTTTATATTTTATTCCAATTTGCAGCTTTTCCAACCATGGAAATTTTAATAATCTTGTGTTATGGATTATAGAGACATAATCTAAATATTAATTTCATTTAAAATCTTATTAATGATCTTTATAGTTTGGTAGGCAGGCTATCTACCTATTTGTTAGCATAGTAAGTTAATGGAAAAAAAGCCAAGAAGTAAGACTCTGAAGCCAAACTCCCTTTAGATCTCGCCTCCATCACATCCCAGTTCTGTGATCTTGAATTAACCTGTTTGTGACTCATTGACACCAAAGTCAGGAGGTGGTGACAGTATTACTGTCATAGATGTGATAATTGAATTAATATTAGCAAATCCCTACATATATATTTATCAACGTTTAATTTCTCCAAGCAAAGGCTCTTCATTCATGAGTTGACTCAGTCCCACAGGTACAAAGCTGAGAAATCATCAGCTGTTGTAACTTCTTACCTTTGAAACAAATACTTAGTAACTGGGAATTGACAAGCCACAAAAATCATCCCTTGTTTGAGATGGCATGCAGGACAGAGTAGAAATGAGCTCCATAATGGAAGAAGAGGAAAGTTCAAGATAAGTTATGTTTTCCTCACAATAGCTGTGGGCACCCTTCAAATTTCAGTTAGGTGGTGACAACATAATTAGACAGTAAAATATTCTGTCTCTAGCTATCCTTTGTGTGCCTGCAAGTCATCTGTGAGGAGTCTCAGCTTGTAAAGGCTGCCTTTGGCTATGTGTTTAGTGTGATTTTTTTCCGTAAAATATGCATGAATAAACAAGGCTTCCGGCAGAAATAATTAATATTTATCACTTAGTGAAAGCTGCGGCAAATATAACTTTTCAAGATGACACAAGACAGAAGACCTAAGACAAGGTGCTATGTGCTCAGAGCAGTGGGGCTGGCACGGATTTACAGACCTGTTTATTAAAGATGTGTGAGAAGGAAGTACCAGAATCACAGTGAAGGCTATTGCCACACAGTCCCCTCTGACCCCGCTGTAATTCACGGATTGTGAGTATTTGCCAAGCAGTCCCCTCTGGAGGGCAGTGCAGTACTACAATTGTTGGAGCAGCTGCTATCTCAAACCTCCCAGAAATTCATTTTAAAAGTTTCTTGGTTTTGAAAGATGTGAGTCACCCCCTGCCTTGAATATTCAAAAGGGACCGTGATGGCCAAAGCCAAGGCTCTCATAGCATGGGTTGATGTGCTGGGTTGGTGAGGTGGACTTCAGAACCCTGCTCAGGAAGGGTATTGGTGTAGCTGAGCGGCAAACCTGGAAGACAGGTCTTTCCCTGCATCGTCTAGTTACTTTGAAATTTCAACCTCAGAGTTGGTGTTTCAGTATCTGATTTTCTCAAAAAGATCCATCTGCATGTTGTAGGGAACTTGAGGGGTAGCCTATCCAGGATCTTGTAGCATCCGGTCACCTCTGTAGCCAGCAAAATATTTGCCTGCATCTTAACAGAGCAAGAAAATGCTTTGAGAAGTATTTCAGGTTTATGAACAAATATCCTGATACTTACCGGATTTCTCATAACATTCAGAGTTCTTTTTCATAACCATACTGCCCTTCACATGCTATTGTATTGCAAATCCAAGCCCTCATGTAATCAAACTGCAGGAATGATGTTTAATTAGCAGTATAAGACCCTATGTGGCCGTATAAACACATAAAAGTTATTTTCCTTGACGTCATCCTACAAAAAACCCACCTTTATACAATTGTAAGCCCTGAGACATATTGATGTTTTAGGAGTAAAGCAACAGTAGGCTTCTCACTGTTCCAGACCCCTAAGGTGGAGAGATTTCAGCCAACCATATAAAGGGTAGCTTCAAATATCTCAGCTCTAAGAGTGTCACAACAGTAAAGGTTATGGAAGATCCTTTTTTCTTTTCTTTTTTCTTTTTGGTAAGCAAAACAAATGTGCTTTTCAGCTGTAAATCATGACATAGTCTTATTATACCTAAAAGAATGAAAGAATGTAGGTAAATGATCCTCTCTCTTCATCTGTGCCCCTGAGGATAAAGTTATTGATGCCCATTCTTGCTGCAGAGAGAGATCCGGAAGCTGTCATCACAGCCTTCTTGGTCCCTGAGAGCAAGTGAACTCTTGATGAGGTAGTTAAAAGAGATTGAAGACATTATTTGATGCATCTGGAGTATCAACAGCATATAAAGGAGACACACAACAAAAGGACAGGCCAGTGTTACCACATGATCAACACACATGGGTTAGAGAGTTCTAAAACCCTTTTCTTCCTCAGGAAAACCTTGTACCTTTGTGCTTGATAGGCAGGCACCTGTGAACTCAGGCATTTGTTTTCCACCACCCAGCTTGGTACAGGGCATACTTTTGGAGTCAAGCCCAATTAAGGCATTCATTTTGTTATTTTTATTTTCTTTTCTGGTGTTATCTCCCAATTCTAGATAGCAGCTCACTTTGCATTCTTGTCTTCTTATGTTAGTAGATGTGCAAGCTAAATCAAGAATGGCTTTGGCCTTTAAATTAAATTTCACATTTGCCCTTGGCAAAGCCTGGGTTGTGTATTTTAAGATGGTAAAAAACACAGTAAAGAAAATACTTTAAAATTTTGCTATGAGAGAGTTTAGATGAATTATTTAAATAGAACATCCATTTCAAATCAGCACTAATCAATGTACTGTGTATACTCGTTTACTTCCAGTCGAAAAGTCATGCTAAAAATGGGCTCTGGTTACTTTCCTTCTAATTTATTGCATTCACCATTTCATTGTGACCTTACTATGCCCTTGTCGTTTATGGACTAAAGGCAACCATTTTGTAATAATGAAAATATGCAGACAAGCTTTACCACCTAGGAAAAAATTTTGGTTTTAATATTTGGTTTAAATTAATACAAGTTGGTGTTTATAAAGCTGCTTCATGATGTTTGAAAGAGAGGAGACCTGTTAGCTGCCATTACTGTACGGATCTGGGCCTTCCCATGTTGTTTGTTGGAAGTGAGTCAGAGGAACAAGTTATGTTAATTACAATGGTTTTGATTCACAAAGATACACGTTGTACCCAAATTAATAAAACTTTAAAGTTTTAAAAAAGAGACCTGAAAGACAAACCATTAAAGCCTTGCTATTTTTTCTTTCTTGTTTAGTTTGGTTTGCTTTATTCTTTTAATCCAGACTCTAACTGGCTGCACCTTCACCTTGCTGTGATCTCAGATTCTAGGTTTCATCTGTTACTGATAGTCAGACCTCTTGAGAGGCTGTCTGCTGCTCCCCAACAGTGTCCTTAAGGCACCAGAGACAGCCATGGAGCTCAGCACATCTGGGGAACAAAATCCCTGATGCAGCTTTCTTATTTTTTCTTTGAGACCAACACTGGAACTCTGTGCCTTGATCCTTATGTCTGTAAACAAACTGGACCCCACATGGCCCCAGAGATTTGAGGAGCAAGTGATACAAAGAATTGTAAATTGATAAGAAAAAAAATCTCTGGTCCAGTCTGTGTTCTCAGACAGAAACGATGCTGCTTGTCCTTGGAAAAATATTCTAGGAGCGTATGGATCACAGACCGCCACAGTGGGTACATCTCCTTCATGAAGAAGTCAGCTGTGGTGCAGAGAAATTTCCCAGAGTAACAACACGTTTCAGAGCCACTGTCTAACACCAGCAGAGAATTTGTAAGCTTTGCAGTTAATGCCACAAGAATCTGGGTTCCTGGGAAATCTCCATTTTCAGTAGGGTGTCTATGTCTAGGTAATATCTCTCAGACTCAAATGATCATGACCCATTCAAAGTAGAGATTAGTTCATTAGTAGAGAAAGAGATAATATAGCATTCAAAAATGTTCAGGTAAAAATGCATGGGTCTGCACCAGGTCCCTTGGATATATGCTAAGGCTGTTAGCTTGGTTTTGTGGAGCTCCTAAAAGTGGGAGCAGGCGGATATATCTCCCTTTTGCCTGTGCTTGGGACTCTTCCTCCTACTGGATTGTCTTGCCCAGCCTCAGTTATGGGGGCTTGTGCCCTGTCTTATTGTATCCTGTTTTGTCCTGTCAGGCTGTCATCTTTAGAGGTCTGCTCTTTTCTGAAGAGGAAACAGAAGGGGGTGAATCTGGGGAGACGGGAGATGGTGAGGAGGTTGGAGAAGTGGAGGGAGGGGAAACTGTGCTTGATAGCTTTAATTTTAAAAAGGGTTTTCTTCATCATTCCTCACGAAAACCATGACTCCTTTTTAAAGCTTCCATTGCCTGGCAGCTTCTTCCTTATATATAAATAAGTTTGGTCACTCTCATCTCACACTCTTCTCTCCACCCTCTCCCTCTTACTCTGAAACCCCTTTCCCCAACAAGGTCCCACCCAACACTTAGATTCATTATGTTGGTCTGTGGCTCACCATGTTTAGAGTTTCTTACTAAGGGTAGGAGGTTATTTACTGGAGCAAGGGCTGCTACACCACTGAAGAAAAGAACACCTTGTCTCTGAATAAGGAGATAGCACAGTCTCTTGGGCTCCTACTCCGTCAGGGGTGAAATGTGGGCAAGCCCAGCCTTGTGCATGTCTTGTTCAGATGGCCTGGATTATGGTAAATTAATGAATGGCCATATCGTGTCCTTTTTTTCCATGGCACATCTCTCCATTGTTTGACTGTTTTATTCTTTTTATCCCCTTCGGCAGTGTTCTCTGTGATTTGAAAGGGTGACCTACAAGTCCGGTTTAGAGCACCTACCATGAAGTCTTCACACTTGTAAAGCAGTATAGCTTTAGTTTGCTGTGGAATGTTGCAGATTTTTCTCAGAGACACTGGCTACAGACATACCATCAACCCTGAATCTTCAGAAGTTAAAAAGGGTCAGACCCTAGGAACTGGGTTTGCAGGAACCGCCTCGGAAACTTGGTTCAGTAAGGAAGCTAAATCTCACTTAGTTATATTGATCACTTTGGAAAAGAAAGACACCTTGAAGAAAAACACGTCTTCATAGTGATGGTTTGATTTCTTTGTTTCCAAGCTGTTGTACTTAAACATGAAATATAAATAATACCTATAGAGTTACAAAATAGGTTTGTGGTTTTCAGGGCCTGGGATTGGAATAGAGATTCGGCAAGAGAGAGATTTTACTGAAATATTTGAAATGTTTTAAATGTGGATGGTGGTAACAGTTACACAATCTGGTTTAAATATAATATTTAATTAAGTTAACTTAATTAAAACATTTTAACTGGCTAAATTTATAAGCATATATCAATAAACTTTTAAAGTGCACATAAAATAACTAGGAAAGATCTGTGACTGTGTTTCCAGACAGTTATTGCTGGCATCAAGTTCAGAAATCCCTCCTAAGGTGTTTACTTACATTTCAATATAGCACTAAATGTGTAAGATAAGTCAAAAAACATTGAGGACCAGCCTTACCTCGGCTTGCTTCTATTCCCACATTGTGTCTTTCTTCCATAAAGCCTCTAGAGAGCAGCATGTGTATTTTACCAGGAAGGAATATTATTGCATCTGAACCAGAAGCCTTAACTTGCAGACATCTAAGCACCCTGTTTCCTCAGGAGCACCTCCCCCTGATAACTGGATTCCACCCAGAGGCCCTTTTAGAAGAGGAGCTTCACTGAGAGACACACAGAGTGTGGTCCTCACCTCTCTCTCTCTAGCTGCTCTCATTCCCTCGATCTCATATTAAGCTCTGCAAATACTATTTGGCATCTCTGCATGCAGAAGTGGTGGTGTTTTTACTGGGACATCCACAACTTTCTTTTCCTTTTAGGAAAGCTTGGTACTTATGTCAAGAGAGTAGCCAGTTAAAGCATTGACTATGTCTGTACATAGGGGAGATGTGAATTTGGAGAAACTGTAAGAAGCATCTCTGAAATCATAAAAGTTTATAAAATTACTTTGTGAGGACTATACTCTGCCCAGAGCAGGAAAGGGGCCAGAGTTCTTTACAACATGTAAATCTTCAGACATGAAGGGCTCGAAGAACTGTGAGTCTGCTTCCTTTCTTTCTTTCTCCCTTTCTCTCTCCCTTTCTTTCTTTCTTTCTTTTTCCCTTTCTTTCTTTCTTTCTTTCTTTCTTTCTTTCTTTCTTTCTTTCTTTCTTTCTCTTTCCTTATCTCTTTCTTTCCTTCCTTCTTTTTTTCTTTCTTTAATTTTTTGCTCTTTTTTCTTTCATTTTAATATGAAAATACCTATTTGTCTTTCTGGCTACAATTGACCATTAGGAGAATTCCTCAGAAGGAATCAATTCTACTGATACATGATATTGAACTTTAGAATCACATTTAATACATATTAATACATTTGTAATACATTTTTTGTAACAATTATATACATATGTATATATCAGGTTGCCATTACTCTAGAGAAGAGTTGAGTGCAATTTTTTAAAAGTATAAATCAACACTAATCTTACATGCCTTGTAGTTCCAGAGGGTTGAACCACCAAGACTGAATCACCAGGAACTCAGTGTCTGGTTTGGGCTTTATGGACCATAAACTATGCCTCTGCTCTCACACTCATTAATGGAAGGAGATATCTACTTCATCAGGGTCTCTGAGAAGGATGCTAATTACACCCGTGAGAGCTTTACATTTACAGCCTCAGCATCTCCTAAAGGTCACCATCTCCTAAAACCATTGGTTTGAGATTAGATTTGAGCAAGTACATTTTTTATTTCTGTATATATATTACCACTCAATTACCAAAAAAAGAGACATCATTAGAGGGAAAAATCACATATTTATCACTATGAAAGATTTGTAACATAACACCTTTATATAATAAGCTTTCTTAGTGACACATCATATTTCTTTTGGTTTGTCATACCAAAATACTATAGACTGAATGCCTTAAATAATATCAAACTCATCTCTCAGAATTTGAAATGCTGGGTAGTGTTAGATTTGAGAGAGATAGAAAAGCTTAGGTAGGTTCTAGAGAAAGTTGCTCAGCTAAATTATTCTACAAGGTAACATATTTATTATCAACACCGAGAAAACAAAATAGAATTTTAATGAACGAGAAAGAGAGGCTTCAGTTCCATCAGGCAAAGCAGGCTACTTGTTCTCAAGGTTTCTGAGGGGAGGTTCAGATCCCACCACACTAGGCCTCATTCTTCATTAAGAAGTAAATATACTACATGACTGCAGTCAGATTACCTTATTCCCGGGTGACAGCACTAAAAGGTAGAGTTCAGTCCTTTGTTACTGCAAAGTTACAGGGGTGTTGTCTTAGCTGTTTGTAGCAGTACCTAGAGGTCAGAGTAAGCTGGAGAAGGAGCAAGATGGATGAGGCTGCCAGATAGATTTAATGTCTGATTTGTCATCATGACCAGGGACTGGTGGGGCATGCCTATTGCCTTCCTAACTACTAGTGGAGCAAGAGTGAACCCTTATCTGGGCCATCAAAGATGTGAGCCAGCGAAGGCATCTGTGTACTGTTCCTCCTGAAGGCACTTCAGAATTCTTTGAATTTGTTTTCAGCAGAACACCTTGACCTTTGTAAAACTGAAGACTATGCATTTAGATCTGCTTTGGGGAAGGGTGCCCCTTGATGGGCAATGAGTGGTAATTGTTTGCAATCCTATCAGTCTCAACCTCTGAAGCTCATCCATGGAATAAGAGACATAGAAGTTACTCCTTTTGGAATGCCAAAGTCATGCTCAGGAAGCTAGCATCGGTTTCTGTGTCACACTGTATAGCTAGCTATTCCCCTTGCTTAGTAGCAAAGATGCCCTGCTATAGAACCAGCAGACCTGGTTAGCCTTTTGCCAGACATAACTTGAGTTTATACATACAACCGTTCACTTTTCCTCAAGAAGAGGGAAATTGAGCTCTAACACCACCATGCTTTAAGAATAGTAGGAAGAGTTGGAGGAAATAATATCTGTAAAGTTCATGTTGAGGATAGCAACTAATAAACTACAGTGTTGATGAGCCACTGTGCATCATGATTTTGTGACTCTATTATTAGTGACTTTTCTTCACTTGGGGCAGCGAGGAGAACTGGAGGATGAACCGGTAACTTTTGTCTCCACCTAGACTGCCCAAAAGCAGAGTGCTGACTCCCTTACCCTTCTGCTAATCACTTGTGTTTCCTCAGCTGTCCATTGTGTTTTCTTTTTTTTTTTTTTTTTTTTTTT
>NW_022196912.1:50373594-50385678 GCF_008632895.1 Mastomys coucha | reverse complement strand
TTGCCTTACAGAAGCTTTGCAACTTTATGAGGTCCCATTTGTCAATTCTTGATCTTAGAGCATAAGCCTTTGGTGTTCTGTTCAGGAAATTTTCCCCTGTGCCTATTTGCTCAAGGTTCTTCCCTACTTTCTCTTCCATTAGTTTCAATGTATCTGCTTTGATGTGGAGGTCCCTGATCCACTTGGACTTGAGTTTTGTAAAACTTGTGAAACTGCAAAACCACAGGAAAGTAGAGCAGTAGAATGATGCTCCTGCTCTCTCCAGGGTGAACAAGGGTCTCCTATGATTTCCTCTGTCCTGTTCTATGTCTTCGGGAGTAGACCAAAGGGTCTCTGATTCCCTTCCTTATGCTGGGGATTGTGTGGACAGGGTTCCTCCCACCCCCTTAGCATCCAGACTGTAGTCTTTTTTGCAGTAGAACTCTTTCAATTTCTTGCTTACGTACAGTCCTCTCACTTTTATTAGATTGTTTTAAGAGAATCCTTACATTTGTTTGGGCTTAATTGTAATTCCAGCTTGGACGTTAAATTTTTCTAAGCCCCGATTCTACCTATATTTCTACTTTTCCATGATTTTCCAGTATTTAGGAAGAAAATTCACCATCCTTTATCCTAAGTGGGCTTTTTCAGCTTCTGCCTTCCTTATTTACATATTCTGGAGACTTACTTCCCATCAGTTCCATGGTTGTCCTCACTGCTAGTGTTTTAAGCTTGTTATTTTCTTTCCATGCTATAGAAAACACATACTAAACACTTGTTTATTCCTACTTGACTCTTCCCCTACACTTCCTAAAATATCTCTTTAGTTAAAAGATTCCAAAAGGTCCCCAATTTATAATAGAAGAAAGTAAATTGAAGAAGTAAATCAATTTCCCTTACTGACACTTTAACATAACAAATTCATCATATCTTCCAAGGTCTAATTAATGTCGTCTTACTTTTGAAGGCCTTTATCTCCTTCCCTCAAAGGTTAATTTCTTCCTTCTGTTTCATTGCCTTCAGTTCCCATGACAATTTAGCACTAATTTCAATTAATATATGACGGTGAACTTTTCATTTTTAACATGGTTCTGTATCTATGTTTACTGCTCAAGGCAGGGGCAATTTAATTTAACGAGGCTTACTTATGTACAATCATAGCAGATCATGCTTTTGCTCATATCCCTCATTGCATTTTTTTTCCATTTTCATGAGTAGTATGCATCTGTGCCTGTGTGCACATGTTTGTATTTGTGTGGGCACATGTATGTGGGTGTACACACACATGGTAGCCCAGGACAGGTCTCTGACGCCACCGTCAGCTGTTCTTGTACCTCATTCTTTGAGGCAGGATCTCTCAGGCAAACCTAGAGCTCACTGATATCAGCAACTCTGCTTGCGGTAGGTGTCCTTCTGGTAAGAAGACGACATTTTATTCATATTCTGGGGATACAGATTCCTGTCCAGTGTTTGTGCGGAAAGGCTTTAATCACTGAGACAACTTTCCAGCCCACTTTACTCAGAATTCTTCATTGGTAGATTGACTTTTGCACTAGAAATGTGGGGGTTGGATTGGCTCTTATAAAGCTCATTCCAAAATTGCTTGTTTCTGATAATAAAATAATGTTTTCCCTGGTAAACCTAATGTTTGTAATGTCTCCTTCGCATACTCCCTGGTTCTTGGTTCCCATGCTTCTCACTATTTTACTATAGTGCAATTTACAGAATATACTGAAGTTTATCCCTTCCTTAAACTGGGTTGACAGGTAATGCTGTTTACCTATTCACAATCCCGATCAGAACTATCTATGTCTTTCAAACATTTCTCATTCATGCTGGTTTCTGTTTGAGTAGGCTCACTCCCTGATGGGAGACATCAGGAAGAACTTCAAGCTTTTAAATCAATTTTAGCTTACATGTATACACTCTTATGTTTGGTACATAATTACATTTAGTTTATTTCAGCAGAAAACAACAACAACAAAAATGTATTCATTTCTCCTATTTTAGAAACATGGAGTCATTATGCACACGATTCCACGACAGGCTCTTCCCTGCTGAAATGGTTAAATTCTACCTTTTAAAGAAAGACTTTGACTTTAATTCAAACAGTAATGCTATTCCTAATATGTGATTTCCCACATTTGTCCATATTGGACAAAATGCTTTAATGCAGTTTCTTTTATTGCAGGGAGAGCAGGAGGACCACTTTGGCAGAAAGCCAATTTAGTTCTGCTATACTCTAGAGACTAGCAGTTAGGGTACGAGCTGCTTCATCCCTTGAGGTCTTCTTGTTCCTTCCCTTCTTGCCTTGCCAGCTCCCCTCCCTTCTGGAATGTCTTGGTTCAAGGACAAGTGCTGACTCAGCACAGGCCGCTAGCTTGGTGCTTTTGCAGCTCCTAAGGAATTACCTTGGGGAAGGTACTGAGGGAGCCTCACATTCCCCAATCCCCTGTGAGCCATAGCTCTCCCTGCAGAATATGAATTGTTTGCAGGAGAAGAGAATGAGCTGTTAGGCTGCAAATGATGTAACATTTCATCCTTGACCCCGTGGAGCCTCAGCCTTTAGCGTATTTCAGGCATGCTTTTCCAGTCTCAGCACAGACTACAGAAATGGAGGGAGCCCACTGTTTCCAACACGTGCTGTAAGCCTACTTTCTCCTGTCTCACTGTCCTCACAGGACAGTGATGTATCCTAATAGTACGAATGCAAAAGGAACTTGATTTGAAAGAAAATGCCAGTCTTGATATCTTGGGAAAATAGCTTCTTGGTAACCAATCATCAAAAATCCTGATAGGCATTTAAAGTTGGGAGAAGTTGGAGGACAATTGTTTTTTGAAAAATCAATTCATTATTGATTATACAGATATACATTATGACACTATGAGTATAAATGCTGTTACTTTTCCACCAAAACTAGAGCAAAAGTTGATGTGAAAATGGTCCCATTTATGTCATTACCATTTCACATGGGTATCGAGTTATCTTGCTGGATATTTTACATTTCATTTGCCATGCTGAATCACTTCCTGCTGAATTTAACTTTTAGCTGGAATTTCTTCTGAATCTTATTTTTGAAGTCAGGAAAATCTTGAAAAGTAAATACTCTAGCCAGTTTATACAAAGTCAGAAAATAAAATTTAATACATTTAGTTTGTATCTCTCTTGCAGCGAAAGTGTATGCCTGAAAACTATCAAAAGTGCTGAATTCATGGGAGGAAAACAAAAATGTATCCCAGATTGGCTCAAGTACCCAGAGGTACTTTCAGACACATGCTGATAAAAGCTCATTAAAGCAATGAACTAGCTAATAAGCAAGTTTGTGTTTTGAATTGATTAAAGAATGTTTATGACAAGAGTAGCACATTATGAAAGTAATTACAACCATTAATTATAATTAATTCTATTTATCTCTGTTAAGGAAGGACAGGCTTTAATAAGGCAGTTTTCTTAAAGCCCCTAATTCAGGCCTTTATTTACTCCACAGAAGGTTTTCATATAATTTCCTTCTTTCTTTTTTTCCTAATGTCAAATGAAGTGAATATCTTTGGTAATTTTCTAAACTCTGATTTCATGTACCTCTGAAGCTGATTGTATTAATGGGCAAGATTTCTGAGTAATTTTGTGTTTTAAAAGAAATTTAATTATACAAGAAAAATACTGGCACAATTTTACTCATTTTGTAGAATTTAATATAAATTACTCAAAAAAGAAAGGAAGGAAGAAAAGAAAAAGAGAAAAGGAAAATGTAGATATATGGTAGCTCATTTTCTTTAAAGGAACACCCACCCCTAAGCCCCGGGTTTTCACTGGCACTCAATGCTGACAAATGAGTGATTTTGACTTAGACTGCATTTTGAAATGGTGTTAGTGGTTCACAAGAACCACTAAGTCAGCCCATCTGCTTCCTATTTACAAAATGGAGACATTTTCTGCTTCTAATTTGCCCATCAAAAGTGCCGCGCTCTAAAGAGTAATTAAAGAAGACTAATAGATTCAGCAGTGAGGAAAATATAAATGTAGCTAGAAGATGGCATTCACAGGTGCCACCTCTTGTGTTTGCTTGATGTCTGTCTAGTGCAGTGGTTCTCAACCTTCCTAATGCTGTTGTCCTTTAACACACATTCTGCATGTTGTGGTGATCTCCAAGTGTGAAATTATTTTTGTTGCTACTTCATAGCTGTAATTTTGTTACCATTATGAATCATAGTATAAATATCTGAGTTTTGCAGTGGCCTTAAGTGATTCCTTTCAAAGGGTCATTCTACCTCCAGGTTGGGAAGCACTGGTCTGGAGAATCTGACTTCTATAGTTTCCTACAAAAGGCATCATGTCCTACCAGCTGGCCCACTGACTGACATAGTTCCCCAGTTGGCTTTTTGTGGTGAAGTGGCTTGAATATACTTTTTAAACTATAACTTTTTCTGTATATGGGACGAATCCCCAGGTGGGACAGTCTCTAGGTGGCCTTTCCTTTAGTCTCTGCTCTACACTTTATCTGCATATTTGCTCCTGTGTGTATTTTGTTTTCCCTCTAAGAAGGACTGAAGTACCCACACTTTGGTCTTTCTTCTTACTGAGCTTCATGTGGTTGATGAATTGTATCCTGGTTATTTGGAGCTTTTGGGCTAATCTCCACTTATCAATGAGTGCATACCATGTGTGTTCTTTTGTGATTGGGATACCTCACTGAGGATGATATTTTCTAATTCTATCCATTTGCCTAAGAATTTCATGAATTCATTGTTTTTAATAGCTGAGTAGTACTCCATTATGTAAATGTACCATATTTTGTGTATCCATTCCACTGTTGAGAGACACCTGGTTTCTTTCCAGTTCCTGGCTATTATAAATAAGGCTGCTATGAACATAGTGAACACTATTGTTGATGCCAAGAAGTACATGCTGAAAGGAGCCTGATATGGCTGTTTCCTGAGAGGCCCTGCCATAGCCTTATAAATACAGAGGCAGATGTTCACAGTCAGCCATTGGACTGAGCACAGGGTCCCCAATAGAGGAGTTAGATAAAGGACTGAGGTTGCAACCCCATAGGAAGAACAACAATATCAACCAATCAGATCCCCCAGAACTCCCAGGGACTAAACCATCAACAAAGGAGTACATATGGCTCCAGCTACATATGTAGTAGAGGATGGCCTTGTCATGCATTAGTGGGAGGAGAGGCCCTTGCTCCTATGAAGGCTCAATAGATGCCCCAGTGTAGGGGAATGGAGGGTGGAGAGGTGGAAGTGGGTGGGTGGAGGTGGAAGAACACCGTCATAGAAGCAGGGGAAGGGAGGATGTGATAGGGTGTTTCTGAGAAGGAGGAAAACTGGGAAAGGGGATAACATTTGAAATGTAAATAAAGAAAATATCCAATAAAAATTATCTTTTTCTAAACATCTTCATGTTTAACAATTTTATTTTGGCTAGATGGCTATATCAGATTGTTTTATAATAGTAATCTACTTACTGACCCACATTTTATGTTGTTACCAGCAGTAGTCTATGGCCCCTCTTAATGCATTCTTTGTCTTCACTACATGTCTGTTTATTTCTTTTCAAAATGTAAAGTTCAGATCACTAATTTGATGTGAGGGAGGATAGCCCAGGTCAAGGTATTAAGCTGCCTACTTAAATTTCTTGGGTGGGGTTTCTGCTATAAGCTAGATGTGCTTTGTTAGTGGTAAAACCTTTGAGTTCTCAATGGTGTACTGTAAGATAATGTGAGGTAACTAGCATGTGACATATGATTAAAATAATAATATTACTTGCATTGATATTAGAAATCCTAAACAAATAGGTACAAAAGCAACATCAGTAAGAAGAAAGAAAAAAAAAGGAAATCAGAAGTTAGAATAACTGGGAAGCTAGAATAACTGCCTCTAGTGTGCAATGTCATCATTAGACAGACTGAAGCAGGAGAATTGAGAGTTGCAAGCCACTCTGGACTGTTTATTAAGACCATTTCTGAAAAAGGAAAGGAAATGAAAAGCAGAGAAGGAAGAGAAATCAAGGGAAGATGGGTGGAAGAAAATGGAGGAAACCAGGATGAGCTGTTAGGGAAATAAAAGAGAACTGGAGCCTTGCTGTTCCTAGTGTTGCCTGTGGCTCAGCACACCTGCCTCTGAGCCATTCCTGATTCCAAGCCCAGAAACCCTCAAGGAATCTAAATCCTCACTTGAAAAGATTCACATTCAAGCTTGAAAAGACTCCATCACCAGAGGAACAACAAAATAGAAAACTTAGATTGAGACCGAGTGAGTCTTCAGATCTTAAGTGGAGGACAGGAACAAACAAGTGACAACAAAAGAGAGGAAACAGGGATTGGTGAGTCTTTGAAGAAAGTGACAAGCTAGGGTGAGGTGGGAGCTTGGGGGAGGTAGAAGTTGGATGATACTTCCCAAAGACAGTATGAGTGTCACAGTGGGTCAGAGTACAAAGCATGAGGATGAGGTATTAAGAGCAAAGAAATGGAGACAGAGCTAGAGACAGAGAGGTCTCTAAAAATCATGCAATCTGGCAAGGTTTAGAAGAACACATCTTAGACAGGTGCAAAATGGGAGATTGTAGCTAGGGATGGCAAGTATGTGGTAATAAGAGGCCTTCAGGGCTTCAGGGCGACTTGCAAAGACTGAGCAACGTGGGGCCTTGTTGGAAATTAATGTTATCATAGGTTTATAACTACTAAGACAAGAACTATAGGACCTGAGTGGTAAACAATATAGATTTTGTGTCCAGTCAGTTTAACTGTGCTACATAGAATATTACATTGAGAGGGATTCTTATGTCCACATGGTCTAAGCCAGTGGTTCTCAACCTCCCTAATGCTGTGATCCTTTAATATAGTTCCTCATATTGTGGTGACTCCTCAACCATAAAATTATTTTGGTTGCTACTTCATAACTGTAATTTTACTACTGAGCAGTGTCTCAGTTATGTATTAGAAATAGATTTTTTTTTTGATGGTTGCAACCCACAGGTTAAGAACTGCAGATAACAACACTGAACTTATGCAGTTTCTGACATTGGTAACCAGGAAGGGATAGTGGTATAAGCCTCACATCTTCACCATCCAAGGTGAAAAAGGATGTGCTATCATTGTATAAAATCCATGGGTAGAAATGAAGCTCTGAGAGTAGCATCAATTGGGAGCCAGTCATTTCTGCTACATGATTTGATCATGTCTGAGTACACTTAGCTTAGGGATGACAGATATGCTGTCAGAGAAAGAATGCCAATCGAGTCCATTTTTTTATATGCAACTTTAAATAATGTCAGAGTTTGAACAATTTTATATTCTGGAAATGATGTGCTAATAGGAAGAATACAGAGCTTGGGAGTCAAGTCAAAGTCCTGCTACTTATTAACTTTGTCACTAGTTAAGTTATAGCTCACTCTTTCCTGTGATCACAGCTTTACCTTTAACCTAGAAATAACCAAAGCCTTCTCCAAATGGAGTTGAAATGATGACAGCATAAATGTTACATAGTGGCTGGGTTACTAAATGTTACATAGTGGCTGGGGTATTTTGTGATAGTTTTCTCTCCCTTTCATATTGTTTTGAGTGTTTTTGCCCTTTTTTTTCCATTAACAAAACAAAAGAACCAATGTTTTCTCTTAAAGCTGTAATAACCAGAAGTCACTTGTTAGGGCTGGAACACAATAGGCCCAGTGCACCCTCTCCCCTTACCCCCATAGTCCAGTTCTTATTCCTAACAGGATTAGCTCCCCTGGTTTCACTTGATGTGAGGAGATAAGGCTGGGCAAATTTGGTAATGGAGGTGTGCCGCTTTGCAGGGTCATTGTGAGTCTCATCCCAAACTCACAAGTTCATTACCTGGCAACTCCCAGAAGTGGACATCTCATCTCATCACATATACAGCCTGTCCCTAGCTTGAAACATCCTGCCTACTTGAGAGGTAAACAGCCAGCACTTTGGCAATAAAGGTCGTAAGAATCAGCCTGCTATAGAAGACCTAGAATTCATTTCAATAGAAGATACTGCCTCAAAATAACCAATTAGTCCTAGTGCCTGCTCTTCATGAGTCTAGTTGCTTAGTTACACTTAAGCAGAACTGCCTTAGGTGATAAGTGCTTTACATGGATATACTCAAAAAGCAGGGCTTGTTTAACCCTTGCCACTTAGGACCACTTTTACTTGAGACATTTTTGTACCACATTGGCTTTTTAAGGGATATAAAATAGATGTATGTCAAACACTTATTGATAATACATCAGGAAGAAATTTATTTTAAAACAGTTCTTTATCTTGCACAAAATGTTAATTAATTAAGGACTATAGGAAATTTGAGCACTATTGTTATGGATATAATATTGCACAAAGAATTAAATCTTGGACATTTGCAATTGCTCTATTTTGGTTAGTGCTAAGCTCATGGCTTCACACAAATCAATATATAAAACTGCAGAAGTATATTTAGAACCATTTTGGTAACTGGTCCAAATCTTGTCAGCGTCCCAGGTCAAATTTTATTTAATGATTTTTAAAAAATGAAACCTAAAGTCAATAACTCAAACATCAGTTTTTAAAACCAGGCAAAATAGAACAGTTCATTGCACTAATTTGATACTTAACATGCTGAGGAATCCCAGCTGGGAAGTGTTAAAAGTCTTTGTTTCCTATAATGAAACAAGTATGATCCTCCAATAGCAGATTTCTTTGTATGTACCGTAACAACACTGCATTTTCACAATAGTGTCTTAATTTGATGATTGAATATGGGGAGGATTCCCAGGTGGAGCAGTCTCTGGATTATCCTTCTTTCAGTCTCTGCTCCATAGTTGGTCTCTGAAAATCCTTCCATGGGTATTTTGTTCCCCCTTTTAAAAAGGAACAAAGTATCCACATTTTAGTCTTCCTTCATCTTGAGTTTCTTGTGATTTGTAGATTGTATTTTGTGTATTCCAATCTTCTAGGCCAATATCCACTCATTAAATCCAGACACTATTGTGGATATCAGCAAGTGCTGGCTGACAGAAGCCTGATATAGCTGTCTCCGGAAAGGCTCTGACAGTGCCCGACTAATACAGAAGTAGAGGCTCACAGCCATCTATTGGACTGAGTACAGGGTCCCCAATGAAGGAGCTAGAGAAAGTACTAAAGGAGCTAAAGGGTTGTAGCCCCATAGGAGGAACAACAATATGAACTCTTACCCTCAGAGCTCCCAGGGATTAAAACTCCAACCAAAAAGTACACGTGAGGGGGGACTCATGGCTCCAGCAGCATGTGTATAGCAGAGGATGGCCAAGTCAGTCATCAATGGGAGGAGAGGACCTTGGCCCTGTGAAGGTTCTATGCCCCAGTGTAAAAGAATGCCAGGGCCAGGAAGTAGGAGAGGGTGGGGTGATGAGAAGTGGGAAGAGGAGGGAACAGGGGATTGTTTTAGTTTTGGGTTCTATTTATTTATTTATTTACTTATTTTCTCTTTTCTTTTTTATTTTCTTTTTCTTTTTTTCTTTTGGAAGAAAACTTGGGAAAGGAGATATTGTAAATAAAGAAAACATCTAATAATAATAATAATAACACTGCATTTTTTACTACAGTCATTTCACACTTGAGCCAGGTGGCTTCTGGAGCATTCTGTGTAGAGAAGACATGTGCCATACAAAATAGGCATGTCATGTTTGGTGAAGGAGGGAGCCAAGATCCTCTGGGTTCTTGTGATTTCAGGTTTATTCTTGGTCACGATGCATTCAGAACTTTTATTGTTGCCCTTTTTTGGCAGCTCCCGCATTGAGTGACTTGACTACCATGTGGGGCTGCTTCCTACAGCAGAGCAGAGCTCTGAACAAGCCAGGCTGAGGTGCATAGGATGCATTCATTTTATAAGCACTATGTTCTCTTTGTCTTTTAGGAATCTCAAGAATAGAGCTGGCATCAAGTCTCTATAGGACTAGGCACATCCTCTCCCTCTGGGCCCAGATAAGGTAGTCAGTCTTCTGCTTGATGGCCCAGAGAAGGGGGATGCCAGGGGAGAGGGTAGAGTTGAGGGGGCAACCTCTTAGAGGTGAAGGGGAGGGGGAATGGAGTGGGGGGTTCCGGGAGGGGAGGGGCAGGAAGAAGGCAAATGTTGGGATATAAATAAAATAATTAAGAAAAAAATTGTGTACATACAAAAAAGAAGAGAGAGACAGAGACAGAGACTGAGGGACAGAGGGAGAGACAGAGAAAGAGAGAGAGAGACATTTTAGTTCCTTCCTTAGAAACTACATGGTGGAAGGAAAGAACCCCCAGTTCTCCACACACCTTGACATATTCACTTTTGTACATGCATAGAGAATAAATGTTTAAAAATGTTAAAAGAAAACAATCCCAGAATCTATGATGCTGACAAATGATGTCTGATTGGGTATTTAGGTTTTCACTAAGAAACAGCTTTCTATATTCCTACTTGCCAAGTTACAACTTAATTAAAAAAGAAGGGTCATAGCCACTCACCAATATCATTTTCTATTTTCAGCTTGCAGCTTTAATTCAAGACTCTTCTATTTTTGTTTAAAATGATGCTCATAGTAAGTCACATCTACATAATATGTACTTCATTCATTTTTATAGAATATACATAAAATGGTCTGAACTAAGCATGTTATTAGGAAAAACATGAAATTGGCTAGTTTTATAAATACACAATTCATAACATTTACCTCTGAATATCTTTTTTAGAAGCAAAGTCAAACGCTTTGAGAGGCTAAGGCCATAACGCACAGTAAGGAACCAAACTGCTTAGGGGCCACCACACTGGCATGAATGAATGGCCTCATGTTGTCTCAGTGATGTCAACATTAAACAACAATATGACCCAAATTACCAATTCTATCTTTCAGGAGAAGGATACTATATTTTTTAATAATGTGTCTTACTAAAAGGTGAAAGGCTTAAAGGATAGTAAAAAAAGTTGAATCCTGTAAACAGTAATTATGCATTTTTATTTGTATACATAATGTGTAATATTAGAAATTATGATTGTGTTTAAAATTTTGGGTTTGACTTGTTTGGGAGGCTCATTACTATGGCACGGTAAAACGCACCCTTTTCTGCACCTTGCTTTTCTCACTGACCTGTATCTAAACCTAATCAGAGCATTTTATGGAATTTATTCACATTTATTGTGCATCAATATTTTATTACTTGAATAAATCATATTTATTCATGACTTTTCTCTTGTGCATGTTGACATCATTTTAGGTTGTTGCTATTAGGTCAATAGTACTCTTTTGTACATAATTAGCTTTTTCTAGGCTACCTTAAAAATATGAAACTAGGAATCATAGGGTGTGTACATTTTCCATATGACGACTTAAAAGTTATTTTCAAAAGTTGAAACAAATTTATCTCCCTGCCAGCCGTGTGTGTGAACTTTCACTGGCCCCTATCTACCTCCACACCTGGACATTCCTATCGCTTGTATTTAGTCATCTACAAAATGTTCCTATAGTGCTCTTGTGCCCCTCCTCAGTGTGAGCTTGGGTTTCTCTTTATATGTTTATTCTCAAATCTTTTTTTTAGAAGGGTTGGTACTATCTGTTATTGAATAATCTGATGTTAGCCTGTGAATTTTATATCACAAATATCTTTCCCCACATTATAAATGACTTCCCATTTCTTTGTCTTTTTATAGATGAAAACATTAAATTTTGCAAACTTAAATTTGCTTTTGCTAGAAAGTTAATATTCTTAGTGTCTTGGGGAAAGATCTTGAAATTTTCCTTCTTTATTTTATTTTGAAATGGGAGCAGTCTAGTGTTCTTCACTCTGTGTCTAGCTGGGATTTTTTTTTTTTTTGTGGAGCACAAGCTGGGGAATCTTTTTATTTTTCCCTTCAATCAATCACATGCCAGTGACTAACCAGGGATCTATATCACCTCCCATACCATATGTTAGACTGCCTTATACTGAACACCTATGTCTGGACTCTGGCAGTCCCAGAGATGAACACTTTGGCATTCACATACACTTCCTACTTATGAAACAAAACACAATGTTTTTATTAAACAGTGCTTTATTATTAGGGAAAATTTTACTTTTCAGTTACTTGTTAATGAACAGTCATCAGTTTAATGTCACATCAATGTCTTTTATC
>NW_022196912.1:50305974-50372787 GCF_008632895.1 Mastomys coucha | reverse complement strand
CTATGCCTTCCACTAGCTTCTTGCTCCCCAGTTACCTGGTTGGTTGCCTTTTTACATGTTTTCTTTTTCCTCTCTCTCTTGAATATTTGCAGACAAGTGTCCTGACATAGAAAGTGTTTTACTATGCACTACCTACCTCTTGCTTATTGACTTATGCCTTCCATGGTGTTTCTAGTTATATGTGAAACATCTTGAGTTCCATCAGCTCAGGGAAGCTTGCATGGCTATGGTAAACATCTTTACAGAGTGATGTGCAGCACCTCACAGGAGAGTCCTGTGGTACCTGTAGGAGCAGGAAGACATTGTGTACTCTCTGCCTTCCCCTTTGCCCTCAGAAATGAGATGCTGAAGCAGGGTAATTGCTGCTCCACACAGGCAATTTAAAACCCTCTACAACTGGAAGGAATTCTTTGGTGATTTTTGGCTAATTACTATGCCAAAACTATTAAGAAATAGTTTTTTTAATGTTTAAAGCATATTCAAGAAGGTTTTTTTTAAGAGTTTTTAAAGCGTGATTTAGTTTTTTCAGTTATTTTTTATTTTTATTACTAACCATAACGTGTCAATGGAGATAATGATTCTCTAAGGTGGTGTAGGACTTTTATTAGACTGGAGTATAAGTTGTTACTAATAAATCTATTCCTGCTAACCATTGTGCATATATTCCCTATAGTTTTCTTCCAGCCTCAAGTAGTTTACCTTCTTCTTGTAGTCACTAGCAGGCCAGTCAGTGTGGTTCTTGTTAGAATCCCATAAATCTAGAATATAATTAATTGCATATCCCTTCAAGCTAGCAATGAAAGGAGCACCGTTGGCCAGGATTTTGATGTTTTGCTATATTCTAAAACTAACATGATGGCATACGACACTGCTGAAAATGTTAATTTAGAGAGTGGCTGGAAATTGCTGAAAATTCTGAGCTGCAGCCCATGAACCTAAACAGTCTCTCTCTCTCTCTTTTTTAATATTCCTAGATCAGAGTAGTCTGTGTTGTTAGAGCTTCACTCCTAATCTGATTGCTTAGCTCAAATGCACTGTATTGTTTTGTTTAGCTGAGTACTGCTGCTTGAAATGTGCCTTTAAATCACAAGTGTGCGGCAGTTGGATTGTGTGCTCCTAAGAGGTGCATTCCACAACACATTTCATTTGACTTTTATCTAGCCCTTACGGACTGTATTCTGGATTTTGTTTGACACGTTTTGCATAAGGGTTCTATTTGGTCTGTGATGTTGTGCACAATGAACTGTTTGTCCCTCTCTAGATGACATCCAGTTGCTTAAAGCCGATAATGAGATGTCAGGTGAATGGCACTGATTGGCATTGATATATGGACTTGTTGAAATATTACAGGGTCTCCTGATGGGGTCCGGAGAAGAGTGGCTGTTCCGTGGTTGGGATCTCCAAAGCAATGGAGCTGTAATCACATAAACAGAACCTCTTGTGCAGGACTGAGGTGTCACCATGAATTTTCTGGCTAATCCATCCATTCATCTCAATGGTCCTGAACTTGTGCTTCATGTCACTTTTTGCCTTTGTTCTACACTTTGATCTTTTAAAATGTCTGTCAGAAGAAAAGTGTTTATATTGAATTATGTGTGGAAAGGGGTAGGGTGAATACTTCAGAAGCTCGGCATGAAATTTCCTAAATAAACCTTGCCCACTGCTCCACAGCAATAATCCAGGCATGGATTTCAGCCCAATGACATGTAGGCATGGGAATGATTTTCCATCCACAAACTCTAACGTGGATGATTTAGCATAGAGGGGTTATATTTTGTTCTGTTTAGTATTTCTTATAGAATATATCTGTTATGCTTGCTCATTTCTATAGTTAATATTTGTAGGAAGAATATTAAATAAGTTTAAAAATCTATTTTTCTTAAAAATCTGATTATGGAGTTAACTAAATTAATGCTTGTGATGAAGTACTTGTGTGTGCATGTGTGTGTGTGAGTGTGTGTGTGTGTGTGTGTGTGTGAGAGAGAGAGAGAGTTCTCTCACTGATTGTAGTTTTCTACTATATGCTAGTAAATCTAGTTTTGGTATTTTTGCATGCCTGTTATAATCCATATATTAGAACAATTTACAGATTCAGTAACAAACAATAGAAATTAATCATACTGAATGTTTATACAGACATACCAGCAGAAAATAGATGTATTATTAATTGCTATGTTCTGTCACAGTTATCTCTTCTCTCATTTTCTCATCTTTTTAAAATAATTATGGCATCAAATGTTTTTCTTTGTCCCATGAAGTATATGAAAGAGTTTAAGAACTCAGAATCAGTTTTCACTCACAGGATGTTTTGAGTTCTGAGCGCTCTATTCCATACTGATTTACCTTGTAACAGCAAAACCAGAATTCATCTCGGTTTTGACATTTGCTGTAAGCCTCCCCTCATTGTGCAGACTCAAGTAAATGTTCTCTGTGTTGCTCCATCTGAGTTCCTGGGGAGCAGAGCAGGTTGTGGGCAGGCCTGGAGACCCTTTGACTTGAATGTGTGCCATGGCCAGCAGTCACCCCAATTATTGAATAATTGTTGAATAATTGTTTTCTCTCTACAAGCAGGTGTTCGTGGAATCCGAATGAGCTCAGGCAGATGAGTGAAGTAAATCACATACAAGTTCTAATTTAGCCTCTGAGGCAGTCTGTGAATGAGATCTTTTTTAAAGTTTCGTATGTGATTCAGTATCACAAATGGGAAGAGTTGAAAGACACCTAGGGAGCCTGAGGATCTGAGCAGTGATTTCCACTGTGGGAATATCAACTTTCTAGACAGAAGGAATTGTGTCAACACTAATGCTCCATCCATCGAGAGAAATAGTTTGAAAGCTAGGCATGGTAGGGTGATGGGCAGTTGGATGAGCCACAGAGAGCTCAGGAGGCAATGCTTCAGGAGCTCATTCCTGAATGCTTGTGGATGCCATGATAGAAATTTAAGGGATTATAATGCTTAGGGTTTTTTTTTTCAATTTTATGGAGGAATGACCCTTAATTGAGGCATTGTGCCTATCAGCTTGTCCCGTGGCAGTATCTGTAGGAAATTTTCTTAATTTCTAATTGGTGAAGGAGGGCTCAGACCAGTGTGGGTGGTCCCAACTCTTTGCAAATAGGCCTGGTCTGTATAAGAAAAGCACCTGAGTAAGCCAGGAGGCTAATGAGTAGTAGGATACTCCATGCTCTCTGCTGCAGGGCCTGTCTCTACGTGCCTACCTTGATCTCCTGCTTTGGCTTGTCTCCATAATGTATTTGTAACCAGTAATCCAAAGAAACCCTTTCTTCCACATGTTGCTCTTAGTCATCATTTTATCACAGCAACAGAAGAGGCATTACCGTAATTATTTCCTGGACATTTAAAAACATGAGACCATTCTGGTTCTAGAGCAGATCTGGCCTAGTCTACAATCAACCAACATTTGCAGGAAAACTCTTCCTTGACATACTGAGCTGTTATAGGAGGCTTGACAATATTTCAACAAGGTGAGTGTCCTTGATAGCTGTTAGCTGCTATGGACTATAAGATGATAAACATCATACAGGAAAGCCATTATAAAGAAGCCTTATTGTGTCTATCCAGTAATCTTAATAAACTTGGAATTCTCTATTGACGTAGTCATTTATATTATGTTGGTTCAAAACCTAGATAACTCAAATCAAGAGTCATGTGTTGTTTTCTTTTTAATCTGGTGTTGTAATACTTCTGAGCACTAACAATGACAATACATTAGAGTAGTGTGAAGATGTTGGTTCCTTTACTGAATTTGAATTTCTATTACTTTTGAAAATTAACTATAGCTTCAGAAAAAAATTAATGAAGGCCTATGATATTCATATATGTAAATGTATATTTGCATGCAGTGTGCATTTATATGTGGTATGTGTGCACATCTGTGCACATGTCTGCATAGGCTAGAGGCTGACTTCCAGTGTTCCCCTTGGTCATGCTCCACATTACTTTAGGAGGTAAGATCTGTCACGGTGGGCTCTGGCTAGGGACTAAACAGGATGCAACTTTTCTCTCTTTTAAGTCTTGGATCAAAAAATTACACTCATATTAGGTCTACTCCTTAGAGCCCTGAAGTTCAGGCCCAAGTCTTGGCGGCTCCTGCCTAGCTCCATGGCTTTATTCATGTTGCTCAACCATCTGACATATAGGCATTTATATGTAAAGACATTATTTTTCTGATTTTAAAAAGAGAAACTATCTTAGTCAGTGTTATTGCTGTGAAGAGACACCATGGGCAAGAGAACTCTTATGAAAGAAACATTTAATCAGGGACTTGCTTACAGTTTCAGAAGGTTAGTCCATTATCATCATGGCAGGGAGCATGGCAGCACATGTGGCCCTAGAAGAGTAAGTAGCTGGGATCTATAAGCCGAGAGAGTAACTGGGCCTGACATGGGCTTTGGAAACCTCAAAGCCCACGTCCAGTAATGCACTTCCTCCAACAAGGCCACACCTACTTTTACCAGGCCATACCTATATGAGCCTGAGGGCCTTTTCTTATTTAAACCACCATAGAAATAAAATAATGTCTATGGAAAATAAATAAAGTTATTATATTATTTCAGTTCTTATATTATAGTTTTATTTGTAAATGTAGAATAAAGAAGATATAAACATTAGTTTTCATTATTGGTATTGTTTATAGGCTGTGTTTTTAAATTGCAAGGAGGCTGAGAGATCTTTCTGACTGCTGAAGATAGACTTGTGTGGTTGTGTGTGCCCTGCAGGCAGCGACTAGGAATAAGCCAGAGAAGTAGGTAGTCCCTGAGGGAATGCACAAGAAGACTCTGAATGGCAACTTGAGAGTATGACACTCCTGGCTTGGGGCTTCAGACATGATGGAAGGAAAGAAATGGATACTATACTCACTTATTAATCAATATATTATTAATTTGAACAAAATAAAAGCAAACTAGAAGTAATCTTTTTTCTAAATTAGTTTTGAAATGTGTGCATTTGTAATAGTTTAGTGTACAGGACAGAAATATTCTAAGATTTCAGCATCTTTTCTGAGCCATAATTTTAATTCCAAAGAAAGCATGCACACATTTTCATGATTCATATTTGCAATGATTTAATTTCTCATCTTTGATATATCAGGACTACTGGCTGCCCGAGTTAACACATATTTCCATTTTCTGTTGTTATTGAGTTATTTATATTGCTTTCGGGAACCTGGCACTTATGAAACTATTTTTTTATTTATTTTGTTTTATTTATTTTGTTTATGAAACTGCTGCTATATTGACATTGCCTTTCTGTCCTAACCCAAACATCTATGTGATGCTTCTTTGTCTTTGTGTGAAGTAGGGGGAACTGTTGGATGCTGGCGTGAAGAGCCAGTTGAAAAAAACAGGCAGCCGGGGTGGTTTAGTATTTTGAGCATACCAGCGTCTACTTCAGGATCACTTTTAATTCATCAGTAAGCATATGCTTTCACACTTAGAAAACTAGTGTCCTCACCCAGGCTGCTCTAACTGAACATTGTAAACTGTTTCTTATATAAAGTCGGAATTTACTTACAGTTTTAGGGTAAGGACATAATGAAGACCTGCTTCCTGGCACACAGGCAGAGGCTTCCTTTTATTAACAGTATTGGAGCCAGAATGTCAACATAGGGGCATTTGGGGGACAAAAATCTGTAGTTGATAGCAACCAGAATTGAGCTTCTTTTAAAAATGAATACTTGCTTTAGCTCCCAAAGTGCTGTAGAAATTTTATCAGTAGGGAGTGATATTTAACCACAGTAGTTATATGTTCATTTTCAAGAGTTCTGATTTTTTTTCCCTTGAGACATTGAAAGCACTCTCCATGTCCACAACTCCATGTGGCTACTGATTTGTTGAAGCTGAAGTACAATAAAGGGGATGGTCTCAGTGCAAGCTTTAAGATTTCCTTAGCCGAGCTAGCAGGCATCATGAGTAAGATTTGAAATTTAAGTATCAGCCCCAGAGGCCAAACATAGTCTATTCTTTCCTTATAAATTCTGCAGGTGTGTATCAAACAGCTATGCTGATCTGTCTCTTGTGTTTTGTGTTCTAAAGATTCTAACAATATAATAATCATTCATTAAGGATGGATCACACTTAATGACTTTAAAGTCCAGAGTCAGTTATTTAAAGATAAGAGTTTTAAGAATAAGGTCCTTTCTCTCTTTTGTTTTTTTTTTATCATTATTATTTTTCTTTAATCTTGTTTTCTTTGTTTTACAAAGGAACATGAAAGCAGAGCAGTTTTATACCTTGAAAACTACTTCGCTCTCGTTCCAGAATACCATTCTCAGACTCCTCAGCACGGAGAACAAAACTAGTAAATCAATCTGGTGACCTGGGAATTCCATGATGCTTTAAATGATTTGTCAGCAAAATGGAAAGCTCCAGGGGGTTTGAGGCGACAGAGAACTAAAGCTTGATCTAGAGAACAGAGCTGAATCAGGTGTCTCTCTGTGGAGGCAACCCTATGTGACAGCACCAGGACTAGCAAGATGGCTGACAATTGTTCTGTTACTTAGGGAAGTGCAAATGATTAAAGTCACTAGCAGGTGACAAGTCAGAGGAGAAGCAACTACACCAAGATCAAAGCAAACAGAAGTTTTTTGTCACCCTAAAACATTTCAAAGCTTAGCTTCCAAGAGATTGATGCATCTGGTGCGTTTTTACATTTCTGCTTATATGTTTTTACATATATTCTCTATTTAGCAAATCATGTGTTTATTTTTCATATTTATGTATGTGCTTAAAATAACTATTTGGTTTTAATTCATTGCTGGATTACCTTATGATATACTTATTTGATAAAAATGGTTTGTAAAAGTAGCTGAGAATGAATCAAATATACATTGAAGATAATTGGTGTGTGTGCATGTGTGTGTGTGTGTGTGTGTGTGTGTGTGTGTGTGTGTGTGTATGTGTATGTAATTATCCAAATCAAATATTAGTAATTTAGTTGTTTTCTGTTTACTGTTGTAAAGTGTATATATACAGAGGCCTGGAAAGCTAGCTCAGTGGCTAAGAGTGAATACCATTCTCATCAAAGACCTGAGTGAAGTTCCATACACTCTTGTTTGAAGGGCTCACAACTGCCTGTAACTCTGGTGGATCTGATGCCCTCTTCTGGCCCCTGTGGGCATTTCACTTACATATCCAGCACTGTGCGCTCTCGCGTGCGCGTGCGGGGACACACACATAATTAAAAAAGAAAAAGAAAAACAATTTAAAAAGTGTACACACACACTTAACAGTAGATGTGCATTTATTTATGTGCATATTTACATGTACATACATGCTTATATATAAACATTTGCTGTTTTGAAGTAAATATTTATGTTTTATAAAAGTATAACTCTGTGGCAAACAAAACAAAATGGCTTCTCAGTGTCTAAGCACCTGAGGTGTTAGCAGAGGCCACTGGGCTTTATTTTCGAGCTATATTTATGCTGTTTCTAATAGAACTGCACATGGAAACTATCCCCTTCAACTTTATCTAAAGCTTCTGGTGAGGAGGATTGATCCACTAGGCATATCAATTTTATGAAAATCCTACTGTAGTAAATCAAAGCTTGTTCACTGAATTTATATCTCAAGACCCTTATGTTTATCAAAACCACAGGTCTCTGCAGTCCGACTGGAGTTGCCAAAGTTGAAATTTAAGATTTCATGATTTATAAATTATACCATATCAGTAATATTTTAGAGACTCTACCATGCAATGTTTGCTGGTATGAGAAGAAACTACGTTTAACAGAATGCATACCAAAGCTTTGTTGCTTTTAGAATAATCCTAGTCTCTCATAATTCTTATGCAGATTAAAACTGTGGCCGTAGTTCCTTAGTTGAGTGGGCACATTGTGTCTATTATTTGGTAATAGAGCAAACAAGTAAGATTCACTGACATGGCAAACAAATCTCAGATTCATGTTTGTAGGGAAGCCACTCTTTGTCTTAATGAAAAAAAAAATTTACTCTGCGAATACCTAAAAAATACTTTGAAGGTGGTTTGCACCCATGTAAGCTTGTGCAGCAGGTAGTGCCTGGAGCCCAGGCAGGCAGAAATGGCATGGGATTCCTTGAGACTAGAGTTACAGATGATTGTAAGTCAAGATGTGGGTGTTAAGAATCCAGCCCGAGTCTTCTGAAAGAGCAGGCCATTCTCTCAACCACGGGTCATCTCTATTAGCCCTTGAGAGTGTCTTCAAGGGAAATCAGTGCTAGTTTTTCATGGGTCTTTGAATGCGTTGTGCTGTTCTGGCCTTCTGACCTGTATGAAATAGATGAACGGAGGTAGAAACTGCTAGCCCATAGGTTACGTTGTATTGACACATACATGTGTGTAATGTCACAGACAGGTCTTCAAGCTCAACTTTCAGGTCTCAGTGTCTTTCTATCTAGGTCTCTGACTTCTTGCAGGAGCCGTGACTTTTCCCCTTCCATATGTGTGTGTCTCCTACTGAGAAGCATGTCTTCCTTGTGCTTTTCCAGAGCCTCCATCACAGCCTTGCTAAGTACCAATGAGAGCTCTGCCTCCTAACCTCCATGGGCAAATGTAGGGGATCACAACCAGTTCCATAAGCACCTTGCTGCATTTTTGGTGGGTCCATTTGAGCACCTTGAAATTTCCACCTGGTGGGAGCAAATTCCATCCTGCCTCCCTTTGTCTGGCATAAAAAGGAATGAACTACACCATTTTAGTCTTACTCTGAGGCAGCGATGCTAAATTAAGTAATGAGATTTTTGAGCATATATCAAATGATACGTGGTCAGTAGGTTAAAATGAGATAATTCAGATTATAAAACAAAGAAATCTTTAAGAAAAAAATGCTCTTGTTGTAAATAATTTGAAGCAACATCTGTGGGAGGCACCAAGAGTCAAATAAAGAAAAAACATCAATTTCTGCAGCGTCGAGGCTCAGTTGCAAGGAACAGACAGGGTGGCTGGTCCTTGGCTCCTAATGCAGCTGTCCTGAATGTTCTAGCACCAGTAATGTCCTCACATGGTTGTAAGGAGCTAAGAACCCCAGCATGCTTGTACATAGCTGTAGTTCTAGCACACCAGAGACAGAGGGAGGAAGAAGGGGAGTTTGAGGTTGTCTTGGACAGCAGAGTGAATTACAGGCGGCCAGCCCAGCTATGCAGCGGTGCATACTGAGTTTATGCTGGAGACACTGCTGTCTTTATACATGAGCTTACATCAGGATCTGGGAAACACATTGTGACAGGCATTAGGCTTCTCTTAGAATTTTTGTTCTTTCTGTTTCTTCCTCTTTAAGCAGTTATTTATAGTAGAAAGGAGTTTGGTATCAAAATCTGGGGAGAGAGAGAGAGAGGGAGAGAGAGAGAGAGAGAGAGAGAGAGAGAGAGGGTGGAGGGATCAGTTGATGGCCAGGGGAAGGAGTCCAAGTTCTTCTGCTTCTAGCATCCCTAAGTTCTGGGAAGCTGCCTCTTTGTATTTATAAAGTACAGCTTTTACAAAAGAAGATTAATTGTGCTGGGAACATAATTATTCTATGTCTTTGACAAATGACATGGGGAAAATTGGAGGACATAGTTATGTGGTTAAATAACCATTTCAGGCTAGTAAGGCCATAGTTTGTAATATCTGACCGCAAAGCACTACAGTGAAAATTAATAACGAAGCTTTAAATCAGGAAATTATTAGAGACATAGAACGAAAACCACTTCTCTAAATTTTGGATCAAAAGGAAATCAAAACTGTAATTACTGACAATTAAGGAAATGGTGGCGGTGACGGGATAAAGTGTTATAATGTGTGGCACATGGCAGAAGCATAATTAAGGGGAAAACTTCAGACTGGTGTTCTTCTATTAAGGGGAAGAGAAAAATAAAGTACGCTGAGATAATGTTCCTGAAGGACGATGAAGGTGATAGTTTCTGAAATCAAAAAAGTAGACATAAATTAGTAAGTTAGAAAAAAAGGAGGCTGCAGACTATGTTTTAGGAAAATCCGTGTGCATAATAAGCTTTTGTTAGATTTGGTACTGCATTAACATTAGGAATATATCAGTGTTTTGTGCATTATTTTCAATATCTGGTGGATAAATTCTAAGATAGTCATGAAAAGATTTAATCCAGGAGATCCCTGAGGTTAACTACAAACTTGTGGGTGAATGTAGCTTTCTCTGAATAGTGTTGCTCTTAGATTCTTAATGTGGTATAGAACCCCTGTAAACCTGCTTATTAGTTCCTTAGATTGCGATCTTCATTCAGGAATTTTTCCAAATCATATTTTATGTTAGAAGACACAAAAACATGCAATAGAAGTAAAAATTGTCACAGAACATAAATTTTTAGAAGTAACAAGTTATTCCTTGAATTAACAATTAAAGCATCAATAAAATATTATGAGCTAGCATTGCCACGTATAAATGCAGGTTAAAAGGGTAGAGGAGAAAAAGGAAAAGGATATTCTATTCCATCACAGTATAAGGTGAGAATACAGAAATTTGGAGCATAAATTCTTAAAAATATAAAGAGGACATTGCCATTAGTTTTGGAAGACCTCATTTTAAGCCAGAGAGCCACTCGTCAATGATTGACTGGAATCTGCCATGTGGGAAGCACTATTCTAGGGCATGGAGATTCAGTGACATGCTCCTGTGCAATGTGTCATTCAGAGTGCATCAGTAGAGGAAGATAATATGAAAACTTGTCAACATGGTAATGTTAGAGGCTGGTATATAGAGATATTGTTAGAACATGATCAACATAGTGTCATAGAAATGGCGCGAATGTAGTCTTACTAGGAGGATATGAAATATAGCTGAAAGGCAGTATCTCCAAATAAATATTTAAAAATGGGATCATCAAGTTTCTATGTTTATGATAGCAGAAAATAAAATATATGGGAAAAGTGTAACAAAATAAATACATTCATTTGCAATGAAAATTATATGAACATCTATCTACACACATCCACATGGTAATGCATAGAAACACAAATAATTATTTTAAAGAAATTGTGACCAAATTAAGAAATTTCCATGTCTGGTTCCAAAGGCTCATTATTGTAAGGGTGCCATTTCTTTTAATATTTCAAATATATAAATTCACTGTCATAAAGCAATTGTAGCATTTTTTTAAAGACACTTGTAAATATAGTCTTCATCTGCCACAATAAACATTATGGAATGGTCAAAAATATTTTGGTTAAGAAAAGAAAAAGGCATCGTGTTGACTAGTAAAATGGATGCCCTAAGGCTACTAGAAAGCCCAGAGACTGGACTTTGGTTGCATATTTGTTATCTGTCCCCATCACCTCTTCAAGGCAGACATTTATTGCTGAATGGTTTGGCAAACTTCTCTCCTGGGCTGGACATCCTCATCAGCTCCACTGGGTCCTGCTCATTACCACAATTGGCACAGGGCTCAGGCATTTTGGCACTCTACCCAGGTCTGTGACAGAAGTGGCATTTCAATTAGAGATGAAGCAAAGAATGGTGTCAGAGATGGTTATGGAAAAGCTGGCTAAATATGAGAAAAATTGACTTCATTTTTTTTACCTTGTATTGCATACTAAAATAAATTCTCAGTGAATTATGACATTGAATGTGAATACAGCAAGCTAGCATGAAAGTCTGCTTAGTTGACACTGGGTCTAGAGGTTTTTTTTCCCCAGGATGCTGCAGGAGAACTCACTCAGTAGAAGGACTGTGAGATGAAATGACATTTTAGGACTTTTAAAGCACTCCAGACTTTTTTTGTTATAATATTTTGTAAAGTATTTGAAAATATGTGTCTATATAAGTCAGACATAAATACCAAATAGATTACATTAAATATTTATAGTCATTTATTAAAATATAGAAAATTATGGGTTATTTTTTTCTGTAATGAAAATTTTATTTTAAAAAGGAATATGTATCAGGATTCTGGAGGAAATGTAGAAAGTAGTATTTATTTTGAATTTCATCAGTACTCTCCTGAGCTATGTAATAAAATTCAACATTTGGACATTAGGAATTTGGGGTTCAGTGAAAATAAGTAATGGTCTAGAGATCATTCTGTTGGAAGTGTCACCGTTGTGAATGGAAGCAAAAGGCAGTGTTATCCCATAGGTTATTGGTCAGCATCAGGCATGGCTTTAAGTCTCCATGGACACAGAGTTGGAGGAAGTCCAAGCCAATTCCCAGTCCAAGGTGGTGTCTCAGTATCTATGTTTGCTCCCAGTTTGTTCCCAGTACCTCCCCCTCAGTTCTGTTAAAAAAAAAAATGATTAAATCTCTGCTGATTTTAGACCATTAGGGTTTGCTTTGTTTGTATTTACCTTTGGCAAATAGGAGCCCAACCTTGGCCATAATTCTTCATCCTTTTTCTGGCCTAGCAACTTGTAAAGCTTGTATTTGAGTTCCTTTGGTTGGCAAGAGTGTTAATGTTGGGGGAAAAAAAAAACCAAAAAAACAAACAATCTTCCTTCTGTATTCTGGTATTGAAGACATTCTGAATCCTCCGCTCTGCTCTACACATCTCAAGCATCTCACTGCTAAAAGGAGATAGGGTGATACAATCGAGTGCGCACAGAGCCCATCTCCAGGTAAGAATCAGGCAGAAAGGGTTCAGACTGTTAATGATCCCAGACAGGCGTCAGTATCTCTTCTCTCGGGTGAGCGTTTTGCTTTTGGATAGTAGCACCATGAGAGCAGACTGTGTTTGTGGCAGCATGCTGCTGTATGCAGTCAGCTTTGTTCATGAGTTTGAGCTGGTTAGCCGACTGAAATAAACTTGCATGTATTTTGGTTTGGAACAGTGCTACTGATAGGGTGTATTGTTCATTGTCTAAGTTTAGGAGATTTCCCTGCTCCTGTTCATGGGAGAGCTTACTAGAAAGCATGCAACTAGAAAAATACAAATAGAATGACGGCCTATAACTTTATGTAGGACATCATAACTGCTTGCTTATAGTTTGATTGTAATTGCCTTAAAAATCACCCCTGAGCTGGGTGACAGTCAGTGTATTGCTGTACAGAGAAACCCAACCCCTGAAAACCTCACTGGAGGTGATGTCTAGTGTGATGTCATTGTATACACCGCAAAGCTGGGTGAGGAGAGATCTGTATACAGGAGTGCTGAGCAGGCTTCAGCCCAGGCAACATTTACCTCATTAGAGCCTTTTTCTCCTTTCTAAGTATGCAGGTTTATCCTCAGAGTTCATCAGAACAAATTATACTCTATGCTTCCCACACCACCTTTGAAGCCCTTGAACTGTTGAATGTGCCCTTTGTTACAGTAAAATGATAGCATTTAGATGCTATTTAGATGGAGATAGCTGTGAAGTTGCCACTGATTGTATGGGTCTAGTTTCCTGATCTATCTGCCTTTGACTCTTCCAACTTCATGAAGCTTCCTCTCTGATTGCCTAGGAAGCTTTCCTGTATCCCAAACCAGAACTCCATAGTTTGCATTCTTCCATCTTGAATGGTACCAGGTTCCTTGTGTAGTTTCTTGCTCCCACCAGTATCAGCCAGTATCGTGTGCCTGCAGTTTCCTAACATCCTTGCAGGTAATTCTTCATTTCTCATCTCGTTTGATTTCTATTTACCATTGATTCTAGTTTGATACCTTTCATTACTGTCTGAGTTTTACTGAACTTGCATAGAAAAAAATTTTTTAAAAAAAATTTTGCATGAGCTCTTCTGTTTATCAGTGACAAGGACTTTGAGGCCAAGTCCTAACTGAGATCCAAGTCAGTCTCACTTTGAACTTACTCAGCTGCCAGATGAATGGAATTAAACAGCAGGAGGTCATATTTAACTTTGTATTCTATTAGGTGGGCTCCTAGTCATTTCTCTGCTGCCTAGTTAGTAAGATCATTAAAAACAATTGGTTAGAGCTCATGGATGAAAGGCATCCTGTGCAAGCCTGGTGATCTGAGTCTGGATCCCCCAAATCCACATAAAACCTGGACATGCTAGTGTAAATACCTGTGATCCTAGCATAGCACTTCTAGGACACAGGAAGCACAGATAAGAGAAGCTTGTTGGAGAGCTACCCTGGCATACATAACAGTGAGCAAGAAAGACCCTATCTCAAACAAGCTAGAAAGAAAGGGCCATCACCTCAGGGTGTACTGATACATCTACAGGAACACTATGTACTGGACAAGGCTACAAATACACACATGCACACACACATATACTGCATATACATGAACACACATTATATGCACATGTATTCTACCCATGTGTACATACACATTTCATACAGATGCACATGCACACACATCCCACACATATACTACACTACACATATATACAATACAGGCCATATACATATTGCACACACACCACATACACAGGTACATACATAGGTACATCCATATGTATACATACAGGCACTACACAAACATGCACATACTATGTTCACATGCATATGTATATATATATATATATATATATATATATATACATACATACAAGACAGACACACTACATACATGTACAATACACATAATACATGCACATACATGTACATAAAATACTCTATACAATATACAATATACACTGTACATATACATGCACATATATTAGACACACTCACACACCACATGTACACACATGTGTGCACACATTGCACACATGCACATACCACACATATGCACACACATACCACATGCATAATACACCCATGTACCAGACACATTATACCTACATAATCCACATGCACGCACACACACACACACACACACTACACACATACAATACACACCATACACACTAATAACACACACACATACACAGTCCCTGACTCACCTAGTATGGTTAAGTCATAGTTGGAAAGGAGCATACCCATTCTCTTCCAGTTTAAGCAGCCTGTTTCCACTCCTCTACAACCTCTAGAGTTCCTCAGTCAGGCTGAAGGAAACTCTCTGATGCCTTTCAAAATTGTTTGTTTGTTTGCTTTTTCACCGAGCTTTATGCACCACATGGCCCAATGCGTTTAGGGTCTTTGTAGGAGTTTCCCTCCTGGCTCCACTCTCTTCTTCCCACTTCTCTTGTCTTTCTTTTCCTAGCATAGCAGCATGGCAGAATATCAGGTCACTGCATCTTTCTTGTGCCTAGCCTTTCATGCATCTTTTTAATCTCAGATCTCACTAGTTCTGCTGATGGATCATGAGGGCTGTATGAAGATTCCATGGATAAAAGAATCCCTAAGAAAAAAAGCATCTCTTGCTCCAAAGACTGTCTTTGTCTTTGCTTTAAACAGTTCCCGTTTTAAACACTGTCAGCCCTGTTCTGTGTTTTCAATGAGACCATGGGGTGGTGGCAGCCTCTTCACATCCTTACTGTTCATAACTGCACTGCCTTAGTTTTTCTATGGGAGCCAAGAGGGAGGCCTTGTGCATAGAATGCACTCAATCGAATATGGGCTTTATAGCCTTGCCCATTTTTTTCTTTTAATTTTGTACATCTTATTCTTTCTCTTGTTATGGAATCTGAGTACAATTAAAGATTTCTCCAAATTACTGCCCATGTTTTATTTCTCAGTCAGAAGCTTGCAGAGAATATTTCCAACAGTTGTCGTGTGGGCTTTTCCTCAAATGCCATGTCACTCCACAGAGATCCTCTGCTATTTTGACTACGCACAGAGAGTGAAGAGGGAGGTGGGCTGCACGCGGAGAAGCGCTGGTGACATCATACTGGTGCCAGGCCAGGGATGGAGGAGCATTGCTTAATCTGTAGAATTTTAGAAATAACAAAGGCGGTATGAACTTTGAAAAAAATCTTTTCTTTCAGTAACAAAATAAATGATTAAACAGTAATTGTTGCTATGGCATGGGTCATGGAATACATTTTCTTGCTGTTTTAGATATTAATTCCAACCTTCTGGATAATTATTTGCTTTGCTAAGTGTTATATAGGTGCAAACAGTGCATTAACTTATTTATAATTAATGAATTATTGCATTATTCTAAAGCAGCTAACAACTTACTTTATATCAAAATACACCATAGATAACAAAGTAACAAAATGGCTTTTTATAACATTAGATTTTAATAACACAATGGTTTTTGTTATTAAAACAGTTTGTGCAATTTTAGTTTCAAATTTTAGTGGTAATATTTGGAGATATCAAAGGTATATGTACATTCATCTTGTTCAGGAGAAGAGTTTGTATCACTTGATTATATGGCTTTTCTTACAAAAACAATGTTAATATTTTGTCTACAGACAGCTTGCTGTATTTTTTTCTGATCTATAAAAGCTATAAAAACACATTTAGCTTCAAATTCTTCCTAGAATTTTTTTTTTTTTTAATGTTCTTGTTACTCAACACCGCATGATGCCTGAGAACTTCTCTCTGGAGAATTCGGAATGGATGGGCAAGGCCTACCTTGGGACTGCCTAGCTTCAAGAACCTCCAATTTTTTTTTTAATGTTCTTGTTACTTAGCACTGCATGATGCCTGAGAACTTCTCTCTGGAGAATTCGGAGCGGATGGGCAAGGCCTACCTTGGGACTGCCTAGCTTCAAGAGCCTCCTCTCAGAGAAGGCCAGGATCCCCAGCATTGTGGTTTAGCCTTCTGAGGACTAAGTGACAGAAGGGAAGCACCCAGGCAGCATTCAGATGAGGTAGTTTGCTTCTGACATTGTGTTCTGGTTTCTTATAGTTTCAACTTCTCAGATTTTCAGTAGGCTCTCATCTATCAGCTCAGTCCATGAAAGTGCTGAGCACAGTTCTTAAACTTTCTCCTTTTTATTCCATCTTCCTTGCTCTTTCTTTTGGTGTTGGTCTTCTTGATTCCATCTCACACAGGAGACTATGGAGGCCCAGAGACGTATCTTCTCTGATACATTTTTTTTCCATTTTATGGACCTAAGGCTCTTTGTTTATTCAGGCAATTTCTAATAGGTTTATGCTGTTTAAGGCCTTTTATAATTTTATTTGTTTTGGCTGTTTAGGAATCACCTATGGGCTGCCAAATTCCAGCGTTTCTGGACTTGTCTCACACCCTTACATTTCACTGGGTAAACTCCTTCTTGAATTTTCTTTAGAGTCATCTATTTTTAATGTCACCCCTTGTAAAAGGCAGTAAGTATCCCACAGCACACAAGAGCACGAGCCTTTTGTGTACTCTCCTTGGAGTTGGAGTGTGGCTAGGCACTTAAATTGTTCCTTAAATAATTTTAGGTTTCAATTGTATAAAATTTTATGTTTTTCATTTGACATAGGTTGCCAGCTTTCCAGCTTGAAGTGTCTGTTTTCTTATTGGCAGATTCTGATCACTCAAGCAACATTATAAATAACCTGGGCCTTTGTTATGGTTCCACCCATCTGACACTGTCAGTGCGGTATTTTGGTGAGGCTGAGCTGACTGGGACAATGGAACACAGACCAGTCAGTGGATCATCCCAGTGAAATATTTTCTTTCATTGGTAGAAGGCTGCTGGCACTGTATGAATTGAGGCTCGCGTACCAGTTCTTTTCTGATCTGTCCTGCAGGGTCTCATCTCGATGTAGGTTATAAATCTTCCTCATGTGGCTTCAAAGTGGCCCAGGATCTCAACATCCCATGCAGCAGGAGGGAGGCAGCATCTGGAGGACTTGTGGATCATTCTGCTTGGGGTATCTGTAATGGTGTTTCTGCTGTGCACAGTCCACTGGAGAGGACTCTTATTCATCCTCACCCTAAGGGAGACAAGAATCAGTATAGCAGAGGAGAACAACTTTCATTGGACAAGGCATACAATGGGAAAGAATTTTTTTTTTTTTTATGTTAGAGACATGCCAAACCAAGGAAGCAAGTGCCTTATAGTCAAATGGACTTAATGATTAGGCAATAAGCTCCCAAAAGATGAACAAGGCAATATGATCTTGTCACTAATGTCGCAGGATGTTGTGAAAGACACAAGGATTTCAGTTTTTATAAATAAAGGAACAGATGGGGTTAATAAAAATTGATCTTTATGGTTGGAGATCTTAAAGGCTTTAAAAGGGTTTTCAAGAAAGCTTAGTGACTAGTAGCACTTATGGCTCTTGTGGAGGATCTGTGTTCACTTCCCGAACTTACATGGTGTGACTCACAGCCACCCATGACACCTGCTCCAGGGATCCTATGCCTGTGGCCTCAGAGGACACCTGTAGTCACAGGCACATGTGTACATGCCTATGTATAATTAGAATTAAAAATAAGATCTTAGAAACCACAGTTCTTAGGTCAAAGAAAATTAGAAAGCCTTTTGCCCTGTGTCCTGGTCTTAATATTCTACAATTGGATAATGATACATTTCAAAATTTCCAGAAGGCTCTGTCACAAATTAGAACTGTTTATCCAAGTTTAATTCTCACTGATTAGTGATGTAGTCTTTTTATTCCTAGACTTAGTACTTTCAACACAGCGTTCCCTGGAAGTTACACTTGCAAACAATGGGCTATACTTGGTTATCCCACCTAGCTTCCAAATTTCCCTGTTGTTTTCAGTAGTTTCCCCTATTGACAATGGCAGCTCCTCTATGATACTACTTGACTAAAAGCCAGCACCTGACATCCATTGGGCAAGTTTCTTAACTTCTCCCCTCTCAATCAAATGCAGGTAGTAGGTAATTTTCCTGTATGCGTTTATTTTCAGTATTCCAGTTTATAAGTCAGAGTACAGCTGATGTAAAGCTAGTCACTAATAGATGCCAGCTGTTGTCATTTGTCACCATCTCCGCTGCGTTCCTTCCCCTTTCCACATTTTTACTGTGAGATTTATACTTTTCCCTGTTCATCAAGTGACATTCTTATTCTCATGACTACACTAATGTGTTTTAGAGCAACGTCAGCCAAATGCAGTGAATTAAAGAATGGTTTTTATAGTTGCATGGATTTACACTTAGATCTCTGGACCCCAACTTACAAGCTATGCCACCAGTGAACTATGGTCTACTTTCACCATAGACTCCCTGACATGCTGGGGGTGTCATGATGACCTGCCTATGTGCTGCTGTGAATATACAGTGATTGTTGTTCTCTAGCTAGATATCTATCTCTTTCTTCTTACCCATTTCCGTCCCCCATTTGTATTCTGTGTGTCATGCTAGTCTTAGTTAAGCACATGCCAGAAACTGGTAAATGGAGACTAATGCTGGTGTAACTGTTAGTAATAGCCTAAGTCCTATTCTCTCACATCACCTTCTCTGATTCCTACAGTCCAGCTGATATAATTTTCTCCTAGAATATAAGGTTTGACTCCCATGCGTCAGAATCTGTGTCACATTATTGTTGACATTTGAGGATTTTGCCTTCATTACCAGCAACATCTTTGTTCTTTTCTTCTTATGAAGGAACTGGTGCCTCACTTCTTACCTGATAGGAGCTCAGCAGATATAATTTAGCCTGGGAGGAATACAATGATGACCAGGGAGGCACTGAATGTATGTTCCTATTAACTTGGCTTATTTGATGGGCTTGGGCATAATAGATCACTAGGAAGTTCAAAAGCCTCCCAAATTTAGTGCTGAATGTAGCTTTGGATATGATTGGCAGAGTGATTGAAAATGTTAATAAAGTACCCTCAGTTCTGCCAAGATTCATTTTTAAAAGCCAGGAAGTATAGAGGCACATACAAATATCATTAGAAAGGGGACTGAACATAAGAGCCATTTAGAAAAATATTAAAATATCACAATACAATATTTAAATCTGGGCAGGTGGGGTCTTGTTCTTGTTGTTTTGATTTTTTTGTTTAATTTTTCATCTTTTTTTTTTTTTTTTTTTTTTTTTTTTTTTTGGTAAGGAAAATGTTGCCTAAAGATGATGTAAAACCAACCAACCAACCAACCAACCAACCAAACACCTAAAGGTGATTGAGCTCCGAAGAAATAACTCAATAAAGGATAGAGGAAAATCTAAAAGGATATAGAAGAGCAGGGGTAAAATGTGAAAGTGATCCAGATGGGAATTAGCGAAGTGGTGCTTCGCAGAAGTGATTTTGGCCTGTGTGCTCAGTGCAGTTTCCAGAAGCAGCATGGGACCTGGATAGCAGAGAAGACAGAAAGATTTGAAGCAAACAGGACACACAGTGAAGGGCTTATTTCAGGAGGGCTGTGCCTCTTATTTTTGCTAATCTTTCAGATATTTAAAAGATTCCTAAACCTAAAATTAGGTTCTTAAAAGAAAGAATGAGGTAAGGCCAGGGAGGGGGCAGGGCATTTGGGACTGCGGGCCACACACTTTGGAGTAAATTCTTGCTTAGGGCAGAGTAGAGAGAGAAAAGGTGGCAAAGCCACCAGCCTTAGAGGCTCCTGTGGCCCTGTGCCTGTTCCAGCCACTGACAGAGCAATGTTAACTCCTGAGTGCTGCAAGCTTGCTTTCTTCTTTTATGTGAAATTTCTTTTGGCCTTTTCTTGGCCATGGGAAATTACTTTAGTGAAAATTTCCTACAGGCTAAGTAGGAGGAATTCATGGAACAATAGGTCTTGTGGCAAGCAGAGTACAGAGAACGCTTAGAATTTAATGTGAGTTATTTTTGTGTCTGTTCAAACCTGCATCTCAGTGAAGTTCGAATTACCCATTGGACAGGAGAAGCCTATCTACTCATTTAAAGCTAGGATTCTTTGGTTCCATGAAGCCAAATTTAGGATGGGTTTTAAAAACTAAATAAACAATAGTCTCCCACCACATTAAAAATGGATGTGTCAGGTTTCTGTGTGCTTTAGCTTTTAAATAATCTCCATTTATCCTTCTATAAGGGACCTTAAATATTTATGACATGGCTATCCATCTCAAGCATACCCATTCTGCTAAAGGAAGATTCAGAAGTGGGGGCCTCCAGTCTTATTATAAATATTCTATGTGCGTCTTGTTGCTTTCAACAAATTAAAGTGGAGTGTGGGAATGTGCTTCCTTGTAGTGGTGTGATTATGAAAAAGGGAATGAAAACCATAATGGATACTGTTCAGTGTTTTTTTATGTGATGTAATAAAATGTGCTTTTTAAGGGTCTGGAGAGATGGCCCAGCAGTAAAAGGCATTTACTGCACTTGCAGAGAACTGGGTTTGGTTCCCAGTATCCAGTTGGTATCTCACAACTGTTTCAGGGGATCTGATGCCCTCTTCTGGCCTCTGCAGACATGAGTCACTCACATGATACACATACAATAATACAGACTAACATTCATGCAAATAAATACATCTAAAACTATTTTTCAAATATCAGAAGAATCAATGTCTTAAATATTGTGATAAATAAATTAATTAATATAAATAAAATTTTATAGCAGTGACCTAGTCATGATCACACTATTTGTGGGATTAACAATACAAATATTGGACCCAGTTTTGGGAATTCAGATTTGTTAGATCTATGGGAATAAGCCTTGGTGTATGGGAGTACATGGGTTTATGTATGTTGCTGTATGTGCATAATATCTATGGAAAGTGACACAAATAATTCTAAATTTGAGCCAAGGATAGTTCTATTACAATTCATTAAATTTTTTTAGAAACTCTAAGAGCCAGTGAGATGGCTTAGGGTAAGACACTATTGCGGAGTCTGGTGCCCTGCGTTCAATCCCCTGAACCTACTTGTTATAAGAAATGAAATGACGTCAGCAAATTGTACTCTTACCTCTATAAATATATCATGGCATAACACACACACACACACACACACACACACACACACACAGAGAGAGAGAGAGAGAGAAAGACTTACACAATAAGTAAATAGACCTAATAAAAAACTTTTAAAGAAATTCCTACATGCAAGGTGTAGCAAGGATGCACTTTCATCCAAGGACACTTCTTTGTAGGCCAGCAACAAGGCTTATTGATATACTTATTACTTGAGTGTAAAGCTTGTTTTTACTTAACATAATTCCAGAACAGAACTTTTAAGTAGGTCCAGTAACAAATATTAAAAGTTTTAACATTATTCTGGCAGACATGGTGGTAGATGTAATTTCTAGAATTTTCACAAATGTGATAATAATATTATAATGTAGATTTAAACTGACAGTCATCCTGTTCTTATCACTCAGCCAAATGAAGAATAATATTCAGATATATTACATGGTGATGAGTATTGTAAACTTAATGTTTATTTGATTTGGAGACAGTTGTGATAAACCAAACAGTTCAGAATCGCGGTCCTACCATTAGCTGTGAGTTTTGCAAAGTTAGCCTTAAAGTGGGGCTTATTAGCCCTATGGGGATTTAAGACTTTAAGGAGCTAGTATGTGAGAATACTTCATAAACACCAAGTGCTGTCATTTCCTTGTTTGTCCTGAGCTTGCCCGGTGCTTTCCATTGGGAAGGCGCTGCACATAAGAATGTTGGTGGATATGCTGGGTCTGTGGATTCAGATATTTTCACATTGTGTTTTAGCAACCCAAAGTTTTGAAAAGTAATACAATCCCTGTTATCTTCTAACAGAGGGCATTATTAGATCTGGCTTCCTAAAATATGTTGTTGTTTTGTTTTTTTTTTCTCCCAGAAACTGGGTTTCTTTGCATGTATTAGAAACTTGACATTGTTAACACAGAATAGAATCTTTTAACCACTATTTTTTTAAGCTTTTAACTACCTCTTTTCTAACCATTATTCTACTGTAGAAATAAATCCTGATGTTTAAATTTCCCTAAACAGCTCTCCCACTGACACAGTGAAAACAGCTTTTTAGCTGTGAGATTTGGCCAGTGTTTCTTTTCAAAAGTTATGTATTTGTCTAGTAGTTGATCCTACCATAATGATAAATTGTAGCATTTTAAATCATTTTTTGTCATATTAAGAACATAGCACAGTCAGATTTTCACACAGTTTCTACTTGTGCAGTGTTGTGCTTTGTAAACTTGCTCTTCAACACTTTTCTCAATTTCTCTTTCTGTTATCCCTCGGCTACCTCCCTCTCCTTCTCTCACCATTTCTCTCTCTGGCTCTGGCTCTCTCTGTGTGTCTCTCTCTGCCTCTCTCTGCCTCTGTGTCTCTCTGTCTCTGTCTCTCTCTTTGTTTCTCTGTCTCTCTGTCTCTGTTTCTCTGTCTCTGTCTCTCTGTCTCTTTCTCTCTCTGCCTCTCTCTACCTCTCTGTCTCTTGTCTCTGTCTCTCTCTTTGTCTCTCTGTCTCTGTCTCTCTGTCTCTGTTTCTCTGTCTCTCTCTGTCTCTCTGCCTCCCTCTGCCTCTCTGTCTCTCTGTTTCTGTCTCTCTTTTTGTCTCTTTGTCTTTCTGTCTCTGTCTCTCTGTTTCTGTTTCTGTTTCTCTGTCTTTCTCTGTCTTTCTCTGTCTTTCTGTCTTTCTCTGTCTTTCTCTGTCTGTCTGCCTCCCTCTGCCTCTCTGCCTCTCTGTCTCTCTGTCTCTGTCTCTCCTCTCTCCCTTCTTCTTTCCCTTCCCTTGACTGCTTCCTTGATTTTACTATGAGACACTGTATACCAGGCAATATGCAGGCTGCAGCACTGAGAGTAAGTTAGAGAAAAGACAGTTTTCACTTATGCAGAATTTATACTCTAGGGGTGGAGATAGGTGAATGTTTACACACACATAGATACATACACACCTACACACCGATATACATACACACATGAGCACATACACTCACATATACACACACATGCACACATCCTAAGGCCTATGAAGCAATTAGTATGTACTATACAGAGGAAACAAGAGGTCATATGAGTTGAATCACTGCCCTGCTTATAATAGAGGAGGCCCATTAATAAATAAGTTATAAATGCAACTGACACCTTAGAAACAAAGAGAAAGTGCTATGTATCCCACACTTGCTATCTCTCTCATTCACCTCCATAATTTTTCTTACCCTTTTCAGTTATACCTGCTTTTCTATTTAAAGCCTGTTCTGCCCCCATAAATTGTCTCAAAAGACAGTTTAAGGTTTTGATGTTAACCCCCCAGATGGTCTTCTTAAAAGACAATGTCTTTATTTTTAACATTCTTTTATGAAAATTAAGCGTTAGAAATCTAGCTGTCCAGGCTCTGGAGGGATGGTTATGTAGATGAAGAGTATGTACTCCTCTTGTAGGGTATGTACTCCTTCTTGTATAGAAGTTCCTATAATCTTTCTTGGAGTGCTTACAAATACCCGTGACTCCAGCTCCAGGGAATCCAATACAACCTTCTCAACCTAATGTGCATATAACCACCTCCATGTACATATTTGATTTTTAAAAATATTTAGTTTACTTTAAAATTTCTGCGTACATGTGCCTGAGTGTGTGTATGTGTGTGTGTGTGTGTGTGTGTGTGCATGTGAGTGTGCATGTGTATTGCAGTGCCTGAAAATGTATGTGAAGACCCTAGGAGGTAATCTAATAACTTGGAACTGAAGTTAAAGGTAGTTGTGTGGAATTCAATACAGATGGTAGAAACCGAACCCAGCCCTTTGCAAGAGCAGCAAGTGCATCTACCCATGGATTCATCTCTCCAACCTTCAAATTAAATCTTAATATAAAAAAAATCTAGGCATTTGATTAGTGGTGATAATCATGCTCATTTGGTACATTAAAGCACGCTTCATATTTAGAATTTAGCTGGCAAAATTAACTGGCAATATTTAACTGGCAATATTTAAAATTTAACTAGTACTAAGCGGGACCTGGGAAGTCTTCTGGCATCCATGAGTATAGCTTCATCTACTCTGGTAAAGAGCCTGAAATCAGCTATGGGTCCCTGATTGTTCTTTACAAGATTACAATAAACATCTTAAATTCCAGGTTTAATATAAAGAAGAACTGTATTTCAGATTGGCATACCTCATTCCTAAGCCTTCTCATGGAGACATCCCCAGGCTGCTTCAATCTAGAACTGTACTGTCAAGCTGCTTTAGCCCACAGCCGCTTTCTCTCTACATAAATATTTCAACATTAGCAAAAAACTATTTACAACTGTGCTCCAAAAACATGATACAGGTTAGCATCATACCATGATGACTCCTGGCTGGTTTTTTGTAGTGATTCAGATTTATTTTCATATTTCTAAGATTAAAGAAAAGTAAGTATTTTCAGTGCTAACATTGATAAAACAATATTTTGTTCTTGGAAAACACTTTACTTTAAACCTCAGAAAGTGCCATTCTGTAGAATTTTCCTCATTATATAAAAAAAAAAGTAACGTGTTGGTCATAATCTTTACCTAGAAATATTGGTGGACTTTATAAATCCCTAGCTTAGTTATGGGGAGATATAGAACTGTGGGTGTGGGTCTTGGCTCTACAAAATATTTGACGTGCGTTAGCTCATTGGACTGCACGATCTGTTTCACTTACTGTGTCATTTAAATGTCACTAAGCTGTTTATGCAATCCTGATACATTTTTGCAGAAAACATGCTGCTAAGCTAAGACTCTCTATGTTGCATTCAGCTCCAAGCAGATTTTTATGACAAGGTAATAAACCCCTGGAAACAGGTTTATAATGGAAAATGCAACTTGACCCCTGCTAGAGGAGCCCAAACGCACCTTACAAAAGGCTCATTTCTGCAACATACAAATCCCTTTCTCCCAGGGGTGGTGTCACGGAGAAAGGTGTACAATAATAGTTGTATTTACCATAAATGCCTAACATATTTTATGATGATTTGATTGTATTAAAAATTTCACCTTATAGATTTTAATAAAACTGCCTGTGGGCAACGTTATTGCAGTTGGATTTGTTTTCCTTTGCCCACTGCTCTTGGTGGAAAGAAGTGAGCAGCCCTTATAAAAGGCTTTACTTTTTAGTACCTGGTTAATAAAAAATAATTTCCTCTTCTTTGGACCTGTTCGTGAAGCTGAAAAATGACTCTGTAGGTCAGTGGTGTGTGGCAAAACTAATTTCTATAAGCTTTTTATCAGGTGGCACTTAACCAAACAATATGGGGACACTGAAAATCCCTTCTAGACAAGATATACTGGGCAGAGTTTAATTCCCAATTGCCACAGAGAAGAAACTGTGAACCATTATGTTCTTGTTGATTTCTAGTACAATACCTTCTGGATATGAGAAGTTAAAGCAGGTGGACATTTCTACCTAAATTTAGATTCAGAAGTTTTGAAACTAATGATACTCGTTGTTTAGAACCCTACAAGATGTAACTTCCATTTGTTGTTGACAAGGATGCCCTGTTGGAATCAGTGTGTGTGAGGTGATGCACATTATTGCAGCAGGGAGAGTGTGTGTCATTCACATACATGCATGTCTTAGCAAGCCCCTTTCTTTCCCCAAGCCTCACAGTAGTCAAGGAGGATTAGGCGAACATTCTAATCCTGAAAACTCTGGTATCTTCCCTTGAGGTTTAGCAACCTGTTTGCTGGGTGCCTTGCAGAACAAAACAGAGATTTTTCACATCCCTCCTTTTTCTGATGTTGATAGACCAACCTCCATGAATGGAATTGGGAGCAAGATTGCATAAAGGGCCAGAGCGCCTGAGTGGCTGGCCTCTTTGCTCCCAGCCTGCGCGAAGATATTTCTTTCCTTGGTGCCTAGATAATTGCAAGGATGGGGAATGTGCATATAGGGATAGAAGGTCACAGATGACAGGTGATAGGTTTTCTTCCTACTGTCTTTTTAAAGCTGCCCTGAGCTTTGTTGCAGAGGCTTTGTTCCATTCAGAGCTCCTGAGAACACCTTAGAAATTTGGAAAGATGATAGTTGAGCTTGGAGAAATGGAGATGCTATGAGATCAGAGAAGGGAACCTTGTCTTACATGATGTTGGGATGGGTAACAATTATAAGGCCTTTGAGCAAAGAGCCCAAACACTTTTCCCTTCTTTGTATTTTCAGTTTTATTTTTAAGAGGCTAAGACTTGCACTGTATAGAGGTGGGAGGGACTTTTGCATTCTCCACTTAGAAATATATGAAATCACCCACATACTTCTTCTACAGCTTTGCTCTTAGTTATGGTGGCAGTAGACAAAGAAAGGGACACACCTTATTTCTGACACAGGAGGTGGGTATTAAGGAGGGAAGTGGGCTCATAGAAGCATGGTGCTGGAGAAACTGTGGATGGAAAACACAACCCCCCCCAGAAGGCTACTTAGTCTCTGTGTAAAGTTAGACAGGTGGTAATTCTTCTAATACTTGTCCAGGAACTGAATGGCAACTATAATAGCAGCAAGAGTGTAACAGGCAGATTGTGACATGGGAGAGGATGCTGACAGGCAGCAAGGAAAATGGGAAGCCCTGCTAAGATTTGAGAAAGAAATTATGAGTCATGTTGCAAAGATGGAGTCGAACAAAGGCCCTACTCACTGATGTCTGGGGAAGAGCAAGAAGTACAATGGGAGCCATTGATTTGAGGCATGGGAAGGAAAGGGCGGTCATCTCTGACGATGCTCTTCAGGAGCCAAAGATTGTGTTGTGCAATCAAAGTCTGCATTGCCTTCTAGCTGTTCTCTTTCCAGGAGTAGTGGAACTGTCAGTTAATACATTAGTGTATGAGTGCTTAGGACAAGTTACCAGGTATTGAAGAAACACAACTCCAACTGAGCATTTTCAAGAATCATTCACGATCCAAATTACTCCAAACTCCAAAGTATAATGAATGTCAACAGGAGGTCATATATAGAAAATTAAATACCTGGAGTCAGAATACAGGTACATTTAAATATCATATAAATCACCTTCAGGGTTTGTAAATAAATTGCATATGAAATACAAATGAATTTCATGGTTATGTATGGGCCTCATCCTCATGCTATCTTGGTATGCAAATATTCTAAAAGATGAAAGCAAAATTTGAATCTGGAATATATCTAAGCATGTCAGATGAAAACTTTATGTGGCTATGCCCAACCACATGCATAATTTACATAAGCTAGACTCACATACATTTCAGTTGTGGTCTGAAAATTATGGAGAACTTTTAGCATAATATTTTTTTCTCTAGATTCAGACACAGCAAAGGCATTATGGTGGATATCAAAGACATACTTCTTGAAAATTATATATATAATTGTATTTGTGTGAAGTATTAAATGTTTAAGACATGCTAGTTTTATAATAACACACTAATAGGAAACTGAATGACATGTTGATCCCCAGTGCTCTGAGAAACTCACGGGACATCAGCTTCTCTTGAGCTGTGCATGTTTCCTGAGGATCCCTTCTGCACTCGATCAGTTGTTTTACAGAATTCTAGGGCATATGTCTACCTAATGGATACCTAACTGGGGAGAAGAGGAAGGAGAAGCTGTACTAGGGTTTGTGGGCTATGTTCTATGAGAGCACTCTGTAACCTGAGGGCTTTAAGCCTTGAATATTTTACTAACTGTACTTCCAGTTAGTATTAGCCTTATTTATTGATTCGTTGATTGTGCAGAAGGTGGAGAACATGAGCTTGATTCCTTGCTTGTATTCATATTATGGGTAATAGAGTTGGGATATGATGGAGGGATGATGATGGAGAGCGACTCAATGCCTCAAGGGAGAACTTATATACTGTTTATATATTTTTCCTTAGTATTGCCTAACCAATCTATTTGTCAAATGGAAAAGAAAATATCTAGTAATTAGTAAGCCCAAAAGTTTCACTAAATTCTATGATAGAGTTAAAAGACTAGATTCTAGGAAAGAGCAAGACTTTCCCATTCTTCTATTCTTAAGGGTCTCTCAGCCTAATCAGAAATACTACAGGTAAGCAGGTTATATTAATATTATGTAGCAGGCATAGCAAAACAGATTCAAATTATTCAGGATAGAAATCTGCTCAGATTGAGAGTTAAAAGAAGGGTTCATTTAAAAATATTTTGCATTTATTCATTGAGAATATCCTATTTGTATATAATACGTTTTGATCATATACACCCCAAATTCTTCCCCTGCCATTTCCCCCAGGCACTCCACACCATCTCCTTCCATGCATTTTTTTTTTTTTATTCATTAAACCTGTTGTTCAATTAGTAGTTCCTGGATATGCATGAGTTCAGCGCCATCCTCTGGAACATCTTACTGCAATCTGAATGATTTAAATCAAGAGCAAATTACAACAACTTCTGGTGAGGATGCAGAGAAGGGAAACCCTGGTTCACTGTTGTGAGAATGTAAGTCAGTGTAGCCACTATGCAAATCAATGTGAAGGTTCCTCATAACACTATAAATAGCACTACTATAGGATCCAGCTGTACACTTGTGGGCATATACCTAAATAATTCTGTATATAACTGCATAGGTACTAACTCATGTGTATTCATTGCTGCTTTATTCACAGTGGCTAGGAAATGGAACCAAACCACATAACTATCAACTAATGAATAAATAGTAAAGATGTACATTTACACAACAGAAATTTATTCAGTTGCAGAGAGTAATGAGATTTGTAAATAAATGGGTGGAACTAGTGGTACTCAGTGAACGAGGTAACCTGGCCCCAGAAGACAAATGTGGCATCTTTTCTCTCATGTATAGATGCTAGTTTTGGATCTTTAGACTTGCATATTTGACTTGGGGTTCCTGTGGAAGCTCTATGTGCTATTTAGTTTTTTATCAACTTGACAGAAATGAGAGTCATCCTGAAGGAGGTAACTTTAAGTGAGAAATTATTGCCACCAGATTGTCCTGTGAATATGTCTGTGGTGCATTTTCTTCATTACTAACTGATGCGGCACAGCCCTGCCTACTGTGGACAGTGTTAACCCTGGGGAGGTGGTTCTTGGTTGTATAAGAAAGCAGACTGAGCATGCATTGGAGAGCAAAGGCAATAAGCAGAGTTCCTTATGGTTCCTGCTTCAGTTCCTGCCTCTGATTTCCTGTCTTGGATTCCCATGTTGGTCTGTGCAATGTAAGATGAAGTAAAACTGCTCACTCTTCTTCAAGTTTTTTTTTGTCCTAGTCATTACCCCTGAAAGCAAACATGAATAAGATGAAACTAGAAAAGGGGAGACTGGGTGTGGACTTTAAGGGCTAGAGGAAAGAGAATGTAGAAGGTATGAAGGTGTGTGTGTTTGTGTGTGTGTGTGTGTGTGTGTGTGTGTGTGTGTGTGTGTGTGTGTATGTGTGTGAAATCATTGAGTGAGGAGAGAGACAGAAGTTGATGTTGAGAGAGACATTGAGGAGTTGACAGGAGAGAGACATTGCTTACACAAAAGACAAGGAAATGCTAGGAGTGGAAATAAATCCCAGGCAGATCAAAGAAGAGTCCAGACTAGGAAAGGGGTGGGAAACAGCACTGGGGAATTGTAGGACAATGTGGTGAGTAGAGATAGTTTGACTTCTCAGCAAAGAGCCTGAGATGGGTTGGGTGAAGGGTGAGCTGGCCTGGAGAAGGGCCAGTCTATGGAGATTTTTGATGTGAAGCCAAAGCTTCTAAATGACTTTTTCTCTGAGTGCACAGGGATGCCATAAGAAGTTTCAGATAATGTTCAGCATGGTAAGGGTAAGAGTGTTAGTTCAGAGAGCCTACTCTCCTGTGTCATGCTATGAATAATAAATTCATGCATGATAATCTGTTTAATATTGTGTGTTTCTGATGCATGAACTGGATTTTGTACATTGCACCATTGACATATAGGCTATTCCATGCCCTCCTCAGTAAAGCTGCTCTTTCAAGAATGAAGTCAATAAAAAGTCATATATATTATTTTAACTTTTAGAGGGAAAATTCAGTGTGACATAGCAAGTCTAAAGACACCCATAGGAAATCTGACATTTTAAACAGAGTGATTATGTGAAAATCACTTGGCTTGTGGCTCAAGCAAATGCAAACAGAGGATTTCATAGCTGCTAGTCATCAGGGTTCCCCCTTGAAGTCATTGCTTCATAGTAAATTGGTGGATTGATGAAATATGTTTACATTTCAATTCCTATTATACATAGGATTTCACTTTGAGAAGTAGATAGCATTTTTTTTTTTATTTATGAGTTTGGAACAGTAAATGATATTGAGTCTATGTACATACGCATTCAAAGTTCCCACTCTAGTGTATAAACAGAGTGAGCTATATACTTATGTGGTAAGGCATTGATACATTTGTAATCTTATTTAAATCAGAAGCATATCCAACATAGTAAAGAAATTAAATGAATTTTCTGGTAAAAGGTTATCATGACTATAGATTGCCAAGTAAAGTCTTAAGATTTTATCAGTAATAATTCATTGACAGAAGGAAGAGCAGATTTAGTCATTTTTTAACAGCCTCCATTCTGTATGTTTCCTACAGTTCCTTTTATCCTAAAATGTAAATGTCTATTATATGTGTGGTTTGGGCAGGTGCACAGTGTCATGGCTAACATTGTTGAGTTAATTGTACTTTGCATGCTTGCAATGAAGGTGCCAGCTAGTGGTACTCATTGACATGAATTACACACACAGCCTCGCAAGGTCAGATCCTGGAACTTGTCCAGCTCTCTGAAATAGCTGCTCCATGCTTGCTCCCACTCTGTTTCTCACCTACCCTTACATTAGTGTGCTACCAGTTTGCCAACTCCCTCTCTGTCACATTTAATTGTCACCATTGATTCCTGTTTGGGGTCTTTCCGTAGATGTTTCTTCTTAGACATACCCCCCCCCATTATGTTCCTTTTTCAAATGAAAAATAGAAATCAAGTGACTAAAATACCTTGATCACTCCTTTTCTCCCCACACTGGCATCCCTAGCCATCATCTTGGAAACACAATATCTACTTTCTGTGCATATCTCCCTAGTTCATTAATGGAAGTTTTAGGATGGAAAGAAGTAAGAAAAAAATTGAAATTGCCAAACACTTATTCATGTGAGAAAAAAATAAAGAAAAACATATGGCAAAATTGCTAGCATATATACACTGGAATTGTTCATTTATGATTTCAACAGTAATATAATCTTACCTCCAGATTTTTAATTCCTGAACTAAATTATTTCTTATTTATCCTATCAACTTTGGGTAGAAGCAGCAAACAAAAGAGCCCTTGCCTTGAGTCGGACACTGCCCAGTTGTCCGAGGATAATTTCCATAGTCTATACTTCCAGTTAGGTCAAGCACAGGGGCTTAGCAGTCTAGTTCTTTGCTATGACAGCATCCAAATCACTTGCCTCCCCTCATCACTATTTCCTCAGTGAATCCTCTCCATGGGTGTTTTCACAAAAAACACTCTTAGACAGTTGCCAGTTTTAAGTAAATTTTAAAGTAGGAAATTGGAACACGATGATGCCTAAAGATTTAGGAAATGCTTTTTAAGAAAACTTTCTTTAAAGTGCTGATAATTCTCTACCCTGCCATAGCAAGAGGAGCACTTCAATTGAAAACAATAATTTATTTTGAGTTTGTGACTTGCAATCTATAATTGTGAGCATAATGAATACAACTATTCTACATTCTACATTCTTATCCAAACATTTTCACAAGAGCAATGTTTTCCCTTTTGGTAAAAATTGTTTTACATGTAACTTTTTAGAGGCCTAATTTGAATCTACAAATTCAACATATTATATATTACATTTCTCTTATGACTAAACTTTTTGATTCTTTGTTTTTCTTTTTCTACAGGTATATTAAATATAAAATTAGAGGGTCTGGAAAGATTGACCAGCAATAAAGAGTACGTTTTCCCCTTGCAGGTGACCCAGCTTTCCCTCCCATGATACACCTCACAGACACATGGAACTCCAGTTCCAGAGGAAGCAATGCTTTCCTTTGGTACCAAATCTGTACATAATGTACATGCATGCATAAGCAGGCAAACATTCATATACATAAACTATTATTGCCTAAATATTAAAAAGTAAAACCATATAAGCATATAACATTAAATTAATATCCATAATGTGCTTTCCAAGTCAAAATTTCTTGAACAGAAACATCAGATAAATCTTAGGCAGAAGCGATAATCTGGTTATATACAATAAATGCAGTCAAACAACTATATTAACTAAAGGCTGGAGATACAATTAATTAATTAGGCAGAGTATTTGCCTAAGCATGTACCTGCAAGGCCCAGGGTTCAATCCCTAGTGCTGTGAGTAAGCAAATGTACAAACCACATACCTGTGAGCAGTTAAAGGTATGTCAGGAAATACAGAGCCAGCTTGTGTAGTTTGTTTACTCAAATATCTTAATTTTATTATATTTAGTTCTTTTTGTATCTCTCAATGTCTAAGGTTGGGCATGTGTTTTTTCCCCCTTTTTATTGGATATTTTATTTATTTACATTTCAAATGTTATCCCTTTTCCTGGATTCCCCTGCGGAAACCCCCATCCCATCTTTCCTCCCCCTGCTTCTATGAAGGTGCTCACCCACCCTACCATCTACTCCTGTCTCCCCACCCTGGCATTTCCCTACACTGGGGGGCATTGAGCCTTCCCAGTACCAAGGGCCTCTCCTCCCATTGATGCCCACAAGGCCATCCTCTGCTACATATGCAACTGGAGCCATGGGCTGGGCGTGTGTTTATTCTTTTACTCTAGACCCCCTATCTCTGTTTGTCTGTTTGATGCTCATCAACTTTCCTAATCTTCAGGTTTAACAAAAAATTACTGAATTCTTTGTTCTATTTGTAGAAAAAAATATCCGAATTCAATTTAGGGTTTGTTTTTTTTCTCTGAAGAATTCTTTCTACTCTGCCAAAGAAAGTTACACCTGAGCATCCCCGTAGCAGGAATCAGTTGTTCACCAGGGCCAGATCACATTGCACATTAAAACTTTTCCTCAGTGACACTATAGAGATGTTATGGATAACAAATGTGAAGCAGATTTCGGGAAATAAAGCCCAAGTGTCTAAATGACCATTAGGATGAGGAGATTGGTCAGTTTGTGAGGGAAGTCCTCCAACAAATTAAAGAAAGAGCAAAGCTTCTTGCTGTCCATCCCCTAACAGTGTGTAGTTACCTGATGCATCACATGCCCTTAGGATCCTCGAAAGTTGTCAGAGCATTTATGAGCCCAGTGCTTAAGCCCTGGGATGTGCCTGCTGCTAGTTTACCAGTAAGTCTGCAAAAACATTCTGCAACTCAATGCAGACTGTGTTTCTGAGACCTAAGAAAGACACAGCTATTCTCCCAGTTACAGGGAAATCCAGGTGTGTTTCCTTCTGCCAGTGTTTCTAGATTCTGTCTAGGTAGGATTGAGATCCTTTAGGACTGGAATATTAAAGAAGAGTCATAGAAGAGTAAATGCTTTACAGACTGACAGAGTGGGTTTGAGTCCTGGCCTCACTCAGTTGTCGATGGACAATCACTTAACCTTATGCTTTTATATTCTTTTTGTTTGACTGGGAAGATTAAAGGAGATAATGTATATAGAAACAATTAAATTATACTCAGTACAATATTGGCTCTCATTGTGACAATATTATTATTATTATATTATTATTATTATTATTATTATTTCACAAACATGATGCTAAATGCATTACATTAAAATCAGTAAATATTGAAGATCCACCCTTATTGTTTTTTTCCCATGGGATTATCAGATGCATGGGTCCAGCATTTGTGTCCTTTATGTATAATCTATAGTTAATAAGTAACAGAGCTATGGTCCATAAGATAGGAGTGAATGAATAGTTAGACATTCTTTGCTATATTCAAAGCAGTTATAATTCAATAATACTCCCACTTACCCTTCTGTCATAAAAGTTTAATTCCCTCTGGGAGAATAGTTCAGGTGAAGGAAGCACTGGGAAAAGAAAATATCTCCACCTAGTACTGTAAGTTCAGAAAAAAAAATAACTGGCTTCTTAACATGGCAGTAACTCTTCATATGACTAGCTGGGCTGGTCTTGAGCCTTGACACTAATGGGCCACTTATGAAACTTACTACCCTTAAGTCATCCTATTGGAATGTCCTTATCATTGCTGCAAAAAAATAATTAGGAAGCCCTTTCTTGCTTGCACTGGTTCCTTTACATTGTTGGTGTTTTATGGATCTCACCTTTGGGATTTTGGATATGGATATTTACATATGATCCTAATAAAGTTGTAATTTCTAATTCAAGTTCTTGCTAAAAAGAAGCTAGGGCAGCTACAGATCACAGCTCCAAGAGGGGGATGGGCTGAAGCCAAAGGAAGAGCACCTGCTACACACGAAATGTTTCAGGTAGCAGCTTTGCGGAGATAATCATATCCATTTTTAGACTTCCACATTTTCATTAACTTCACGTCCTCCATAAGGACATAATTTTCAGCAGCATTATCAGCATTTACTTCTTACAGGTTTCTAAAATATCAATGCTGGAATACCACTAGATGGCAAAAAAAAAAAAAGAATTCAAGAAAAAAATTTTTTTAAAGTTCTGCTGTGCCTTGAAAGTAAACGAATTATGGCAGAGGGCTGGAACTTTAGCTACTTGTTAATTGGCAGGTTAAACTTTATGAGTTTCTGGTACCCTGGTGATACATGACTATTAAAATTTGCAGGTGGTTCAAGGGCCGAGAGATATAAGTTTCTATACTAGTAATATATCATAAAAGTGTGTATTTCACGTACCTGTTGTGAAAATCGAGACTTTAATACTCTTGGACAATATAAGCTGATGAGGGAATCTTTATGGATCTCAAGTATGGGTCTCTTTTTTCATAGAAGTTGGAAAAGTACAATATTTATAGACAGAAGCATAAAAAAATAATTGGCCCAGTGTTACCTCTTTGAGACTAAGCGTTTAGTGACCATCTGCATACACCTTCCGACTTGCACAAACTGCCTTCTATAAACAGTGCTTCTGCCACATAAAATGCTGTAAATCTGACATTTTTATTCTTTCTTCAGAAGACAGAATTTGCTTAATTACACTTATGTCGTATTTAAGTGTTAGCACATTTCATTTTTGGAGTTTATCTTTTCATCAGGAAATGGAAATGCATACTGTGGCTAGTGGTATATACCACATAAGTAACTCAATTTAGTGAGAAAAAAGTGATGTGATTGCAGTTCATTAGAAGCTGTATTTTCCTATGTTTTACAAGTGGTTTTTAGAGAAAAAAAACATCTCTCAGATGTTGACTGAGTTAACAATCCCGTCTTCTGAGAAGGCACTCTGTAATCAGGGCTATGTCCAATTTTAATGTAGAGAGACATTAAAATCAATTAGTTTTAATTAAGATTAGGAAAGTGAATAATAGTTTTTTTTCTTTATAATTTTAAAGTCAGCATTCTTTTTAGCTTTTTCCTTTATGGGAGGAAGCATCTATTCCCTTCTCTTAAGTTAAGTAAGCTTAAAATAAGACCATTGAACACATTACAATTTTGCTTATTCTCTTGGTAACCATATGATGTTTTAGTTTGAAGGTAATATATCCATTTTTACATGTTGGTGAGAAAGTAAACAATCTTTAAATTCATTGTTTAAATTTTTTTAATTGGTTGTCTATAATGGGAATGAGGAAGCATCCAGGATGTAGGAGCTTGGGAGCCAGGATGAAGAGATGGAAGGGTGGGCAGTTTGCCGTGTGGAAGCTGAGGTGCTGGCCAGTGAGGCTGACCACTGCTAGCAAGAAGGAGTGAGTGAGTGAGTGAGTGAGTGAGTGAGTGAGTGTGTGAGTGAGTGAGTGAGTGAGTGGGTGGGTGCATGAGTGAGCGAGCAAGCGAGTGAGCGAGCAGGTGAGTGAGCAAGTGAGCGAGTGAGTGAGTGAGTGAGTGAGCGAGTGAGTGAGTGAGCAAGTGAGCAAGCGAGTGAGTGAGTGAATGTGTGAGTGAGTGGGTGAGTGGGCCTGGGAAGACACTGTTCCTGGAGGTTTGAATGTCTCCAAACTCTTTCTGACCAGAAACACAGAGAATCCAAAGAATCTTCCTGAGTGTTAGAATTGTATACAAACACACATATACACATGCACACGCACACACACATCAGTATATATGTGTCTGTTACTATGCATACATATACACACCATTGGAACATATATGAATGTTACAATATATTCATACATGCACCATTTATAAATATATACACATCAATAGTCATGCATTTGTATTAAAGTATAGTAATATTAATATATATAATACTTATACATGTGTCCCTGTTAATCTGCATGTTTATACATTTACATGTGTTAGTACACATACATATATACACAGCATTAATGCAGATATACATTGTCACATATGTGCATATACACTATTTAAACATATATTTAAATTATATAAATACACAGCATTTACAGATGTGTATATATAAATAAAAATATGCACATTATAAATACATATGGGTTAACACACACATATACTCAACATTTATACAATGACCATGTTCATTTACATTTATACGTTTATACATATATTTGCATTAACATGATGTTTATCATAAATTCTAATGTACATATTTACATGGTATCTAAGATATCATATTTTAACAAGGACTCATAAATCAGCTTGTGACTTTTACAATTTAATTTATTTTAAATATCTCATTGGCAGATGAGTGACAGTTGCATGCAATCAGCAAACAGGAACTCTCTTTGAATGTTACTTTTACTTTATCTTCTTCTTTAAGAAAATATTGTTTCCACAATTGCCCGTTGCTCCTTAAAGAACTAATTCAAAATTATAGACAAAAAAAGTATTGATTCATTAGTAAATGAGAGATTATTTTGCCTCACAAAACACAACAGATTAGAAATAGAGATATTTATCAAGGCTCCCACCTGAATTTTCCATAAAGTATTCTTAGCAAAAATTTGTCTTAGGAAAATGGAATAAATAGAAACTACACAAAAGACTCACAGTTTGGCTGAAGATAAATAATGTGATAGTACTTTGAGTTTTTAGACATGTAAAAAAATGTAACTGGCTTTAGAGTGTTATAATCCAGTCGAGGATGTATTTGGGTTGCCAAAGTATACTTTTGGCAACCATTTTCATGAGAAATGGAAGGGCACTTAGCTGCTAATCAAGGGAGCAGTCTGTAGTACAGGCTTGGCTCTCAGTGTTTCAGAGGTACTAATCACAATCCAGTCTGAGAAGATGTGTGTATGCTGTGATGCCTGACCTTAGGGATGCTGCAGGCTGCCCATGCATCTTATAAGACCTCTGGTTTTCTTCATGTTGATCTTAGGCCTCTAGCTAAAAAATAAATACTTAAAAATATGCAGTGTGTATTTACCTTCCCATGCATTCTTTATTTCTAAGCTCAAATGAGCAAAGAGCATACACTGTCTCAGTTTTACCAAGAACCTGCTGAACAAAATGGTGGGAAGAAAAGATGGAATATCTGTCTGGCTACAGAAGTGACAGAGGCAAGGGCTTCAGAAATGGAAGGTGTTGGATTTTGCTGGATTAAAAGTGATGGTGGTTGCTCCCACTGTGGTGGCTGGCTTTGTACCCTGTGATTTAAAATCATGTATTTCCACCAATTGCTCTTACAGAAATCTAGTATCCTACTTTCTTAAAATTTAGGTTGTGACCTCACATGGGTTGCTTGTAGTTGAATGAAAAATTTGGCAATACTAAATGTTTCTGAATCAACAACTAAAAATGCATTCATAACTTAATGCATCGTGAATCTTGGGTATTTCTTTCAGTGTTTGACCAGACTGCACTGTATACAGCAGACTTGGTTCAAAAAATGTAAAATGATTGCACACTGCTCTGGACACCAACCAAAACCAACAAAAACCACCTGGAACACCTTTGCTCCAAGTTAAGACAGTAGCAAATACAAATTACAGGGTATTTTTTTTCCTTTTTTTTACGATACATACTATTTACTGCTTTTACAGAAACATAATGATTTGATTTAAGAAAAGATACATTTTAGTTTTATTTTGGGGTTAATTCTTTCTTTTATTAAAAATAACTTTTTTTCTCATATAATATATCCTGATATTCCTCCCAGTTCCTCCCAGTCTCCCTCCTATCCTGACATTCCTCCCAGTTCCTCCCAGTCTCCTCTCCTATCTGGAACTACTTCTGCTAATCCCCTCCTCATTAGAAAACAGGCTTCTGATGGATAATAAATTATTGTATAATATAATAAGATCCAATTAAAAAATAACACATTGGAATAGGATAAAACAAACAGAAGGAAAAGAGCCCAAGAAAAGGCACAAGGAACACATACAGCCACAGAGACCCATTGATTAGCACATGCAGGAATCTCATAAAAACCCTAAACCGGAAGCTCCAATGTATATGAAAAAGACCTGTAGGTTAAAAGAGAGAAAAAAAAAACATATATATACACACACACACACACACACACACACACACACACACACACATATATATATATATATATGAATGAAATAATGTTTTAAAAAAAGCCCTATATACCATTATGGTACAAGAAACTCCCCAAAGATGCCATCGAGTTTGTTTTCTTTGCCCATCTACTGCTGAGCTTGCAGTCTGTCCTTTAGACTAGTCGGTTTGGACTGTAACAGTGGCAACACTGCCAGTGTTGTATGTGACTTTAGCTCAGCCTCAGTGTCTGGTCTTTCTCCTTGAATATTAGATATGTAACTGTGATAACTGATAGGTTAATAAACCCCTTGGCACTTAAACCACACAGGAGAGACTTCAACTCAAGCAGACATTAAAAGGCCAGAGGAAGAAATTACAAGGAAATGAGTAATGCTTTAAAACTGAGACACCATAGCCGTAATTCAGTGATAAAGATAATAAAAGGCTTGGACATTTGTGAGACATGGTTAATTGGCTATTTATGCTTTAAATGAATTTAAGCGAAAAATTGAATTGTGATTGTCCTAAGCAAAATTTTCTTTTTTGGTTATTTTGTTAAAGGAAATATTTTACAAGTATTTAGTAATAAGGCTGTGATGACATTGACCTTTATAGGTCAATGAATAAATAGATAAAAATGAAAAAAAAGACGAAAATAAATTTTTTCTTGCTATCTTTGTCAGGTCTTTCTCTTCCACTTTTTTTGTTTTGAATAGAAAATTCAGTTTAGTGTTCAGGAAACAGTTATTCTCAGTCAATTTCACTGTTGTATATGTCATTCTGTATTTCATACATTTTAAATTACACAATAGTATTACTATTTATCTGTACCTGACATGAAAATTACTTGTGACAAAATACAAATTAAAGAATGGCCCATATGCATTTTTGCATCTTACTGTTTTATTTTACAGTATCTGCTCTTTACTGAATATATTAATGTTATATTATAAACAATGTATATTAAAACATCAACATTTTCATAAAGAAAAACTTTGTAAATGGAGGCACAGACCTCTTGGGGAGGTAAACAAAGTACCTAAGGCAAATGAGTATCGGACATAAAGACTAAGTGGCTGTTAGCAAAGGCTGAACTCAGCGTTCTCTTAAGAGAGTCCGTTGTTTCTTTAATCATTGTCATGAGAATGGAACAAACCAAAGGAAAAAAGGTGTTAGCAAGCATGGCTCAGTGTGAAATGCCAAACGTCTTTCACTGCACCTGTCCTCTTGGCTTTGATTGCTTCATAGCGAACATGTGAGGGCAGTGCAGCCTGGGGATTAGGGCCTGAGAGATTTAAGGGGGCTGCTGGAGTAAAGGGCGGGGTACAGTTGCTAAGAAGTCACTTCCTTTTAAAATGGGAATATCTAAATGTTTTCATATGTTGAATCTTCATAAAACTGACACAAGAAGAATTATGTGTATATTAGCCCAGTGGACATTATAGTTGACAGAGAAAACATGCACTAAGCAACCAAGGATGGCAAGTATAGACCTTCAGCCAAACATGGCAACTCCATCCCTTCAATTGCACGTGCCAACCACAGCCTATCTACAACTGAGCATGACACCTTCACACTTGAAATCCTCAAGTCACATATAAATATTTCATGCTATTCCAGAATTAAAACTTGAAAAGGAACAGTCACCAAATTTTGCATGAACATGCATTCTAAATAATCTAATACCACATAACCTTCTTGTGTAATAATGATGGTTGTGAATATGCTAGTCATTGATATAAGAAATGTATCATTCAGAAGCACTCGTGTTATTTATTATTCATAAAGAAACTGAATCTCAAAGAGGATAGTAACGACTCATTGTGCCCAGTAAAGGTCACCTTAAGGTTGACATTTGAGGTTTGTGTCAGACCAACTCTGTGTGGATGCCTCCAAGTGGCTTAGTGTTTCTCCCTTTGAGCACTGACAGCATTCAGGATCTCCAAAGTGCAGGAAAAAAAAAAAACCTATGTTCTATGCATTGGATATTGCTCCTGTTACTTTCTTAAGCTTCTAGTTAGAGAGGAAGATGATAAATTACACTCTCACTGGAATGAGCCTTTCAGAACATTGAAGAAAGTTGGGAATCAAAAGAAACAAATTTCCAGCAGAATGATATGACCTATTTTTTTTTTTTAAAAAATAACTCTCTTCTTTTGGTAAGATCTCCTAAAATATTTCCATTTTTACCAAAGTGTTATGATTTCTTTGTGAAAGTAGCTGCAAGGATATACCAGTGGGTGTGTTCGTCTCAAATTACAAGCATCCACTACCACTGTAGACGGTTTCTGAGATCTGTTTCCTGTGTTGGGGAAGGGTACAGCCTTCAAATGATGATTGCTGATGAATCTTGGTACCCACACATTACAGCCTTGGACGTAAGGCATTGTGAGAATAGACTATTCTGTAAAGAATGCAACTTTCTGCTGTTGTGCAGAATTCTTGGGACAGAGAAAAGGCCCTACTGAGATAAAGAAAACCCATAAACCACTGAGCTTAGCTAAGTGACTGCAGCTGCTTCCAAGACCGGACATGAACAGGTATTCTCTTCCTAAATGTGTTTTTCCTGTACTTGAGACTCATACAGGATCTGATTGCCTGAAATGATTTATTTGTCTTTCTGGGCTATTGATGTGGAGTCTGAGTTTCAGGGCCAGGGCTAGGTATACTTCGTGCAGTTGTTGTGAGTGCAGAAATCACAGACTTCTCTTTGGTTACCCTTTGTGATTGCTAGAGCTAATGGTAACAAAGCTTCATAGGCTCACCTTATCTTTAAGAGTAAAGTGTGTGCAAAACATTTGGGGTTTGATGTATAGGCCCTGACATGATCTAGCAATAAACAGAGTACCTGCTCTGTTTATGGTTTAAGTTATAGCCTTGCATATATTGTTTCAGTTTCTACTTGATAAAGACTGGTCATACTAATAACTCATAAAATCCATGCCCCAGGGTAAGTGAGCACTTCTCCGAGTGTTCACTAACTTACATTTTTTAAAAAAATGCTTTCACTGACTCCACAAATTGTCATTAAAAACCCATCCTCTGCAATTGTTCACATGATTATGGAGACCCATGGGTGAGAAGGAAGAGGTTCCTGCTGGTTTAGATCCCAGGTATTAGATGGAGAGAGGTTAAATACAGGGTGTGTTATAAATAGGAACTTGTCAGCCATGTTCTTCTGAGTGCTCAGATGACCGACATGTGGAATGGAGCAAAGAAGTGTGCTGGGAGACTGCTTCCTGTCGAATAGCCCAAGGTGACTGTCCTTAGGAAGATCATTCTAGCCAAACCTCTCAGCTTGTAAAAGGAGAGGTTGACAACGAGATGTAGATACATGGACAACATATCATCTAGACCTAGACTATGGTTGGCCTTCTCTTTCTATTCCAAATTCCTCTCTGTCGTCAGTTTCCACAGACCCTTCTCCATCACCTGCATTCTGAATGAAATCTGTACAGCTAAGGTGACTATAGGACGACTGCTTCAGCTAAATGATGAGTTAATGTTCTCGTAGATCACGTTAATGGTCAAGGTTCATTTTTAGAATAATTCCATAAACAATTTCATTGGAAACGTGTTACTTAAGAAACATGTAAATTTCAAAACAATTTCTTCCTAATCGTTTCTCTTTAAAAAGTGCATTAAAATGAGAAATTGTAATTTTTTTTCATAGACAAAGAAAGATGAAAGAAAAAACCTCATTTTTCTTTGTTTGGCTCTTGTTAGAGCCAAAGTGACAGTACCAGGAGAGAAAGTGAGAGGAGGGAGGAAGGGAGATAGACAGAGAAACAGAGAGATGGAGAGACTAAGAGACCCAGAAGACAAGACAGAAATAGAGACAGAGGAGATAATAGAGAACAAGAGAGTGATGGAATAATTTTTAGATCTGAAAATATACAGGGGCCCTTTCTCCAATGAAGTGACTTTGAAGCCAGGAGGCCGATTGACACATGTGTAGACTGTAACTCGGGGTGTAATTTCCTAAGTGATTTCTTCATTGTGCTCTTGATAGTTCAGCTTCATGGGCGAGAGTGCATACCTCACAAGTAAGCAGTTAGCTCCCCAAGAACAGACTCTTAAGCCCAGCTTGCCACGTGACTGGATGCAGGGTAAATGTACACGATTAATGAGGGCCCTGAGTGAAAGCAGCCTCCTGTGTGGACAGCACTAATTCCTGAAAGGCTGGCTGCTTTTGGTTTTGGAGATTGAGTCTTGGTGAGCCCGGAGCCTCACAGGGGGTTCTGCGGGTTGTGGCTCCTGATATAGCTCTATCTTCATTGCTTTACCTGTTTCCTGTGACTGACAGCATGCCTTTGTCAGTGTGTCTCATTTTAATGGCTACTGATATCCGTGCGTCTTCTCACTGGATCTAAATGTAGATATTTTTTTTTTTAACTCTGCTCACTTTCCTACATTCTCATAGCTTGGAGTTAATGCTTCATTTAGTTTTTTTCTCCCTTCACTTGCACTAACCCCTTCCTGCTCCTCTCTGATAACTATGATGAGAGACTGAACTCTTAGTATTCTTCTCTGTTTTCCTATGTTTTTTTAGGATTTTTTTGTTTGATTGATTTTTTTTTCTCTAATCCTGTACCACTTGAGGAAAGGAAACATGGATTGTGATCTTTGTGGAGAAAAGACTAGAAAGAAGGAGTCATTGGCATATCAATAGCAGCTAGCAAAGCCATAGCGACAGGCGACAGTGCTGGCCAGTGAGGTAGGCTGGATGGCCAAGGAGTATACAAATTACACATGTAAGTAAATAAGAATACACATCAGAAAAATACAAGTTTCTTTGCTCTGCCCGGTTTCCAGCAATGGGCTTCTAAGGGTGGTCTCCAAAGAGTGCCCCAGCAGGCAAGAAGGAGACATTGATTTCATAGAACAGAATCTTCAAAGGAGTGAGAAGTCAGGCCTGTGGGGAAAGAAAGCAAAAGTCTGGTAATAGGTCATGGGAAAGGAAGGGATCCCTGTGGGGTTTGGACTTGAGGAGAGAAAGAAGTAGCAGTGGGCCATGGTCCAAGCTGCCATTAGCTTGAAAAGAAAGGGAGAAAAGGAAACACGCACATGCACACAGACCTTAGAACAGAACAGCAATAACAAAGGTTAATTTTCTCCTCTCCATACTCATTTCCTATCTTAAGTTTATGTTTATAGTTTCCCTGTTTCTCCACAGCCCTGAGCTTGTGGATGGATGGAGTTTTGAGGTTAGCCCTTGGATATGGTCCGTAAATGTTATGTGGAAATGGGTGTGTGGACCTAATAGCTGCGGAGAGCAGTGTCTGGCAGCAGCCACTTTATAACAGATAGTTCTGGTGACTGAGATTTTGCTTTTTATACTCTGGTGACATGACACCATGCAGTATACTTGGAACAGGTATATTTTCTTTTAAAATATACTGCATATGTATATTCATGTGTATTCGTGTATGTATAGGTAAAAATGTGTATATATCTATGTAAAAGATAGGGTCTTTGGGTATGATTTCTCAGGCACTGCTCTCCTCTCCGCTCCTCTCCTTTCCTCTCCTCTCCTCTCCTCCCATTCCCTCTCCTCTTCTCTCTCATTCCCTCTTGTCTTCTCTCCTCTCCTGTCTTCTCTTCTCCTCTCTTCTCCTCTCTTGACCTCTCTCACTTCTTGCTTACCCGAGCCTACCCTACCTTACTGTCTTCCTTTCTTTGGGGGACAGGATCTTTCACTGGCTCACTAAGTAGCCTGGGCTAGCTAAGAAACCCAAGGGACTCTGTTTCCACCTGCTCATCTCCTGTTTTTTTTTTTTTTTTTTTTTTTTTTTTTTTTTTTTTTTTGCAAATTCCAGTTCTGAGGACTTCATTTAGGTCATAACAATCCTCTGACTTTTAACCAGAATATTTTAATTGATATTTAAATTTTACTATCTTAGTATCCTTTTGCATATTTAAATTTCAGTGAGTCCTGGTTTTCATTTTCTTCTGCAATTATATTTGTATAACATTTTTTATACAATAGCTGTTCATTCATTTTTTTTTTGTATGCATGTTGGGGTTTCTGATTATGCCTTTTCTTGGACATTGACTAAGGTTTACACTCTAGATACTAGATATCATATGAAAAGAGGACTTTTTTTCTTAAAATATTGTAAGCTTCTTAAAGTGGTGCCTTAAATGACTGGGCCAGTATTTCATTTTGTTAAATTTGTAGAATGTGCCCCCAAAAATGTAGTGTTTTTTAAAAAGGCAACCGTTTGCTCACGGCTCTGAGGCTCTGAGGCTCTGCATTTTGGCATGAGAGTATGATTTTTCCCCCATGGCACGGAACCAAAGCTGGTGGCATGTGCACGGTGGCCTGCAGTTCTCCAGCGCCCTTCCCCACTCCTTATCATTGATTGCTCTTGGTACAAAGAGGATGAGCCCCACGGGAGTGAAGGCAGGGCTTCTAGAAGGCTAGTGTGCTTAGTAATTTAACTCAAAAAGAGAAGTCCCACTCATACCGTTCATGTGAGCCTAAGAATGTCGCAGACCAAAGTGAGGATACTTAGTTCCTTCTTAAAAGGGGGAACAAAATACCCATGGAAGGAGTTGTAGAGGCTAACTATGGACAGGAAGGAGAATTCAGAGACTGCTCCACCTGGGAATCCTTACCATATTCAATCATCAAATCTAGACACTATTGTGGATGCCAACAAGTGCTGGATGACAGGAACCTGATATAGCTGTCTCCTGAGAGGCTCTGATAGTACCCGACTAATACAGAAGTAGAGGCTCACAGCTATCCATTGGACTGAGTACAGGGACCCCAATGAAGGAGCTAGAGAAAGGACCCAAGGAGCTGAAGGGTTTGCAGCCCCTTAGGAGGAAAAACAATATGAACTAACTAGTACCCTCAGAGCTCCCAGGGACTAAACCACCAGCCAAGGAGAACACATGGTGGGACTCATGGCTCCAGCAGCATGTGTATAGCAGAGGATGGCCAAGTCGGTCATCAATGGGAGGAGAGGCCCTTGGCACTGTGAAGGTTCTATGCCCCAGTGTAGGGGAATGCCAAGGCCAGTAAGCAGAAGGGGGTGATGGTGAGCAGGGGGAGTGGGGAGGGAACAGGGGATTGTTTTAGTTTTATTTTATTTTATTTTATTTGAGGGGGAACCTGGGAAAGGAGATATTGTAAATAAGAAAACATCTAAATAATAATAATAATAATAATAATAATAATAATAATAAGAAGAAGAAGAAGAAGAAGAAGAAGAAGAAGAAGAATGTCACAGGCCAGATCCAAAGTGAGAGACAGGGCCACTCACTGGCTGGGAGGGACTGTGAACACTTACAGGGAGGGAAAGGAGTTGTTGTAGACTAGAGCACAGCTCTTTTATAAACCCATCCCTGAACAGAATAAGAAAACTTAATATCTGAGATATGAAGCTGTTTTGATACAGCCTCTTATAACCTATAAGGATCTTGTGCTGCCTTTGTATGCACTTTATGGTGATTGCAATATGCGTTTGTGTTTCCTTAATATGGAGTCATTCCACATTTTAGATTTTTTTAATCTAATAGTAAAAACTTCAGTTCTCAGTCAAGTCTGCCAATTCCCAAATGTTTATTATAGTTTGTTGATGATCATTTTTTTTTATTTTATTCAGTAAAATTTCTTCTCTGTGATATACTTAGTAGAACCTGAAGATCATTGAATTTGGATTCAAATAGCAATCAGCTGCTTCCTTGATGTGGGCATTGGGTAATTTATTTAAATTCTTTAGGTCTCATTTTCTTCATTTATGTAATGAGAATAATTATACTTTTTCACCAGGTTGGCATGATAATTAAATGGAGCAGCTAGACACATCTCATCACAGTGACTGGAAAAATGTTCTGAAATATAGTTGATTTTTCCATTCTTTTGCATTTAAAAAATAGTAATTTTTGTCACAAAATATTTTTAAATGTTTTGGTAAATATGAAACATATTCTCAGTTTCGTATTTTATTCTCGTAGTCATATCTTAAGATCACAAAAGCTATCCTCTCATCTCATGTAAATGTTTGTAAGAGAAAAAAATGTAGAGAAATTCAAAGGCTGGCATGAAAGTGAGAGGTTTTTGGTTTTGTTCATCTTGTGGATGTGGAAGTTTTGCTTTTCAGAGTTCCTTTCCTCGCTCCCTTCTAAGGACAGTGCCCTCAGAAGTGGAAATCACATGGCAGTTTTATTTTTCCTTCCTAGATACATGATTTTGCTATTTTTATAATAAGTCATCAAAAAAAAAAGTCTTATGAGATTCTTTCTGCTCCCTGTGTCTTTAAGAAGAAAGTGAAGCAACAGCAGCACATCCGATAGATTTTATATATTGTTCGACTTTTTTTGTCTTGGGTTCAAATTGCTTTTTTAGTATTCATTTTGTAGCAACAGTTTTTCTGCTTTGTCTAAGGAAGTTCCTGAGAATATTTTTATGAGGAATTTTATCTCCAACTGTAGCAGTTCTTTTCTTATCAAAAGATGGCCTCATAAATTTGAGCCCTGCACTTCACTAGAATTACTTGGGCAGGAGTTTGTAGACTGACTGCAGGATTGTGTACATAAACACACTGCAGATTCTATTCAAGCAGAGAAATAGTTGTGAGATGCCAGTGCATGTGAGAGGCATTACAATGGCTCTATTTTGAAAGCTAAGCAGGAGCTAAGATTATTCAGCAACTATTTGTGTAACTTTGAGAAAACAAGAAACCTTCAGAGCTGAAGGTGGCTTAACCCTTTTTGCATTCAGAGCCCAGCAGGCAGGTGAAGTGTTAGGGAAGAGCAGCTTCCTCTTTTCCTTTGATGAAGGTTATCAATTGAATTTGGGGTTGTCAAAAATCAGCATGGCACTTTTTGGCATTTCATGTCATTGACACATGGCTACAGAGGAGGGCTTCCCTTTTCCAGGTAATGCTAAATTATCAGTGCTAGGCAGAAAGCAGAAAGTACCACGTGGCTGTGTTTCTGCACAGTTAACATTGATGTACACACTGTACATCACATTTGTAGAAAACATTGAAAGGAAATTGCTCCCTGGCAAGTTCTGTCAAAGTTTGTTTCTTTCTGAAATAGACTGCAAGTCTTTTAAACACTATCTTTATTGTATCTTTGTGTATATCTGAGATTATCATATGCCTTAAAACAGTTCAGGTTTAAATTAGACTAATTTTATCCCATGTGATGGATTCAAACATAAACTTCTGTAGAGCTTGCCATGTGTTTTAAAATTGAGGAGGGGCCAACAAGAGAAATAAAATATTTTCCCTGTTTCTACGATGGAGTATTTGATGTCAGTGATGAGAAGACTCACCCGTGTACTAGCACAATGGTTTGTGGAGAGACAGTTGTAGAAATGCAGACTCATTATTTCTATTCAGTTTTGATCTCACGTTTCTTTTGAATAAAACAGGTCTAATTATAAGTACATATAACTAAATCAAGTGGGATAATTCTGGAAAAATGATTGGCATGCGTCAAGAGTTTTAGAATAAAAGTCTTGGTGATGTATATTTATTACTTTTTATGGGAATTTCTGGTTAACTATTATGCAGAACTCATTTGTCATTCTTTTTCCTCTGAAGACTGGTGTTTAACAAGTGTATCTTTTCATAAGTAGTGGAAATAACACATATGTTAGTCCAATTCTTAAATATTAACAAGAAACAGAGAACTTGAGTGTCATACATTCAGTTACAATGTTGTCACCCCCTATCTGTGTGTATCTACATAATTTAGGCTTGATTTGGACATAAAGTATTTATGATACTTAGGTGTACTGAATTAGACCATAATCTGTATATTATCCTATAGGAATACATTAGAAGAAATGTGATATTTTCATCATCATCTTCCAAGTAGAAAATTATCACTTCAGGCACAAAATAACAAAGTTTAGTAGCCTTTACATACACAGTCCTGAAATTGAGTTTATTTACCTTCTCATCCTTCTTCTAGTCTAGTTGTATACTTTATGAATCCACAAATGATTGCTTCTATTGAAAAGTTTGTGTTATTCAAGATGACTTGTAAAGTTTACTCAATCTTCCCTACCAAGGGAAACAGGAAATTCCAGAGAACACTAGACTCAGAAAACCTATAAAATCTGAGCAAGCAGACCATTATTTCTGGAGACATTTCACATAACACTTTGGGAAGCAATGACTAATTAGTTTTTGGTCCTAACAATAGCACTTTCAGGGCTGTTTCCCCTCCCTTTTATAGCTTTCATATTAGGAAAAGAAGGAAAGTACCTCTCAGTGATGAAATATTGGCAGCACAGGCACCTGCTTCTCTGTAGGAGCTCAACTCTTTGATCTTTCATACAATTACCTTCATTCCTGGCTGACATTCCTGGCTGGAGAGTAACAACCAATTGTTGAAGGCAGGACAACATCCTAATATGCTATGCCTTTAATGACTGACTTGTTATTTCAAATGGAAGGCTCAGTTCTTCCTATTTCAGAATTCATGGTGCAAATTAAATCCTTAAGGGAACATATGCCTAGACTCCCTTCTTATTCACAGAGCTCCTCCTGAGCCTTTCCAGAGAATACTAAGTCATAGTGGAACAATATGTACTCTATGTTCTTTCAATGTGAATGTTTGCATGTTAAGTCTCCTTGCTTGCTTTATTTATTTGCTTTATTACCTACTAACTTGCCCTTTCAATCTTTTTGGAATTTCGCTTTTTTATATGTACTAGTGTGGGCCACCTCTCCTGATTCTGTTTTCTTCTTCCATCCCACAATTAACCCATCACCAAGTCCTGTGTGCTCAAACTGTGTGCTAGTATCCTGAGGACTCTGTCATTCCTGGATTGCTGCTAGACTCTAGTTTATTTCATTTTCCTAAACTTTCTCTGACCCAGCCTTCCCCTTTTCTTCCTCCCTCATTTGTACACTCCCTCCCTCCCTTCCTTCCTCTTTCTCTCCTTTTCTCCTTCCCTCTTTCTCTTCCTCCCTCCTCCTCCCTCCATTTTGCTCTCCCTTCTACCTTCTTTCTCTCCCTCTCTCCCTCCATTCCTCTTTCTTTCCTTCCCTCCCTCCTTCTTGGTCTCCCTCCCTTACTTCCTCTCTCCCTTTTGCTCTCTCTCTCTTTCCTTCTCTCTTTCTCTCCCTGTCTCCCTCCCTCATTTTCTTCGGATTTTGTAAGTGTGTGAATAGAGAGTGAAGTACAAATGTTCTCTTGAAGTGATTCATTTCTTATGGCTAAATTTTATTACCAGTTTCCCATCTTTCCTCCTCTTCTATCTGAACAAGGATATGACTATTTTCTTCTTGCTTTTGTCTTTGACTAATTAAGATGAATCTTGTAAATAAAACATACAGTATTTGTCTTTCTGTGACTCCTTACTTCATGAATTACAGTTTTATCCATGCTCTTTGTTTCCTGTGGCAGAATTTCCTAAAAGCTGAGTTAATTCCTTTGCATGTAGAAACCACATTTCAAATCTGCTCATATGTCAGTGGACATTTGGATTCTCAATTATTTTAGTTAAATACTCACAAGTAGATTTTCTGAGTTTTTTTTTTTTTGATAAGTTTTAAGGAAACTATAACATGAAACTCTGACAGTAGTTTTCCTTCCCAGCAACAGTGTCTAGCAACCCGAAACACTTCTGTACATCAGAGAAAATAACAGGGTGAACAATGCAGCCCACAGAACAGAAAGACAGCATACTTGCAAAACATTGCCTGGACGATAAGGGGTTAATATCTCAAATAGATAAGACTCTTTCATGATACAGTAGTAAAACAAAACAGCAGCAACAACAACAAACAATTTAAAAATGAACTTCTAAAAACAAATATCAAAGAATGACATTTTGAAAAGATGCTCAGTGTATAATGCAGATACAAATTAAAAGTGGGCAGTCTTTCATATTTGTGGAATAACAGAAACATAATGCAGGTTTTGATAGGAATTGATGACCTGGTTCATGCCAAACTCTGACGGTTGGACTGAGAAGCCCACCATGTCTGTCCTTTACTCAGCACCCTGAAGACACTGTTTTCAACCGGTGGGTCACAGCTCTTTTGAGATTTGAATGACCCTTTCACAAGGGTCTCCTGACACCATCGGAAAGTGTAGATAGTTATATGGCTCATAACAGTAACAAAATTACAATTATGAAGTAACAATGAAAATAATTTTATGGTTGGGGTCACCACACATAAAGAACATGTTCAAGGATCACAGCATTAGGAAGGCTGAGAAGCACTGCTCTAGGAGTTAGTAATCTCCCTCAGAGCAAAGGCAGAAATAGCTCTCAGAGCCAATCAGATTCTCCCTGTGCCAGAACCCTGGTTCACAGATAATACTGTTGTCCTGCCAAGCATAAAGACCCAGGGCTTCCCTGGGCTCCCAGGACTTCAAGGCTTAATCTTTCAGATGTTTGTGTAGCTTTGTGCCATCTGTTAGGTATATACTCAACGATGGCCCTATTTGTAAGGACTTCATGATACCTTGTATAAAATAGCAAATTTTGCCTACCCATATTCCTCCTTAGTTTCCTCTGCTTTCTTCATAGACCTTCTTAGAAACCCTTAGAGTATATATTTATTTAGTTACTCACAGATTCTCCCTCTATTAGCTCATGAGTGTCAGGGAGGCAGAGACATTGTTTTGGACCTAGTGTTAGAACAATGCCTCCTGAGAAGTAGGAATTCTCTAAGTACTTGGCACTGTCTAGAAAAAAAAATAATTAATGAATGATTAAGAATTCCCTCCATGCATTCTTCTTTATTGTTCAACATGAAGTCTCAGAAATAAGGTTTTTAATGTCTTGTTAATTATAAATGTGTTACCATACAACCATTCGTTTTGTAGTAAAATTACTTTCCACCAGATACTGGGGCTTTTTAAAATGTCCTTTATTGCAGATGGCTAGGAAACGTTTGGCAATGTGTGTGGATATGAATTTTAGACTTGTCTTTAGCCTGTAATGTTGGCAATGAAAACAGAGAGGAATATGAATTACAAGAATTTGATATAACGTCCCTATGTTGTTGCAAGTCAGTCAAAAATGAATGCAAAGTGTAATGTTTAAACTTAGTAGAGAAAGAGATTAGACATTTCTTTGACCAAAGTCATGGAATTACTATGCTGTTTAGATACACTTCTAATTGAGTCAGATGGCTGATGCATGATATGAAACCTTCTTGAGAGACTGGATTCTTCTTTATTTTTTCAGCATTTAAATAAAGTATAAAAAACCAATTCATATCAGTTACATATATTTAACATTTACTGAGGGACAACAATTATAAAAATAGTATTAATTACTTTTTAATGCTGTGTAGGTGTCAAAAAGTCATATAGACTCCTAATCTTTCACACATTAGTTAATTTAAAATCTGAAATTTATGAGTTTTATAAGGTGGAGCATATTGAAGATTCTGGGAGGTTAGCTTGCCAAAGTACACAAAGCCAGGTTGAGCTTGGAAACTGATCCAGTCTGAATTCAGAAGCATAACGTGTTCTCCTACATGTGTTTCTCACACTGTAACCCACAGTCTATATTTTTAGAAAAGTAATTACAGTACTTATAAATTATGACTATTTGCATATTTACATGCAAATATTCATTATAAACTGTCCATGCTGTTGTACTCCATTATATCCTAGTTTAAGCTTGTCAGGCCATGCCATATCATGCTCTGTAATGCTGTGTCATGCACTCCTGTATCTCTCTGATTCTGCTATTTACTATCCTGTGTTATCCTGTCCAGTCCCATCCTATCTTTTCCTCAACTAGCTTCCTGATTGTGGTAGTTTGAATGTGAAGGGCCCCATAGGTTCATATATTTGAAAGCTTGGACTATAGTTAGTAGAACTGTTTGGGAAGGATTAGGAGTCATAGCCTTGTTTTAGTAGGCCTTATTGGAAAAGATGTATCAGTGAGAAAGGGGTTTGAGGTTACAAAAGACCATGCTTGTCTGTCTGTCTGTCTCATTGTGTGTGCTTGTGTGTGTTTGTGTGTGTTGTTGTCTCTGTCTCTCTCCATCTCTGTCTCTTTGTCTGTCTATATATATGTTTCTGCCCCCTCTCTAAATGTCTTTAAAATTCTGTCTCTCTGCCTAAAACTTCTAGATCAGTTGCAAACTCTCAGCTACTGCTCTAGCCCATGCCTACCTGCCTGCCAGCCACCATTGCCACCTGCCATGATATTCACGGACTATTAAAAGTTGTAAACTATCCCCCAATTAAATGCTTTATTTTATAAATTGCTTTGGTCAGTGTCTTTCCTCACAGCAGTAGAACAGTAACCAAGACTCAGATGCACCCATTATTTTAGAAATTGTTTCTCTATGCTTGACAAAGTGTAGAAAATAAGGCACAAGGACCTTCACTTGGAAAGTGGAAAGGTGATTGTTTAATATTGTGATCATAAAGAATGAGTACTTTTTAATTTCTACAATGAGGGTACAGAAGTGGAAGAGTTTTGGGGATCCCTTCTCTCAGATGCTGTTAAGAGTCCAACTGTGACCAGGCCATAAGAAGCGAGGAAGTGACTTTGATAATATAGGTACAGCATGTGTTTGCAAACTTACCATTAATTTCTTGTCTGTAAATTGATTTTGCTACATGACCAAAAGCTGTTTCAATATTATGGAAATGTTATATCTCTAGTAACCCTCTGAACTCTAAAGAAATTCTAAACATCATAGCTGTGTATCACCTTTTAAACAAGAGGGTAAAACATCCTTAATGCATCATTGCTGATGCACTTTAACAGTATCGCTATCCCATAATGCTTGGAAAAGCATCTCTGCTTGCTGTATGATGAACAAAGGAATTATATACTGGTGTTAGCTTTGTAGAGTACTAGCAATTGTGATGGTGACTGAATTGCCTACTAGTGTCTTCATGCTACAGCATTGTTTTTCTTTGTTTTGAGAAAAGTCATCCAGTCTATTTGTTCAACAAGCATTTACTGAGAATTGGTACATGTAGAGAGAGCACTTTGCCAATACACTGTCTCTCCTGCCCACATCTTGAACTTGGAATTTCTCAGTGTGTCGATTTTAACTGTTCATCCTTTTCTTCTTTCAGCCTCTCTTTGTAAGTTCTTTTTGAACAATTTTGAATGAAACACACATGCATGTCTGTGTGTCTTAGCTCAGCTGCTTAGTTATTTGTATGGGACATCTTACTCTGTCTTTCAAAACTTACCACTTCTTATTTCCTTTGTCTAAGGGGGAAGTTCATTCATCTTTCACTTTTTGAGTCAAGGAGCACTGATCACCTACCATACTTCAAGTCTGGGCTGGCAGGGGTTTTAGTCCATGAGCCTGGTAAATTCTTTACCCTTGGAAAGCTTTATAGATCACTGTCTGCTTCCTCATTTCTCCCTATTAGATCAGAATCCCAGAATTTTACAAGTATTACACTTGTCGGTCATTTTCGAAAAATTGGACCAATGAGAGAACAACCTGTATGTTTCGACATATTTATCTCTTGATTTTCAGAGTCCAAATAAGGGTCTTACACTTAGCATGCATTGAACATACATTGTTCATTACTAGTCTGGTGAGGCATGTTACTTTAAGTTTGTTCACTTTGTTAAAGTGCCTTCATGGGGCAACATAAACTAGAACTTTATCTTCACCTAGAACTGGGAAGTGTGATCTAGCTAACTTTATGAACACCTTCTGTGCCTGAAAGATCAATGAAGAGATCTTTAGAGAGGACCAACATCTGTGGTTATAGCAACCACAATGACTAGGGTCAAATAAGCATATTTTCACTATACTAATAGCAATAGATGTATAATACTTACATTGATTGATCTTTTATGTTTTTCTAGTAGCTATTTGAGATGATACATGAGAAAAGTTAGTTCTATAAAGTGTATTAGAACTAAATTCCTAGAGGTCATTTATCAAAATAAGATTATTTAAGTACTATTTTTGAAGAGATTTATACCTCAAATAAAATTTGTAGACAAGCAATATCGTTTGGTGCATTGTCTCTAGACTTTGTGCAGTCGTCTAAATAATACAATAATCTGTAATTATTGACAGTGGATGATATCATAGTGGGAACACTTACAATAATAAGATAAATGAGAAATAGTTCCTTAGTTCTATTGAGTTTTCACTTAATATGCATACATGGTTTTATTTTCACTCTAATTTCTGTTAGATGGACTTTTGCAAGACCATCTGTCTGAATGATTTTAACGGGTAGGATTGTCCTGTAGGGCTGTTCAGTGTTTCACATTTGTCATAAGTTCCATTTAATTTTCTTGCAAAGGAATGTGTGTAAAACATTTAGCACCTGACATAAATTATTTTACCTCTTAAATGGAAAAAATCAGTAGATTTTCCCTCTAAAAGTTGCTTGAAATAAAATAAAAAGTTGTTTGTATTGAAAAACACAATTTATAGTTAAATTATCATTTGTCTAGTAGCCATATGCTGTGCGGCTTATCATTGTTTACTTTTGTGGGAAAATTGTAGATAGATAGGTACTAGATTTGAAGTGGTATAGACTACTTTAACAAAGTGCCCAAACATAAAGTAACATGCCTCACCAGGCTAGTTATGAAAAATGTACGTTCAATGGATGCCAAGTGTAAGACCTTCATTTGAATTCTGAAAATCAAGAGATTAAATAAGTCAAAATACACAGCTTGTTCTCTCATTGGTTGACCCTGGTATTTGGGCTGTGTTCAGTGTCAGTGTCTGATGCATAAAGCTGAATCTACTCATATAGCTAATGTACATTTTAGGAACTCACTCTATAGAGCATGCAGCTATTATGGAGTGAGGGGGAAGCTTTGTCTACTGTGCTAGGTCTGAAGAGCTTGCTTATGACACAGAGCTGTGAATCTCTAACACACAGTATCAGGCTTCAATTAATGTTGATTTTCAGCTCAATTTCACATGATTTGAGCTGAAATGGTTGGTAGAAACTAGTATTGTATGTATAATGGTAAGAGCATATGTACATGTGGCATGTGTGCATTTATATTCATGTGTTGTATTCAAGAACACTAAGATGAAATCTGTCAAAAATATGATAAGTCACATTTTCTACTATGGATTGCTTGCACTTATAGCCAGAGGAGAAACTGAAACTTATGGAAGTCACCAGAGTCCAGCTATGTGACCATGAACAACTCAGTTTGGATCTTTGCATCTCAGGGTTCAAATTTGTCATCTGTTTTATAGAAATTCCTACCATCCAAATGCACACTGAAGATCATAAAGGAGAAGGGGTATTAATTACACATGATATAGATAGACAGACAGCAAACACACATACAAATATTAGCTTCTGAGTAAATATGCTAATATGTATTATATGTCTATGATTATTTATAGAGTTCCTATAAGTCACTGTATTTAATATAAATACAGAAAAAGACATGCACACATGCTCTGTAGGAAAAGAAAGTCAAATGAATAAATAAACATATGGCATATCTTTCTTTTAATGTAATCAAGAAAAACATGAGGTGTGATATTTCACTTACCATCAGAACTAGTAACAAATTTCAAGATTGATGTTATCAAGTATTGGTGATGCACTAGCAATTTGAGGACATTGGTATGCTAGTAGAAACATTTTTAGGATCAATTTTTCATTAAAAAACATAAATATACTTCTTTGCTGTAGTTTTGACTCTTAGGCCACTGGTTATCAGCCTTCTAATGTTGTGATTGTTTAATACAGTTCTCCATGTTGTGGTGAACCCCTCCCCTACCATAAAATTATTTCTTTGTACTTTATAATGTTAATTTTGATACTCTCATGAATTATAGTGTAAATATCTGATATACAGGATATCTGATGTGTGACCCCTGTAGGGGTTGTGACTTGACCCACAGGTTGAGAAATACTGGTTCAGAATCAAGTTATTATAGGAAATATTTTGTTGCTTTTGTATAAATATATACATGTAGGCTTTTACTTATAATTACAAAAAATTAGAGGAAGGTAAAATTATGTTTACCTTTACTTTACAATGAGTAAATTATGTCCAGGACATATAGTTAAGTGTATTGGCCAGCTATGTGCTATATGATACATTTACTACATGTAATAACATAGACTATATAAAAATATATGTTAAACAAACTATCAGTGAGTATATGAGTGATATATTTATACAGCAGTTTTATATAGAGAACATTGTACTTACTTATATCTATAACCAATTGTTTTAGTTTAACATTTAATTATTTAATATTTTAAAATTCTATAGAAATTTGACATCCCTATTTGAATCACATAGATCATATTAAATCCAAGTCAACCAGTGAACTGAAAACTTCTTTTGGATATACTCTACAGTATCAATCACATAAGCTTATGCCATGGTGTGCCCCACTTAGTGTCTGTAGTTACATTTACTGAGAGTACTTTGTAACTTTTAATGAATTTAAATAACCAGAATATAGCAAGAACTTATTCTTCCTGACGAACTCACTGTTTATTGGGTCCAGTGGTTTTGAATAATGCTAAATATTTCTTCCTTATTATCTTAAAATATCAAAATAGAATGGTAGGCATGCTTGCAAGTTTTCAATTCTTTTTCTGAGTCCATGTGATCTATTCCTCTCATCCTATCATTTTCCTTCATATCTTCTCGGGTCTGGGTCTTTCAGATCCTAAAAGTTGTTCTATATAAACATTAGAAGCAAGTTCTAATGTGATTTCCTAACAGCAACATAAAGGTTTAAACTATTTGACATCGGTGACACTGGATGATAGATGTCTGGCTGCTAGTCTCAGTAGGGCTCACCGCTTACATCAAGACCCCAGAACTAACACTGCATTTCTCCAATCCTTTGTCAAGAGCTTGGACATGCAGGGTATTGAGAAACCATGACTGGCTTTACCTTTATGTCACTATAGAATCCCATGAACTTTCAGCCAGTGTTTTCAGAAGTTATTTCCCCGATGTGTAATGTATAGCAAGCGATGGGTCATCTGGTGTGGGGAGCTTAGACCTGGTCTTATTGTGATGTCTTACTTTGGACATTTGCATCTCTTTACTTTTTTCATTTTCTTTTTATGAGCTTTCAATGTTTTATTACTTGTGGAGCAATACTGAAGTGTTATACTTATGAATAAATGTGAAGTTTCTGAATGAGGCACAATGCATACACATATATTTAAAATCTTTAGTTCTTTTACAAGGAGTAGAAGCCTTGGTTGGAGGTTAGAGGTGATATTCTGTGGCTCATTTTATTTATTGTTTAAGCTTTTATTTTATTTTTATTATGTATTATTTCATTATATATTTTCATTGTATTATTTAGCTTTTATTTTCTACATGGTACATATGTGTAGGTTGAAAATGACGCTAAATTCTGAAGACAATTTTCAATATTTACCTGTTTTGTGATTAAAATATGGAAATATATTTCAGAAATATAAAACAAACGGGAGGTAATTATATTGGAGTCTCATCTTTGGTCTGTCTTCCTTGTAGAAAGGTACTTAAAGAGTGGGGTGATTGTGATGTGGAACCAAATTGATGGTCCTAGATTTTCAAGTCCAAATATAAGGACCCATCATAGCTGGAGCAATCAAGATCATACATAATCATAACTGTGATCTCTGCAATACTAGCATTCATTCTACACAGGGTCTCTTCCCTGCTAACATTTAACATTGTCTATGTCTATACTGATTGTGGGGTTAACACAATAATGAGAATGTAGAATTATACTTTTCCCCCCATTTGACTTATTTTCCACTCATACAAGATACATGATTTCTTATAGGTTCAAAATTTACCGTAATGCTTGGAAATAAGTAATTTGAGACAAAATAAACTAAATATCTCTTTCCTCTAAATTCTTTCTTGCATACCTGAAATTTGTACTCTAGAATATTCTGTACCATCACACCCATTCTTTCTCTCATTTTCTTACTCTATCTGTATATTGCTTTTCTTTTCAGAGGGCTCAGGACTATATTTTCCATGGTCATCTGAGAGCCTGTATCATCTGAGACACTGGAACTCTTCAGAGACTTGAACTGGACTGTCTCTAAAATAGAATTTTCCCTTTAGAGTTTGCACCACCCTCCTTCTTTGCAGCAACTGTTTATAATGCTTTCAGCCATGGAACTATGGCGAAGCTGCATCTTTTAATTTCTCTCTAGGGTATTCAGTGCTCTGACCGGGATGATAGGGCCTGGATAATTAGCATCTGGTTCATCCATGTTCCCAGAGCAGTCAGCCCTGCCTAGCCATAAATGCACAGCTCCCAGTAAGCGAAGGTGGCTGTGGGGTTCCTGAAGATTCACAGGGGGATGTGGTTGGGGAGTCTGCTCCAGTGGAAAGGCCAGTAGATATCCAGTGGATATGCAGGCTGATAGCTGATGTATTCATAGTGTCTGAGTTGTCTCTCCTGAACAAACACATCTCAAAACAGTCTCCTGGTTTACTGGGATTCTAAATTTATAACAGGTTCTTCCCAATACAAAACATGTTCCACAGACTCAAGACAGAACCTCAGTGATGACAGACAGTCCTGGCACAGTAAAATGATATGATTCTTGAAGTGGTTTATTAATTTGAGTTTTTTTTTCTTGAAATAAAACTGTGTATTGTGGTGCATGCTGTGATCCTACTACCTGATGGCTACTAAGGCCTGAGGTATGATTTGAGTCCAGACTGGGCAGGAAAGAATGACTGTGCCTCAAAAAACAACTTCACCAAAACACCACCACCACCACCACCACCACCAAAAGCAAAATGCATACACATACCATGAATACATATGCATGTGTATGCACACAAACAGGGATTGGTCTTTTTGCTTTATATTATACATTCCTATGGGCAGAAGCTAAGTTACTTCTGTTCTGTGCACCATTATGATGTGATCTGGGAAACTGATGTGCTCCAGCTCCGCTTTTCATGACAGAAATCTAAACGAAGACCAATGAGTCAGTAGCCTTACCTCTCTCTAGTTCCAGACTGAAAACTGGTCCCATTTGCAGGACAGGTTCAAATACTCTTTGTTGGAGGGAAGACTAAGTAGACAGAAAATGAGCAACAGCTGTGCCTTATTCTCTCATTCTTGGATTTGTGTGTGTACATGGAGCAACATGTACACATATTTCTACAAAGGTCTATTCTACTCTTGGAATAACAGCCTTGCAAGTAGTAATTAATTAAACTCCCAGCACTGCATATATGATATGATATGATATATATGATAGTATATGCACACATGCACACAAACACGCACACTGTGGATATGTGTGGGTATACAAGTGTACGTGTACACATAATCATTTGTATTAAAGCTGGGTGTTTTAATTCATTGTGTTAACTTACTGGGAAGAAATTTTCATTTATAAAATAGAACTCTGAAATTTGACCATGTTTTGAAAAGCAGTAGAACTTAGTTTATAGAACAGTATAACTGTATATATACACAACGAGAAATACTATGGTTTTGGACACATGTGTGTATAGATGCATTAAATATTTATATAGCTATCTGTATCCATCGGTAGAAAAAGTTATATGCTCCCACTGCTAATAGATTGTGAGTTACTATTAATAGCAATAATAAATAAAAATCTCTGAATAGATATCTTCATATATATTCCATACATACTGAGTGGTATGTCTAACAATTAAAATAAGAAAGCTAGATGACATACTGTATCTTCCAGGCATCATATCCACAATTGTGTTTCCAAGCATGTTCTCTTCTAGCATATGGGATGAGATGATGGTATCCTAGTTACAAAGGAGTCTGATATTTGATGTTGCCAGAGTCTGTTTTTTCCTTGCAGGTTTATAGTCTTGAGGCTTTGCCATGCCAAATCAGGCATTAGTACACAGATGGATTAGTGCCAATGTAATATGAGTTATTTGGTTCCACAATTTAAATTTTATACACAAGGAACTCATGGCACTATTCTATTGTCATTTATCTAACAAGTGTTTTGCTAATTCCTTTTTGCTCATTAGCATCAAGTCCTATTTATAAGTTTTATCATAATATAATTTCCATCCTTTTAATTTGTATGAACTAAGAATAGAAAACATTATCTTCCTGTTCCCTTCCATTTAATGACTAAATTTCTCCTAGAATACATAACTAATTAATACTCAGTGCTGGATGTGCCAGCTTCACACGTGTTTCTCAAATTTAAAGTATGCTAAGAACCCTTAATCACTTCTAACCTGACAAGATCTCATCTGTTGCTTAGCTATGTACTGTAGGAAGGCGGGAGACTTATTTGACCTATCAATGGAAGAGGAATTCACAGTAGCAGAAAAGAAAATTATTCATTTTTTCTGAGGCTAATAATCATGCAGCAGATTATGCATTCAATCAGCCTTAATCAGATTTCACTAATCATGAAAGTAAAATTAGTTTCATTAGTTTAGTCACAACTATAAGTGTGCTATCAATCCAATTCCATTGACTTACTCTACCTTTTGTTTTTTAAATGAGAGCCTCATTGTTTTCTACTGCAGGTTATCTTTGAATGAACTGTATGTTTTGTTTGTATGGTTTCATCATTTTCTATATGATAGTGTTATTCAGCAACGCATTTTGAAGGGATTCTCCTTTCTGCTCACTGAACGATTTCTGCAAATACTCGAGGTACACATAATTACCACTAACATATACAGAGGACAGGTGGCTCCTGGGCCTGTGTCATATTGCTTCTGCCATTGACAGAAGTGCTACATGATAATCATTAAGGTTAACAGAGCTTCTGTGGCTATTTTGCATTAAAAAAATTCAATCTGATTTTTTAAGCACCAGCAATTGCTTTCTAGTGACCTAATTCAGTTGAGCCTATCTCTTCGCCAATGCCCAGAAGAAAGCTATTTTCTATAAGTGATGGGAAACATTGTGAGAAACTTTTGCTTGCTGGGGTAAACACCTCTTATGCACATGGTTACTTAAATCAGGAGGTGACAGCTGATAGCAATATTTGGAGGTATCTTCACTTTGCTTGGACCTCTTCATTAAGCCCTGGGAAGACATATAAAGAAGAAATAAATTTTAATTTGACCTTTTGAACAAAGCTCTCTACAAGTGGAATCCATCTTTTGTGCCTGAGCTCTTGAGAGTAGTGATGCTCATTGTAAAGACCACAGCGTGAGCACCAGCAAAGAAAACCATTCTACACAACAAATGAGCTCTATTTAAAATGCATAAGTCTCTATTTAAGGAGAACATGGCTGGCAAAGTCCTCTGTCATCTGGCTAGCCAAGAGGACAATGTTTAGAGACATTGAAACTGTTGGATAAATCCTTCTCTTTGTTGGCTTCCGGCCCCCAGACATATAGTTCTACCAATATTAGGGAATCATGTCTAATTAGAACCCAGAATATGATAAAAAATAACCAGTTGATTGTCATCTTCTGATTATAATCCTGTTCTGCTAGGTTGATGTGTATGATGTCATCTCTTTAAGCCAGCCATTTATCAATATTGGGCACTATTATTTCATATGCCCAGAGGGGATAGGCTTAAATAAGGGAAGAAAGAATACATTTAGCAGGGATTCCACAAACATTCTAACAAGAAGAAATGTCTGGAATATACTTTGGACTAAAATTTTCCCTTTAACTCTTTGCCCATTCCTCATGAAAACTGTATATAAATATTCTGGATTTTTTTAAATTGCAAAAGTAATATATATTGTCATGAGTAAATTTATAAGATTTAAAACTCTCTTTTGCTTCTATTTATACTTTTTGGGCAAAGCGCTGTTTTAAATTTCTCTAAACTTTTTTCATCATGCTTACAGATCGACAAATTCACTTAACTACATTGTGTTAGCAGCTATGTGTATATCATATACATGGATCTTTATGCAAGATGATTTATAATAATTCAGTAAAACATTCAGGAAATCCTTTAAAGCTAAAGCTACAAATCTTAGAAATATATTTTAATAATTACACATTATCCACAAGGTAGATACAAACCAAATATCAGATTTTTACCTGTCTGCACCCGCTCTATTACCCACACTTCCTGCAAAAACCCAAGAAATATAATAGCATAATATTTCTTGTGGTCGTGTGAGCTTTGCCTTTTTAATAGTTCTAAATATTTGGGTAAGTATTAAATTGACTTGTTAGTAATTTAGTTTCAACCCTATCAGTAGTACATACACACACACAAAAACACATACACATAAACACACACACAGAGTTATACTTAAAGTGCTGGGGATATTTTCTGATCCTAGTATGTCTCTGTCATCAGTGGAGTTTTGTTAAATTTGACATGTCAGTCAGAAGATGGAATTAAGATGAAAATTAGAGTTTAGAATGGTTTATGATGAGATGTATTGACACCTAAAAATGTTTTTGTAAAAACAAATCTCCATTTTTTATAAAAAAATGTGATTCCTGTGTCCCAAAGAAAATTTCCTTATATCATGTGACAAAATGATATTCTTTGAAATTAATACTTTTACTATTTTTATTTTATAAATTTCAGTGGTAAAAGTAATTTTATTGCAACCATATAACAGAAATGGGTAAGGTGTATCTACTCTAACAAGTGATGTGGACTAGCTGTCTTATTAGTCTTAGTGAGAAGAAAACAGAAAAGTAGTCCTGTTTGTCACTGCCTTCACTTGTGTGAGGTCTAGAATTTAAAATATTAAAAAGTAGGTATCAGAATAAATGACCTTACATGTGAAAATTTAAAATATAAAGTTGAGATGATTTTTATGAAGATCAGGCATAGCTATATCAGGTATAGCTCTGAAAAACAATGATTTATTATCTAAACAGGATATTATAGCAGGGACTTTATAATTATTTACTATGTGCATCTATAAACACTGGTCTAAATTTTATGCAATCTACCAACCAATTGGATTGCCATAATCTCCCACTGGCTACTATTGTGTGTGCATTTGTGAGGTCTCTGACCTTCATGGGCAGCAGAATAATGGGCCATGGAAGGCAAGAGGGTAGCTTAGTGCAACTCGATTAACTCAGTGGCTAGTATTGATTCACAGGTCAGCAGGGTGAACCCCCAAGTGGTTTACTTTAGGTTTATTTAACACAGCACAGTCTGGTGAAAACAATTCTTGGGATCATTATCTCAGTCTCATGTGGTCAACAAGGCACACCTAAATCTCTTTAAGAAACAAACTAAAAACAAATCAATCCAGTGTGACTACATTGAAACTCTTTGTAATGTACATGTGACACCTTCCATAAAGATGGGCTCTATAGATTGACTGAGAAAATTTTCCAGTAAGTGTCTGGATGAGCAGGATCCAGTGCCTGAAAATGCTTCTCCGATGGGCTCTTGCTGCTGCAAATTCTTTTGTGAAGCATGGGAGCTACACTGGTCTGTGGATATGGGCTAGGGATTTAGAGTTCATTGGGGGTCATACTGAAAGTATAGCAGTGTGATCTGCTCTAGGGTCCATGGCCTCACCGGCTGTGGGTAACTGGATAGATTTACAGTATCTAACATGTACTCCCTCCTGTTGAGTAGGTCTTATGCCAAATTAGGTGGCTTCCACCAAAAAATAAGTACCAGTGTTGCACCCTTGGGAACATTTTTCTTGGCTGATCATTGTCTGTTGCCCTGAGGGGAGCATTATCACCCCAAGTGACATAACTTCATTAAATTATTTATGTATTATGTAAATTTACATATGTATTATAAATATATTGACGTAAATATAAATATTGGGATTATTTGGCTTTCCATTCATCCTTAGTATTCTTTATGCCTTCTCTGTGTCCCTCTCCTTCAGAGTTTGCCTTCCCACCCTCTCCAGAGAAAGTCCCTCCCACTGTTTTTCCCATTTTCCTTTGATAGAACCTTTGCCCTCCTTTTCCTTCGCACTGGGCCCCTTTTGACTTGCCTGGTTTCTGGATTTACTCCAGGTTATGTACTAATGTCTAAAGATTTGGAGCCTCACTCACTAGAATATATTCTAATTCATCCATTTACCTGCACATTATTTAATCTGAATAGAGTTTCTCCAGGATGCATATGTATTAGTTTTTATCATCAGCAATCAGTTGTAGGACACTTGGGTTGTTTCTTTTCCCTGGCTATCGTGAATGGAGCAACAGTGAACATGGCTGAGCAAGTCCCTATGAATTAAGCTGTTGAGTCCTTTGGGCATAGCCTGAGTTGTCGTATAGTCAGTTTATTGTAAGCATTGTAGGGATGCTCCACAGTGATTGTACAAACTTGCAACCCATCTCAGAGTGAATAAAAGTTCCTCTTTCCCTGTATCCTTACACTTGTCATTGGATGTTTTCTTGACTTTAGACATTATGACAGGGGTACTATGAAATCTAAAATAGGTTTAATCTGCATTTCCTCTCTTGGTAAGGATATTGAAAGCTTTTAAAGTTATTTCTCTGTCATTTTTATTTCTTCTTTTGTGAAATCTTTGTTTATGTATGCACCACATGTTTTTATTTGGGCCATTATTTTTTTTTTATTCTTTATGTATGGTGGACATTAATTCACTATTCAGATGTGTACCTGGCAAAGAGTGGCTTTCAGTCAGTGATTTTCCTTTTCACCCAGTTGGTTGTTTCCTTTGCTGTACAGCAAAAAATTAATTTAATGAAGACCCACTTGCCAAATGTTAGCATTTATCCCTGAGTGAATGGAATCCTATGCAGAAAGTCCTGCCCTACAACTGCATTTTGTACAGCACGGACTGCCTCTAGCAGTATCACAGCATATACTTCCTTGATCTGCTTCAGAGTTTTTGCTGATATTTGTATACTAACATCTAAATTTATGCTTAATCCATTTTGTGAATACAAATTCAAATAAGATTTTATGTGCATAAAGCTTTTCTGCCTTGGTACCCCCTTAATAAAAAGGCAATTCTATTCATTCTGATTTTTATTATCAGTTGCACAGAGTTATAAAAATTTTTGTTATAGATATATTAAGACACATTTTTATGTTTGATGTGACTCTGCAATCCCCATGGTTAATTATAAAATTCTGTTTCACAAATTAATTGCTACTTATTATATATTTATTATATATTAGATCATAAAGTTCATAGGTATCATAGTTCCATATTACTATACTATAATGAATGGTGCTGGCTCTTCTGATAGGAATGTCCCTTTATAACTCTCAAACACTGCAAGTTGCACTGTGGATCTATGTTTAGCTCTGGTAACTCTGGCTTTTAAGCACTGTTTACATTGTGTTATTTCTTATAATTGTAAACAGTTTTGAAGTACAATAATGGTACTTAACACAAAAATCAGCATAGATAAAAACTAATACAAGTAATTCTGGAACTAAAATCCAATTAATCAGTGCATCAAGAACATGTCCTATAGACTGATATAAGTCTATGATGTTGTAAGACATAGATAGGCAGAAATTTTTTTTATGGATGTCGAATCCTCAATGCTGGGTAGCAGTTGTCTGTAGGGATTGGTTAAGAATGGGGTTGTGGGAAAACAGAAGGACATGGACAATGGGGGAGAGAGACAGATAAAGTGTCCTATGTGTTATATCATATGTAGAGTCTAACAGTTAAGCAACATGGAAAGGAAGTCAATGAAGAAGACATGAAAGAGGGAAAAGGCAGAGTAGGAAAATTAGGTACAAAGTATAGTAGTGGATGGGCAAAGCACACAATGCAATGAAACTCATTACCTTCTATATTAACTAAAAATGTCAATTAAAATTGAAATTGTATTTAAAAAGCAGAGGAGATTGGAGGTTGGTGGAAAGAAACTAGTGATGCTGATCTGGGGACTAAGGACAATGCAGATGGCACTCAGAGCCTTTTTTTTTTTATTAGATATTTTCTTTATTTACATGTAAATTTCTC
>NW_022196912.1:50299965-50305333 GCF_008632895.1 Mastomys coucha | reverse complement strand
GAGAGTGCATACCGTGTTTGTTCTTCAGAGCCTTCTTTATGTTGACTTTCAGCAGACCCATAAGTCTTCGGTAACTGGACAAAATTGTTCCTTCTCAATCCAGTTACAAAAATACTTAGCAATTGTTCTTGGAATTACACTATGAGAGTCTCATAATCAAATCTGAAATTGCAATTCAGAAAGTATAATAGATTACATCACTGATTATAGATTTGGTACAATTTCCTAAAGTACAATTATGAAGTTATTAAAAGAGTGTTGACATAGTAACAAATATCTAAGGTTTGTCTGTTACTGTGATTAATCATATGGAAAATATGGACATATATATAGTTGGTGGATTTTTAATTTTCAGATCAAAATATAAAAATTAATACTTTGATGAATTATAACTCAGTATGGGCATTGTAGTTAACCTTCTAATTTTAGGGTATGTCACTCCAATTTTACCTCTGGGAGATTTTATAGTACCAGTATTTTATAGTTGAATAATGCCACACGCGATTTGCAAACCATTAAACCTGCAGATGGTTAGAAATCAGGAGAGGGTGGGTTGGTGATCGATCGGGGGAGGGAGGAGGGAATAGGTTTTTTTTTCAGAAAGGAAACTAGGAAAGGAAAGAACACTTGAAATGTAAATAAACAAAATATCTAATAATTAAAAAAATGGATCAAGAATCTCATCCATTATACATGTAAGGTTAATGTTGCTGCAGTATTTTAAACTGATGAAATTTGAAAGGTCAATGGTGTTGGTCATCAAATACAGGTATTTATTGTTTTTATCCGAAATCTTTTTGTTGTTTTGTTGCAGTAAATGTATTGAATAATACATTCCAACAAATAACCAGCTGAAATATAATTGTAGGAAAAATTAAGTTTTATTCATTTCTTTGTGTCTCCCTAAAGAACCTGTGGGTAACAGGAAACTTGCTTTATTAATTTCCCAATGAAACAAATTTTCTTCTACTTTATGCCATAGCTGTTATTTTCAGCATTTATCCTGAAATAGTGGCATGTGATAATTAACTATTATACAGGTTTTATTTAACCATTCTGTTTTCTCATCACTGGGTCAGTTACTTCTCTATAACTGTAGAAAGCTGAATATCATAGATTAATTTTCACTGTGGAACTCACTTTGTGCCTAGAACACACATTCAAACCAAGGTTTGTTTCACCTGGAAGTGGAGATGCAGAGCAGGAGCATCCTCTCAGCTGGTCTCTAACAAGGCTCCCTGAGCACACAGATCCCCCATAATTCACCGTCTGTCCTCCCCTCCTTTGTGCTAAGCTGAGTGTTTATTTGCTTCATCGGAAGCCCTGGATTTAGATAATAAGCTGAATTAAGAATATGGGAATTAAATGCAGGGGAAAAAAATCCCTGAATGGTCTTGTTTGTTTTAAGAAATAAAATTCTGCCCATCAAGTATTATCAGACAAATAAAATGAAGAAGTGACTTTAAAACATTATATTCAAGATAATAGTTACCTAATACATCAAACCCTGTAAGACCTGAACCATAAATATACACTGCTGTGATATCATTTTCCCTGTTCCCATTTGTGTAAATTTTCATCAGGTCTTCTATTTCAATAAACAAAGAAAATCACCTAGTGCATTTAAAGCATTGAAATGATTGGGAGACGGGGTGCAGAGGGAAACAAAAACTATCACTGCTGCTTATTTCTTCTCCAAACTAAAGAAGAAAAAAGAAACTTCTCACGAAGACCTGACAGGCAAATCTCTTTCCATAATATTCAAAAATTAAAATACATATTATAAATAATATGTTTTCTCATATTCAGTTTCCCTAAAGATGGTTCTATTTGCAGATTCTAGTCTAGCCTAAAGAGAGCCAGGGGCCTGGGCTGGGCTGGTGATGGAGGCAGCCACCTGATTACACACACACACAAATTCACAGCACAGTTGGGTCACAAATTAAACTTCTGAGCTCTGGTGATGAATCTCTACTATAAATCATCAAAAAACACTCTGGGAGCCCTCTCTCTCCTTCTTCCACTCATCAGGCTGCCGAGAATCCTAATGCACTTGTACAAAGTGTTCTCTGGCTGTCTCATACCTTCCTGCTATCATCAATTCGTGTCAGAGTTTCTGAACATGGAAACTGAGAGATAACGAGTGAGCCAGTTTTCGTTGTTCTTGTAAAATGAGCAGATATTTTTTTATCTGCTGGACAGATTGAACTTACTAATGAAATATACAGAAATATTCCACTTTTCATATGTCCACAGAATAAAAAAATATTATAAACCCTGTGTAAACAAAGCTCGCATTTCTTCTGCCTTATCATGGGTTGTTCTTAGAGTTGAACTAGAACATACTTTGTGATGCGGGTTTGCATCTACTACATTAGCCTGCTGTAGTGCTGGTTTAAATTTAGTTTTTAAGTTCATGAACATTAACTGTTTTCATTCATGTGATTTGTGGGTCTGATGAACATGGATGGGTGGTTTGATTAAATGACTTTATGAAGAGTATTTCACTAAGTTTAAAACTTGGCTGCTGTGCTTTCCTTATGGAGTTCTCTACCCATTGTCCCTGACTGTGTCTACAAAACTGCAGCAGTGATCTGGCATTTTAAGTATACCCACATACGAGGGATGGAGAGCAACAGACTTTTGTTGACAAGAGATTATAATTTTCAAAACTGGATTTCAGATTCTAATTCTTTCAGATTCTAATTTGAATGTGGAGCAGTGTACCATTCAGAGCTGTGGTTCAGGGTTTGTTTGTTTGTTTGTTTGTTTGTTTGTTGAGACAGGGTTTCTCTGTGTATCCTTGGCTGTCCTGGAACTCACTCTGTAGACCAGGCTGGCCTTGTACACAGAAATCCACCTACCTCTGCCTCCCAAGTGCTGGGATTAAAGGCATGCACCGTGGTTCAGGGTTTTTAGATGATGACCTAATGATGCCTAATGACAAGGGTCAAACTCACAGATTCAGCAACATTCAGGATGTGCAGAATGCATTGTCTCTGCTCAGGTGTGCTGGGAGATTATAGCACCTGTTGAGCAGGCCCAAGTGCACACACCAAGCCTAGTAGGAAATGTAAGACTGCCCTTTTCAGAATCCCTCTCACATGCTCACTGTATCTCAGGTTCTAACTAGCTTGTACACCTGTCCCTCAGCCTCTTCTCAGGAGCAAGGAGGGAGTACAGTCTCCATTTAGCCCCTAATAGCTACTTACTCATTTCTCCTACCTGGTCCTGAGTGTTCTTAGCATTTGTCTTGTCAGTTTTTCTTGCCCTACTCCCTAATTTAGGATAACATAAAGTTGTTAATAACTGAAAGGGAGTGTACTTTGTCATAAACATATCAGCTATGAAATAGAATAATGAATATGTGCCAATCATAGACTTTTAATGAAGTGTTTCTTTCTGGTTAATTCTTGCGATGACCCATCATATTTACAGACTGGTTGTTTTCTGCATATGGATAGTAGTAGTGTTTTAATTATATGTCACAAAATCTGCTCTAATTATTTTCCTTTATATCCACTGACTTTGACATTTCTGTTGAGACATTAGTGTGTTTTTAAAAAGTAAGTTTGAATAGAGTTCTGTTTTTTAATTGATCAAAAGAATTGCTAAGTTTGTTTTATTATATTTGAAATCAGATTTTTTTTCAGGTGGGATGCATCTTAAAATAGTGTTTTCTTGCCACTACATAGATTTTATTCTGCCACACAGATTCTACATCTCTGCCATTGGACCCCATCTTGAGTGTGTGGCTTAACTGGTCATATGTGTGTTCAAATATACATCTTGGTACTGAGAAATTTGCTAGGTATGCTCTTCTTGTTGTATACTATTAGCTTATAAGTCAGGACTGGACCACACATCATCAAAGAGCAGGTACCATTGTGTAGACAACACGTTGGCAATTTGTCCCAGACAAGCATTGTACTTTCCAAATAGACAGTCACCCTGAGAGTGCCTATGCTGGTAACAAAAAGGTAGGCATTTGATCACAATTCCTACACTAAACATGAAGTGATGAATGTACTGAAATGAAAATCTAAAGTAGGCAAAAATCATCTATAAAGAGCAAAGAAGAGCCCATTTAGGCTTGGTAACTTAGATGCGCATATGTGAAATATGCCTAATGTTTATGAAAGAGAATGGTTACTAGGAAACTGAAAAAGCACCCTAATTATGTGACCTCCCAGCTATACCAATAAATATAGAATTCAGATCATTTCTTGTTGAAACCAGAGCTAACTAAGCCATGTTTATTCTTAGCAGTTGTTTTTGAAAGAAGTGAGGCATACTGTCCTTTTAAGGACTGGACTGTGACTCACAAAGATCGGCTTGATTTCCAAGTTCATAGCAGGGGTTATTGTGCTTTGGTGATTGAGCCTTGGTTTCCCATTGCAGTCACCTACACCATAGCTAAAGGTCACAGGAAAACACCTCTATGTAAAACCATTCTTTGCTGTTTGGCTAGCCATGACCTTAAATTAATATGTGGAGCTCATGAACTCTGCGGCAGCAGTAACAGCACCAGACCTGAACGTGGTGACTTGTGTCATTTCTGCTCCTATGGAGGAGTCTTTTTCTCTTTCATCCTGACTCTTTCACTTGAACATTCCCCATTTGGACCCTCACATCATGATGGTGGTTGTCCTGTGGTCACTGTAGTCTCTACAGCAGAACCGGATCCTTGTTTCTTCAGAGTCTTTGGCCTTGAACTGGACTGGAGTGGACTGCCTCCTTTTCCAAGCTACTGGGCAGAGCTTTGGTTAGCATCGATGCTTTTCAAGGCATGCTTGATCTCATTTTGCCAGGGGAAATAGACCAGTAAGTAGTTATGAAGAGCTGTCTTGGACAGAAGCAGGGTTACCAAGCATGCAAACCTAGCAGATAGATGACTTAGGTGTATCCTTCAGTCTCTCATTCTCATTCTGCTCCCTTTTATTCTCCAAAGTCAGCTCCCTAGATTTTTTTCCGTTTAGCCTAAATTACCAGAAACAGGATACTTCCTCTTATGTTTTACTTGCCAAGTCAGACAGTAAATATTAACTCTTTTCTTCCCCAATGTATTTTATTTTTATAGGGTACAGGGATTGAATAGCAAAAAGGGGGGGTGCAAAACTGTAATACAGTAAAAAGAATGAATAAACTTAGCTGTGAGAAATGTGTAAATAAATGAAACAGAAATTTGTAGCACAAATGCTCAAATGGTTTATTTTTCCACTATTATTTCTGTGGGAGCTTTTTCCTTGGGGAGGCCATTTGTTAACAGGTAAGAGAGGCTCATTTACTGGCTATAATTAACTAATAGCAACCAGAGAAAACAGATCTCAGCCTCCAGTGTTTGCTTCTTGCCAGGGGCTGGGGGGGG
>NW_022196912.1:50287424-50299955 GCF_008632895.1 Mastomys coucha | reverse complement strand
GGGGGGGGGGATGATGGCACTTTACCAGTAGTCAAGTTACTGTTTAACATTTGTGAATGTAAATCTGAAGGATGCAGTAGCTAAAGCCTAGTTCAGTTCCCCGAGCATGGTGTGCTTTGGGGGTTTTCATTTTCTCAGCGTATTCCCTGTCCTATCAGTGTGAGAAGGGCATGCCTCTGTGCTGTCTCCCACTTCAACATCTTCCAGACCTGGCTTTCACACTGCTATAGATACACATAATGTAAAGCTGTTTGGAAAGTCAGCCTCTGTTTTCTTCTAATGGTCACACTTGTCTAAAACACAAAGTGTACATCCGACTCAAAGGCACGTGGAAGATGATTATGGTTTCATCTGAGTTTGTGCTGTGGTTTAGCCTTTAGTGAATGGTAGAGGAAACCAGAGTTTTTGGTAGTAGATGTATTTGGTCTTAGGATAGGATAGGGTAAAGAATTGTTTGTCCAATTATGTAAAATGTTGCAGAGTGATGGCCTACAGCAGACACACTGGTTGGCCTCACTGGTTTCTATACTTCATGACTTTTCATATCAATTCTGTGGTATCCAAGAAGGAGGTTTTCTTTCTTTCTTTCTTTCTTTCTTTCTTTCTTTCTTTCTTTCTTTCTTTCTTTCTTTCTTTCTATCTCTCTCTCTTCCTTCCTTCCTTTCTTTCTTTCTTTTTTCTTTCTTTCATTCTTTCTTTCTTTCTTTCTTCCTTTCTTTTATTGGAATCTAAATAGAAAATATTGGGAAGGAAAGATTAACAATGTTTCCCTCTAAGATAAGTTGAATAGAAAATTTTATAAGAATAAAGAACTGTTCTGTGAGTAACATTCATGGCTGTGTCTGTCCCACAGAGTGGGAAAAGTCAACAGTGGTTCTGGGGGAAGAGGGCAAACAGAGAAAGTGCAAATTAAATTAAATTCTTTCTGTAGAGAAGCATTTACTGTGGAAAGAATAACAAAGTCAAGTGAAATGGAACCAGACCATTTCTGTGTGCATGTGTGTATAGACATATATACACTTCCCTCAGCTGCTCATGGATTGTGTAGTCAGAAACATTTCAACCCCACTGTATCTCTCCAAATGCTGGGAACTGGGACTGAAGTAAGTTTTAGAATTTTAGCCAGATTTTGACATAAATTGATCCGACTATGTAATTATAAAATTTATGAAATTTAACATAGAAATATGAAATGCATAGGTGAGTGCTAGTAATTATCAATTAAGTTAAGGTGAAAAAAATGGGGATTTCAAAAAAAACCGCTTTGTATAAAATTAGAAAACTTTAAAATATTCTGTTCGTAATTTTTTTTAAAAGTCAGGAGACTCTGCAAGTTTCTTTCCAAAATGTTTATAAAATTGTAAACTACTGGCAAACATCTATACATGATTTTATTTGCAGCAGTATTATGCTGTTTCTTCTCTGCAAATTGGGCTCCTATTTTTAAATTATATAAAAATAACACCCAACTTGACATTAAACACAGCACCTGCCTTTAAAAATCTATCATAGTTCGGCTGGTAAGTTTGTACTGACATCACTTCTTTGTTGACACTTGTATTGTCTGCCTGTGTCTCCCCAGCAGATCATCTTCATGGTTACTAAATTAGTAATGTATTTTTTAAGAATATTTGCCTTTTGTGATTATGTGAATGTGTTTGCCGGTGTATAAGTATGTATGTAGTCAGAGGCTAGAGTCATCTGATTCGATGATCTGGAGTCATGGGCAGTTTTGAGCCTTCTGCTATGAATACTAGGAACTGAAGTCAGATCCTCTGCAAGAGCAGGGAGGACTCTAACCACTTAGCCATCACACTGGCGGCCTGATTAGTAATTTAACACTGTGTAACTTCTTTTCTTAGCCTGAGGTTGAAGTGTATAATGTTAACATTTTTTTTTTTTTAAGGAATGGACTGAAGATAATAAGCTGGTCACATATGAGTGTGTTTAACCTTTGAGGTAATGCTGAGAGCAATCCCATTTCAGAAGGCACCTCTCAATATTTGCCTCTGATAAATTAATTATTGATCGCTGAAGTCACTATTTCCTCTCTCAACCCTTGGCTCCTTGTTCTCATCTGCTGTTGCCACAACTTAATATGTTACTCACATGTAGGTTCACAACATTACTTTTTTTAAGGAAAAATGTTTTTAAATTCAGAACCCCCCTTCTTTTACTTTTTAATTCATAAAAGTCATATAGTTAACATAGCTATGAGTTTTGTCTTCTTGTGGATCTCACTCTTCATCCCTAGTGGTGATCTGTGCAGTCTCAGCAGTGACTACAATTAATGGCATTTTATTCTATCTATTTATTTTTTAAATGATTTATTTGACTATATTTGTGTGTGGGTTGTGGCTCTATTTCTTTCTCCCCCCGCCCGGCCCCATGTATATCCATGAGTAGTGGTGGTGTACTGTAGAAGCCAGAACAGTACATTGTATTCCCCTGGAGTCAGACATTATATACCTGTTACCTACCCAGCACCACAGATGCTGGAAACCAATGGGTATTCCTCAAGAACAGTAAGCACTTTTAAGTGTGGATCCTTCTCTCTAGCATCCCATTGCGTTTTGCCCATTTTAATACTGCACACAAAGGTCACTCCATCATATACATTGTTCCATCTCTGGCCTTTCACTCCAAGGTGTGCTTGTTGGATTGAGCCACCATGCTGGTGATAAGCTTTATCTGTTTGCTACCACTGCTGCACAGTCCATAATCCAGTCCATAACCATGTCACAGTTGCTTACTGACTAGGAGTCCTACCAACACTCTGCGAGGGTCATAGTCTCTCATCTTCCTCATTACTTAGTCTGCCCAGTCTTTTTAATTTTAACCACACTAGTGTAGGTAGAGTTTTGGTTTTAATTACAGGTTTCCTTAGATGTTCTATAATTAAAAGAAATATGATGTGTGCTTCATAGTTTTTATTTTTTTATTTTTTATTTTTATTTCTTACATTAGTTAGCATGGAGTATGTTTCCAAGAGGAATCAGTTTGCACACTGACCACAGAGAGGCTCCTGTGTCCTTCCTCCTCCTAGGAAGCATTGGTGTCCTGTGTCCCTCTCTGGTTGGGTGCAGTTTACTCATGGCATCATCTGTGCCATGGCCATTTGTTCCTTATGAATTCACACGAGTTGGCTGTAGGGCTCCCCAGATTGTCTATTTGTTGCCATTAGCTCTTCTTAGAAATTTACATTTTTATTTAAAATTTCCATTTTTCTTTTAAAACAGGAAAAACACCTTTCTTTACATACTCTTTTGGTTTTGCTGATCAGTGTTGATGTGCATTTAAGTTTCCCATTCAAGTTTCTAGATTGATTCATTTTACTTGTTTGAAAACTTTCTAGGGTTTGACTTTTATTTTATTCTGTAGTGACTGGTTACTGGTTGATTTTCATCCTCTATGCCTTAAGGACTAATTTTTCATTCTAGTCTCTGAATGAAGCATCTCTTTTAAACTTGTAGTATTTAATCTTCTCACCTTTATTATAATCATAGCTATGTTTAGTTTTTAAACTACCATTGTATTTTTCTTGCAGTAAAATGCTGGCATGTGTAAGAAATCAATATTTACATAAAAATCAATCAATCAATGTGTGTGTGCATGTGTGTGTGTGTGTGTGTGTGTGTGTGTATGTGTACAGGCATTGTGTGCAGCGATGAACAGAACCAAGAAAGATAAGAAAATAGCATGATTATACTTTTCCATTGAATGATTTCTAAATTGCCTTTATTTTCCAAACATATAATCCTTCTCCATGTTCTTTGACCTTCCGATTCCTATGTAGAATACAATCAGGTAATAGAAAAGTAAATTTAAGACAACAATATCTCTGTGCTTTCAGACCTGTGTTTAAAAGATAAAACAAGTTACCTTGAACTGTTGTCTCAGACCAAACTTTCATGTATGTTAAGAAGTCAACTTTCCATTCCATTCTGACATATCATCAGCTTCTCCACATGATTCAGATCCATGCCTAGGGGTCATTGACTCTGAGAATTACCAAGATTGCCAACAGGCTTTTAAACTTCATTTTTCTTCAGCAGTCAATGTGACTCAATAAGACTATATGAGAATGAGCTGAGCTTTCTGTTTGAAGCTCACATACCAGCCTGTGCTGGTTTTCTTTGTATAGCTGGAGTTGCAAGAGAAACATTGGAAGTTTATTTGTAGCATTTTGCCCCTTTCTATCTGGGAAGCAACTGTGCATTTTCTTGCTCAAATTTGGAAACTCTCAATGTTACTCACTATCAAATACCAATCTCATCAATCAAAGAGCCATGTTAAATGTAGTATTTATATATGCTATTTTTGGGAAACAGCAGTATGTGTTATTTTTGGAAACAGTGGGTTGACCTTGCAAAACTCACATTAACAAAGGAATAAAAGAGAAGAGTACATTTTAAACAGTGACACATGTAACTGAGGCTTAAAAGAGCCAAAGAAAGTGTGTAGGTGTTCAATAGTAACAACTCACACAGCCAGAGTTTCTTTTGTGAATGGAGCAATTCACAAAGTTCCCACAAATAAGACTTCAAGTGAGAACATTCCCAATACTTCTTGCTCATTTAATCTATCAGCATCCTAAGAGTACCTACTAAGTAGTAGGTAGGATCTTGTTTTCTGTGAATATACACATGAATGTCTTATAATTCCTTCCTATACCTAGTTTAGTCTAGTGTTTGTAACTCAGGTTTTAATGGTAAATAATTTTTACTCTTAATTCTAGAAGTAATGGACCAGATAATATCAACTTTGAGAACAAACTCACATAACTATTTAGTAATTGTGTACAAAGAGGACTAACAAAGATGCATGTTAGACATAAATCTACATGGCTTCTGAAATATCATATAGTTCTTTGTATTTAAGAAAGAAAAAGGGCTGTTTATTTTAAGCTACTATCATTTACAATGATAATCCAGTTTTCCTTGTATGTACTTCCATATGTTTATTGAATTGTGGGATTTTCTTTTTTCTAAATATTGAATAAAACTCTTCTATCTTATATCATTAAAATGCAAAGGTAAAGAAAACTTTCATTATAGACATTAGCCAGCTTGCATGAAAATCAATTAAAGCAGATGTTGACCAAATTTTATATAAATTGCCAAAGTAAATATTTTGTGTGTATAAGGCCATATGGTCTCTGTCACAGTGATTCGACTCTGTTTTTCAGCAGAGTACAAGTATACACAGAATGTAAACACTGGGTGTGGCTGTATTCCAATTACACTGTATATAGAAAAATAGACAGAGGATTGAATTTGCTGCAGTGTGCCCAAATGTGACTCAGTGTATGCAGTGAAAATGGAAAACCATTTTTACTCCTTCCCCATCAGATCTAGAGGTAAGCTTTTGACATCCCCATACTGTGCCTACTGTTGCCCACACTTAAGCTTGAGGATTTCTGCATCTTATATCTGCAGGGATAACCCAGGCAGATATTTGCTTGGTACTATCCTGGGGGCACTCTGCCTAGCTTGAGTTCTCACTTTGAAGTTTGTGATGATACTCTTACTAGACAGAACTTTTATTCAAATAGCAAACAGAGAAAACCTGAAGGGAACATTTGTCTTGACTTAAAGATGAAAATGAAAACTGAGAGAGCTTGAAACTTTCTTCCCAAGGTTATCCATACATATCTAGTATAAAGGACCATGTGTGACTAGAGTGGGTATTTGGAAAACATTCTGTAATGAATGAAAGCACTGTCACACATTCTTATTCTCAGAAAACTATGCTGCTCTGAATCTAAATGGCCTGATTATCCTTGTATTTGATATCTAGACTACCAAATCTTAGGTGCAACAACCTCTCCTTACCTCTTAACTTTAACTTTCCTAGTTTTCCAGTGCTGAAATAATTTGGGGTTTATGAATCTTAGGGTTATTTATATTGTCATACCATTTCTTGATCAAAAGCAATATTTAAGAAATATTGGTGATTATACTGCTAAGGATCTGTCTTAGTTTGGGTTTCCATTGCTGTGAAAAGACACCATGACCAAGGCAAGTCTTATAAGGGACAACATTTACTTAGGGCTGGCTTACAGGTTCTAAGGTTCAGCCCATTACCGTCAAGGCAGAAGTTTTGCAGCGCCCAGGCTGACATCGGTTTGGAGGAGCCAAAGGTTCTACACCTTCATCCAAAGGAAACCAGGAGCAGACAATCTTCAGGCAGTTAGGAGCAGAGTCTCAAAGGCCAGCCCCACAGTGATTCACTTCCTCCAACAAGGCCACACCTCCTAAGAGTGCACTCCCTGGCCAAGTATATTCAAATCTACACAGGATCTTTGAAATGTTATTAACAGAAATCAAGGTAGCCATCTTAAAAATGTGTCTTTTAGTAAAGAGTCTCAGGGGACGTCTTAGCTTCAGGAGACTTGAGTAGGCTGCTAGGATGCCTGCCACCTTCCCACTTGTATGCCTTTGTACAATCTGTGCCATATTTTAATCCCTGGAAAGGGATCATGGTTGACCAGCTAAGAGCAAATGTTTTAATTACTTACAAGGTCAGGCATGTCATCATGTAATCGTATAATCATGCTTGTAGAAAGAAAATATGAGGTTGTTACCATTCCAGGAAAAGACTAGGCCAACGTAGCCATGCTAACTTGGGGGGTATTTATGCCTCTAGAAATGATGGTTTGGGTGTTGGTTTTTCAAAAGCATTTTACTTTTTAAATTCTACCATTAATGTATACTAGACTACTGTACCTCAGGAAGCCCTTGCCAGTATCTCTTTTCCTAGAAGCTTATTGGAATGTCTCTGTACTGTAGTCAATACAGACCTCCTCTAAACCTGACATCTGCATTTGGAACCCTGTTTTAGCTTATATTAGCTGGAAGATTTTATTTGAAACCTTTCCCCTTTAGTTTATATTTTTATGTAATATCTACCCTTTTGTACTTCTAAAGTACGATAATCACTGGCAGATTTCAAAGCCAATCCACGGGTAAAGACCATGTTTAGAACATTGCTTCAAATCTACTCACATCAGGTTCATGCCTTGATTTACTGTCAACTTAATACACACTAGCATGGAACTAGACCTGATTCTCACGACTGGGTACCTTAGAAAGGGAGAATGGAGCTTTTTGCCCATTTACAGTCTCCTCCTATAACCAAGGCCCTGGAGATCTCTGCTTTTTTCTTGACTTAGGGTCTGATATCCTGGCCGGTTCTGACTTCTCTCTTCTGAAGAGCCTTTGCATCTCTCTTCTGCTGCTGCCTCTGACGGAGTCTGTGGGCCTGCTCTAGGCTGCAGATGTCACATGGTTGGATGCTCTGCATCCTGTGAGTAGGCTTTCTCAGTTTGGAAAGCTGAATCCTTCACACCTTTCAGATATCATGTTAATTCCTTCAGCACTACCCTTTCTGAATTGTTCTTACGTCCTAAATCACTGTGCATCCCATAAGTCAGTTTATCCACTGCTATACTAATTAACTTTCTAGAATCTTCCTCTTAGTATGCCTGTTTATTCTACATTGTAACTTCCATTAGAAAGCAGGATGCATGAGAACAACCATCTTGTCTCTGCTTTCTCCCATGAATAGAACAGTATATAACAGATGTTTGAATGTAGATATGAGTAGGTTAAAGCAATTTCCTAAGTACCTTTGATACACAGCTGTCTACATGTTTGTCTGTATGAAGACCATCCATGGAGAAATGGAGGCAGGAGGGGACATCACATAAAATCGCCATAGCTGGTTCTTTCTGTGTTCTTGTATGCCTATCCATGCACACACTTGGTATTTTCTTCTTTAAATCAAATCTAAAACTAGAAATATAATGTAGCAAAGCATTAAAATCTAAATGTAGAAGAATATTAATGATTAGATGTAGGATCTTTGTACTACCATTGAGTCATTCATGATTTAAATTAGGTAACAAAATCCTATACCATCTAAAGGAGACTGCCTTCTGATTGTCTATATTTCTATAGGTATTTTCTATATCTGCCCCTGAGGCTTCCCTGTCTCCCTGGGAGACTCATGCCTACATAACCTCCAGGGTATTCTTCATCAGTTGGAGAAATCAAAGCCTTAAAGAAATTAGGTGGTAGCTACAAAGCTCATATCTAACTTTTGAATGTACAAAGGCTTTTAAAATCCATTTATTTTAATATATTCCTTTATTTGTATATCTTATTATCTTAGAACTATCATTTCTCTCTTTGGGGAATAGGGCAGATTCATTACCACATTTTAATAAACCTTAACATTCTTAGACAATATAAAAGCATGTTTGAGATAGATAATGATTATTTTATGTGTTTATCTGAAATTGAAATTCATATTCTTTGTTTTCAGGATATTAGGGGACTGCTTCTTAATAAATGCAGTGGTAAAAGCATGAAAGTCAGAGGTACAATAACACTGAATTTTAAAACTACCTATGGAAACAGTCTGGAATACATAGAGGAGAAAGCAATTTAGAAACTACTAAGGGAGAAAATGCAGGGAAAGTGGAAAGGGCTAGGGATTAAGGAGGAAAGGGTGGGAAAAAGAGAAGGAAGAGAGAACAAGAAGGGTGGAAAAGGGAAGGAATGTGGAGGGAAGGAATGAGGAAGAAGGAGAGGGGAGGAAAGAGATGCCTGGAGACATAGTGTGTGGACATTGCCCTCTTCACTTCCTGGAACTATATGCTCTATCTGAAGACAGTCACCATGGACTCACAGTTTAAAGTGCTTCATTATAGGGTATGGAATTTACGTCCTGTGTGTTTTTACAGTTCTCAGAAAACACATAAGACCAGTGGGGCTCAGGGAGAGTTCTGGTAATTCTAATGGCCAGGCCTGATAAACAAAGAGGTTAGTGCTTTAACTAAAATCTCAGAAAATGGAAATGTTCCATTGTATCCAGTTTTCTGGCATTTCAGACAGACTTGTCTATCCATAGTGCTATAACTCTAAATACTCTAGTGAGATTTGCTCCTCTCTGGGGTGAACATACATTATTTTCAGAGTGGCATATTCTTGAAGATACTTTAATTGTCTTTAAACTTTTTGACATCACAGTAGAATTACATAATCTTCCCCTTTTCTTTCCTCCCCAGGCCCTTTCAGTGGAACCTGTTGTTCTCTCTCTAATCCATAGGCTCCAGTTCTTTAGTATTATTCTAAGTATTTAAGAGATCAGAATACAGAGGAATTCTTCGAAACAAGAATGTGCATGTGTGCTTTGCTGTTGCTGTTGTTTATCTGTCTTCTCTATCCCTAAAGATCTCCAGCTCTTGTTGTCAAACATTTATTGTTAAGGAAACAAGCTTGTTCAGTCGCCCCAAGCGATGTGAACGTGGTGGCAGGACAATGAATCAGTGATCTGGCACGGAGATGCTTGTTACTTTCCTTCTAATTTTACTAACACTCCAGCCAGTCGCCATGCCTCCGCAGTCCATGCAGCTGCATAATTATACATCACATCTACAAAATGAATTAGTTTATTTTTAAAACAGCTAATTGCCTTCATGGAGTCATGTTTTACCAGCAGTACAAAGGCACTTTGTTCGCGGCAGGGGGATTTTCTTTTGGAAGGACTATTAGCCTGTAGCTTCTGTGAATGTCAGTCATAAACAGCCTAATATCAGCAAATCCACTAAAAGTAGTTCATAGACCAGAGCATCTCAAAGTAGCTTTAGAGTTCTTTACTGAAAACTCTGTAGCTCTGTGTGATCTTCCAATTAAAATGACATATTTAGGAATGTTCTATGGCACAATGGCAATTATTTGGGTCCATTTTTCTGTGTATTTTCTATAGCCCAACTTAGACACTTTCCCTTGAAACCTAATTATGCATTTACAAGTAAAAAAAGAACTCTTGTTAAATGTTTAGTTAGTCCAATTCTTGGAATCAAGGCTTCTCTCTAGTTGAAGACTGAACTTTTGACTTTTGATTTTGGATGTTATCTTGGTATATATGCTTTCTGCTCCTGTAACTCAACATTGAAGATTGGATAATTTACAAAATGTAAAGGTTTATATGACTTACAGCTCCAGAGCTTAAGTCTAAGAGCAAATTACACCTTTGTCCCATGTCATTAAATGGCAATCAAGACAGAGGCTATCATCAGGATTAACTCCCCATTATCATCAGGAACCCATTCTCATGATGGCTTACCCACTGCTCCAGTACCAACACCCATTCTTTCCAGACAACAGAGGCTTCATGACATTTGAAGGAAGTTCCAACTTCAGAGGCCTTACTGTTTCACTGGCAAACCGCAACATAATTTTTAACAGGTTGAATAACAAACAACATTCAAACCGTGTCTATTTTATCATTGTCAAAATAGGAGGTGTGATACTTGAGCAATATAATACTTTTGAAAATCATGAATAAAGATTCATTTATTCCATGTAAAGGTGGCATTGCCTTGACCAATTGAAATCAGCAGTTCCCAGAATGACTGGGTAAACCAAATACAAGAGGAATGCAAAGTGTGGCTCTAAGGGGTCCACATCTTCATGACCTCTGAGCAGTAAATGCAAATTACAAATAGAAGAACACTGATGTAAACATGATGCACAGCCATACTTGTTGGTTAGATAGTTTGGAAGTTCAGTAGCAGGCAGCTAAGACAGCTGATAAATATGCCTCCAGACTGTGATGTTAGCTGACCACCACAGATATCCTCCAATGGGGAGCTTTGTTTACACTTCCAAACTTTGTTGCACTTCTCAATGGCAAATCCACTGCTTAGTCATTGGTGAGTATTTGAGAGTAAGGAAGCCCTGAGAAGAAATGCAAATGGCAGGCACACAATAAAGCTCAATTTGGAAGCACACGCTCATGTTTTCCCCCTGGCCCATGTGCTGCTCCTATTCATCTTAACAATGATCTTTGTTTTGTTTTGTTTTTCATTATCTGACCACACAGAAATTTAAAAAAAAAATACATTTTAGTGATCATTTAAGTACTGTATCCAAGTTTATCTTTCCATCCAGAAAAGCAATATCTATAGTAAGCTAAATTGTATTATTAGTAAAGTTTTGTTTCTTGAAAGTTTAGTTCCAGGACAACACATGTATCATGCCAAACTAGGTTTCAAAGGATTCACCTAATAGTTTATTGGAAAGCAGTGTGCTGCTTTTGAAAATGAGAGTGCCAGTTCATAATTACAGGAGGGTACCTGCCTCTGCTGTTACATACTGAATGATGGGCACATCTTGGATACTACACTTTTTCTGGCTTCAAGCTCAATGACACACCTTGGATGGACATTTCATTTAATAATCTCCTTAATTAGACCACAGTTAAATAAGACAAATCTGAAATCTGTTACATGATCCTTCACCAGCTTAGTACTGAAGGACTAAGAGAAAGAGTACAGATAAGCCTTTAAGACCTAACTTGACCTCTAAGAACTGTCAGATTAATACATGGCTGTAGATAGCTTAAAGGCCTTCCAGGGACACCTAGTATCCGAAGAGTCAATATTACCAAGTCAAGGCTGACAGGGAATGGAAATTGTGTGTGTGTGTGTGTGTGTGTGTGTGTGTGTGTGTGTGTAAGTAATATAATTATATACTTAGATATTTCCATATATTTATTTTAGAAAAAACCAAAATACTGACAAATTATGGTTGAAATGGAAAAATTTAGTAAATTTTAAGTTCAAATTGTGTCTATAGCAATAAAATTCTTCTTCTTCTTTTTTTTTAATTGAAACATTTTTATAGTTTTAAAATAAGAAATGCAAATTGCAACTTTGGTGCTACTAGGCTTCATACATCACAGGGTTTTTAAAGCTGCATGCAAGGAGAAAAATATTTAATTCCACATAGACACTGACATAAAGATTATGTTCACTTCTGAGTATTGTTTCACATGATTTAAATACCAGTACTCACAAGGCAGAAACAGACTGATCTATGTGAGTTCTAGGCCAGTCTGGTCTATATAGTGAATGTTGCTTTATCCTCCATGTATTAATGAGATTCTCTCTCTCTCTCTCTTTCTCTCTCTCTCTCTCTCTCTCTCTCTCTTTCACACACACTCATTGTATAATTGAAATATTTCCTAGTTGTGAAATAAGAAGTATGAAATAATGAAATATGACAAATAAACATGTATGTATGTATGTATATGTGTGTGTGTTGTGTGTGTGTGTGTGTGTGTGTGTGTGTGTGTGTACTGTATGCAGTTGGCACTAATAGAGATTCAATTTGATAGTTTGGACACAGCTCTGAAGAACATCCTTGTGTTGTTTTTTAGAAAATTGTTTTTCCTCCAATGTTAGAAAAGAAAGGAGGCAATACTATTCATTTCAAAGGGGAAGTAATCTCCACTGGTAAAATGGAAGAGTCTTTTTTTTTTTTTAAATTCTCAAAGTAATTTTATTAAGTAAGAAAAAAAAATCACCCTAAGGACAAATGCTTTTTTCCTCTGTTAGTGTACGCTGCTCATTAGTATTTTTTTTCATTTTTTCTTTCTTTGTGCTAATTTCTTAATTTTTTTTTTTAGATATTTTCTTTATTTACATGTAAATTTCTCCATTCCCAGTTTCCCCTCCAA
>NW_022196912.1:50258027-50286756 GCF_008632895.1 Mastomys coucha | reverse complement strand
CCTTTTGGTCTTCCTTCTTCTTGAGTTCCTTGTGGAATGTGGGTTGTTCTTCCTGTATTCCAAACTTTATTTAGTAACCTTAAAGCATTTAAAGATAGTCTCAAAATTTATTTTGGATCAAATTTTCTAGAATATCTGAGTCTTTAAAACTTTGAATATGTGAGGAGCCTCCTACCTGACACATTATACAAGTGAAGTTCCTATAATCTTGTATTGTTCAATTTGTATAAGTCACACAATTTGAAAATTAGGTATATTATGTACGTTTACAAAAATCAAGAGAACTTTAGAGGACCCATAGGTTTCCTTTGATCTAATAATAGCACTCCACATGCTATAGCTACTTTTTGGTGTGCCAATATTGCATGGTGTTTATTAAGATGTTGTAGAGTTGTTCCATTAGTGTCTATTTTAGGTGAAAAGGAGTTTGCCTCTCATGACTGTGGTTGAGTCTTACAAGTCTTGCTTTTGACACCAGAACATAAAGATCAGTCCACACTCTAATTGCCTGAGGGCTATAAACAGACACAAAGCATTTCTTAAAGCAATAATCATCTTTAGAAAAGAAACTGTGCTTTTAAGTGCAATTTGTGCATTTACTAATTCTGTGCAGCATTATGGAGATGATGAAGTGCTCATTAGTGCCTTCCTTTTATGTTACATTACTTAATTTTAAAGTCAACTTTTATTTCCAATTCTATAGTAATTTTTCATTGTCGGTAGCAGAATCACAATGAGAAACTCTTGAAAAGAATACATTTAGCTTAAATTAAGCCAAAAAGAAAAGAGGAAGGTGAGGTTAGCCAGGACTCGGTTTAGGATTTTACACAGACTATTTAGCTGTCTTAGAAAATGCAAAATGTTTTTTTCAAATGCCACTTCAAATGGAAATTTCATGAGAAGAGCCAGCATTTGTATAAAACTTAGAAAAGACCTTATTAGTCAACATTTTTACAAATACTTGGTACCGTATCATTACTTTCAATTTTACTTCCCTATACATATAAAACGGTATCTCATTTTAGCTGAATTCCTTTGTTTCTTAATGACTAGTTTGCCTGAACCTTTTTGAAGTGTGCTATGGAGACCACAGTTTCCTTGCCAGTACACAATTAGACATTTTGACCACTTTGATACTGGGCTGTATCTTGTCTTATGTACCTTGCAAGTATTATCATTAATATGTATTCTGAATGGTAATTATTGATTGAATAAATGGACTTGCTAACATTTTTAATATGTATTTTTAATGTTAATTATTGATTGAATGAATGTGCTATAAACATTTCCTCCTAATTTGTCACTAGTTATTTCTTTCAAAGATATCTTTATATTAAAGTGTTTGATGATGCCATCTTTACCAGTCTATTCTCTGAAAAACTGTGCTCTCCACTATTTAAAACTGCCTGAAGGTATAAGTATATTTTTCTATACTTTACTCACTAAAACTTTTGAATGTTGTTCTTTGGATGTAGTTGTTTAATCCATATTAAAATTGATACTTTGACTATATATGTAGTTGAACACCAAAAAAATGTGTTTTATATAGAACCCATCCTCATACCATCCTTCATAATGAGCCCCACAGTCTGCTGTAATTGTTCTATTATATGTGAAGAGACCATAGGGTTGTTTGTCCAGTTTTTGTCGGTCTATCCTGCCTTCTTACCTATGTGTTTCTTTTTGAGTCAGAATACCTTCTCTGCATCTATTATAACTTCACCACAAGCTCCTGAACTCTGATAGATTATATGGTCTCATATCGTGCTTCAAAACTCTCTTGGCATTTTGCTTGGCAATTTCTTATTCACTGCAAAATTTTTGATTTGGTTGTTGAGGTAAGGAAGATGGCAATATTCAGTATTTATCTATTATGTATCCATAAATAAATTTTTAATATTTTCTTTCCTTTTGACTTTTTAAACAGGGGTCTCCATTTAATAATCTATTAGTTATCTTTACTAATAGTTTATTGTATCATATTATATACTTATTGTTATATAGCATTGAATTATGAAGATAGGATATTATGTGCCAACATTCAATTATCTTAGAGTTAATGCAAGGCTTCAAGAGATAAAGATCAGTTAATTTTAGCTTTTCTATTTCTTTACTTTATGAATTCATCTCTGTTTTGTTTGTTTGTTTGTTTGTTTGTTTGTTTTGGGGGTTTTTTTGGCCTGGAAGATTGCTTGTTTGCAGTAACATGATTTTATTTTCTCCTTACTATTTTTACTACTTTATTGACATCTAACATTTTATGATTTTGTCTGAAATAAAAGCAAATTGATATGAGTATAAGTTTCAACCATGTTAGTTAAATAGCTGCTGTAGACAGTACTTCACTCATGACAATGTGACATATGATTTTGCTTCATGACAGCATGGAAATAGTAGGTGTTTAATAGAAAATGTCCTCTGTGTGCTGCATATTTGTCCTTTCTTGGGCTAGCAATATGTAGAAGATGCTTTCATAGCCTCAGACTAACAGCTCCCAGTCAGCCACACGAATACTCAAGTATGAGTGAGACAGCATTCCCACAGTGTGTTTAGCAGAAGTTCAATAGATGGGGATAAGTAAATGCACTTTCCACTTGCAATGTTTTCAATTTATGATAGGGTTTGCAGGAGGGAATCCCATACATGGCAACAAGAATATGCACGTCTAGATCAAGTACTAAGGAACAAAGAGTTTGTTTTAGGCATTGAAGTTGCCACAGCAATCATAGTATTGATGATTTTTACAGGCAAACTGAAAGAGTGCCCTTGCAGGTGAGACAGCTGGGATACCTTATCATCAGAGCTGAGGCCACATCCTTGGCTTTCTTCCTGCCAGACCCTGTCCTCTCTTTAACACGTAAGAAGTAGAAATTCTTATGTAGTCTGCGTCAATAGGGTGGACAATCCAGACAACCTGATTCCAAGGAGGAAGCTCCAACTTTCTCTGACATTTCCCCATTAACTCCTGATTTACCGGGCACTTTTTGGAAAGGATGGGTTGTGTGGTCAGAAAGACAGACATTTATTAGCTAGACCTGGAGGGGGAGTCTAATGGTATGGTGAACTAAGTTGAATACCTGCCACTTGTCCTAGCTGAGAGAGCAGGAAAGGAAACAAAGGAAGTTTTCAGAAACTCAGTCCAGTCTGCTACAATATATGCTCTGGAACAAAAAAAATGAAAGCAAATGCTGTCTCTAAATAGGAAATATAAGTTGTATCAATTAATGTCAGTTTATATGTTATGAAAAACAGAAAATTAAAAATACAGGCACAAATCTTCAATAAGAACGGGAAAAGAGAGATCCTTCATGGGCTTAACACAGTGCCATCCAGAGCTAATTAGTGTGTATTTAATACACTATAACCCAGCACCTTCACCCAGTGACCTCACACAGAAATGCACCTGCCAGCCAGCCTGAGCTGTGAGCTCTTGCTGAGGCTCTTCCTTTAAAGCCCACATGAGATGCAGCCCTCCCTGCTGCAGAGCTAACCTCCCCGAGTGTTGTCTCAGCTCCCTGTGGACTCTTACTACATAGCACAGGAGTCCACCATGGAGCCTCTGGCCAAGCTCAACTCCTGATTGTGGGTTTTGCATTGAGTAAAGGTAGTAGGAATGAGGAATGTAGGAATGAGGAAAAGTAACCTATTTCTCTAAGTAATAATCTGTAAATATTAATAACACCACTGTCATATGCTTATTGTGTTAGTGATGCTGGTATGGTCACAAAGAAATATAGATTTTTGAATAGTGTTTTAGTTATCCTATGGTCCTCTGAAACTGTTATCTGAGGTACAGGTTTAACCACCTATGAATTCTGACTGGAATATAATTATTATTTTAGCTACCTACATCATTCATGGAGCTTAGAAACTTTAATTAATAGACTTGAGTTATTTAGATATTACTTTGGGGATACAAAATATATTTTAACTACAGAAACCTATTGAATAGTGTGGAGAAGTTCCATAAATAATACACTTGGTTTACTTTAAAGAGCAGAGGCTGGGTCTCCCATGGCCTGTGTCACTTAGTGCCTAGTACTGTACCAAGAGTTTTCTTTTGAACTCAAATACTTGAAGAAAAGGTGACAAATTTAATTGAATGTGAGTTAATAAACCATGAGATGGTTTATGTTTCAGCACAGAGGAAAAATGATACATGACAAATAATGTGAATCTTTAATTCCCACCGCACTGTAGACCCATTGTCTGCTCTCTGATTTTTTCCTTTTCATGGTTTGAAGGTTAGAGCTTGTCCTGAGAGGAGTCAAAGCAGTACATGACATCTGTATGGGACATTTGCCCAAAATGTAGGTTCAGGACCAGTCATTAACTGAGCCCAAAGTAAGTGTGAAGGCCTGTTACCTTACCATGAGTTGGTGTAGATGATACAAACAATATACATTCACACTGAATATATAGTTAACATTATCTAATACTCTAGATTCTATATCAGCACCACAAACATATGTGTAATGTATTATGCTACAGTGTTACTAAAGCAATAGAAGTCCAATAGTGAGTGAGTTTTGATGGTCACTTATAATTGTGTCTCCTACATCATTGTTGGTGTGGTCACAGTCTGGCTTTTGAATAGCTTCTATGTCAAAGAGGCTGCTTCATAGCTCTTCCCCTATGATGGAGCTTGACTCTAAGAACATTTAAAATTGCTAGTTCTAGGACACAGGAAAATATACCTATAAACATTTTTATAAATAAAGTAGATTCTGCCTTTAGAGCTCAAACCTTCTGAAATATATTCTACATTGCTAACTCTATGAAAGCTTCAAGGGATCAGATTTTGTTCTCTGAAAGTCAAGTATAATGGCTGCCTATATATTTATATTAGTGGCATAGCTGCAAGGATTTGAGTATTGACTTATTGAGTATTTCTTCTTCCAGTTAACCTTTTTAAATCCTATATTTGAATGTCTGGAGGCTAATATGTCTTATTTCACAACTCACTTTTTTGAAATCTTATAATGACTCATGATTGATTTGAATATAGAAAAATGAGTACTTGAGTTTTCCCCAGCATATTAACAATATGGTTTTATTCTTTTATTTGATAATATGGTCATATTCACAGTACTAGACTGTGAAAAAAAATGAGTCATTATTAGATCTCTGAAGGTCTTAATCTTTTCTCACTTCTCAGCATCCATATTGATTTAAATTTTAATTGTCTTCATATAATGATGGGTATATGATTGCTCTTATTCTTAGTGGAGTACATATTTGAATGAAACCAAGTCCCCGTGGTTTTTTAATTCTATTTTTGACCAGTGGATTTTTTTTTCTGGTTTATAGATGTCATGGCATTCATTTAGGATCATAGGATTGTAAATTCTCAAACAGTTACCATTTAATCTCAGTTCCAATTTATTTCAGTTTAGTTTTTTTGTTGTTGTTGTTTGTTTTTGTCTAGGATTGAATCGGTTTCTCAAGCCACTACATCAATAGGTATAATTTAAATAGTGAACAAGTAGTAAATTTTAGCCTAGCTAAGGTTTGGAATTTAAAATAATTAAGCTTGATGAGGGGATGAGAGCTACATTTATTTGTGAGTATAAGGATAAATATTTTATCTCTCCTTCATTAAAGAAGCATTTTGAAACAGATGGAGACTATTACAGAGTACCACAGTTGGTCAAAATGCATGAACAACTGACCATGGCATGCTCAGCGTGAACCTATGCATCTGCAATGCAACCTCTATTTCTAAGGCCCAGATATCACCATGAAAAGAGCTTGTGTAGGAACCAGAGGGCCTGGACATTTGCTGTTTGTGAGTGTCTTCTAGACACAGCAGGGAAGCCATACCTATGGTAACTTATACCATGACAGGGGTGGGGGTAGGGTCAGAATCCCACGCATAGATGAAGAGATGTACACAATAGATGGCTGCTGGAAGAGTAAAGAGTCAATTTTCTCCAGAGACAAGCTCCTTCATAGGTTATTCAGTCCCAAGTGTTCAGCTTTAAATACATGTATATAAGAGCAACATAAAAGGATTCAGTAAGATAGGTGTGTGTGTGTGTGTGTGTGTGTGTGTGTGTGTGTGTGTGTGTGTAAAACAATAAGTAAATGGGAGGTCATGAATTGAGAGGGAGTTGGGGTACATAAGAGGAATTAGAATGGAGAGAGAGAAGGACAAAAAATGAAATAACTTTATGAAATTCTCAATAAAATAAAACATACTTTAAAGGAAATGCAAAACAAACAGCTCCTCCCACTAAGTCTGTGCCCTTCTACTTAAAACAGCACTCTCTCAACTCCCCTGCAGGTGTGGACCCAAGTAAAAGACATGGTCTCGTTCCTTACAAACCAGATCGTTACAACATCAGGCAAAATAGCTAATGTTAACATATTGACTTTTAAATTGTGTCCCTGCTCTCTGGAATAAAAACAAAGATTACCTGGGGAAGCACGTTGTATATTGAGATTTTCCTAGGTTGTGATTAAATGGCACATACAGATGTAATTTAGTGTCTCCTGTGAAAGTTCTATTCTATGTTGGTATTGTCATGAGTCTCTCTTGCTCATTCAGATGTCAGGTTGATTTTACAAAGATACTGTAGGCCACAGCCTCTTCTGTAGGTAGGTGTAGCACATTGCTTTGTACCCAGAGTTTGCTCAGCAGCCTGGGACTAATGCAAACATTGCAAGGCCACAGCACTCTCTATACTTCATGTTTATTTTTCTATAGGAAAGCAGTGAAATTGGTGATTGCTTCGTGGTGCTTCAAGATGACCTTTAAACATAGGACTTACCTCATGTAGGACCCCAGCCATGCAGAATGCTTAAGTTTTTAGTTTTAATTCAGTGTGAGGGTGCATATGAGTACAGGTGTCCTCAAAGGGTGAAGCATTGGATTGTCCTGTAGTTTGAGTTACAGGCAGTTGTGAGCTGCCTGACATGGGTTCTTGGAACCAGAACTTGGGTCCTCTGAAAGTGGTGCATGCTCTCAATCACTGAGCCATCTCTCCATCCTCAACTCAGTCAAGCATTTCTTAATTTCTGTACTAATACTCTTAAAAATAAAAACAACAGTGTATTGCGATCTATCATATACTTGTCACAATCGAGGATTTCATAGCATCTCTAAACATCATTGCTACACTGTATACCAAATGTTAACACTCCCCTTTATAAGATGACAGAGTTATGACTCAGAAATATTGGGAAATTCATTCTGGCTGTACCTTTCAAAAGTAACTTACTGAGATAACAAGCATAACTCAAATAAAAGTGTACTTCTCCCCCAACCCTTGGTATAGATTGAATAATTATGTGACTGTCAAAGCAGAAAGGGGAAAGTCCACAAGGCCTCAACCCTACAGAAAGATCTACAGGCAGTTCAGGAGTGCTCAGAGCAGGAGAATTAGACTTCTCCAGGGATGGTCCAATATCAAGTAATCAGGCCGAAAGTCGTACATACAAATAACATCATACAAACTGAGCAGGTTCTATCTACAAATATATGTATACACATAAAACCATACACTCATTTCATCTGATTGAAAAAATAAAAAAGGCCATGGATTTGAAAGAGATCAAAACAGGGCTTGTGGAAGTATTTGGAGAGAGGAAAGGGAGATGTAATTATCATCTCAAACAGAAAAGAAAAAATGTAAAAAAAATTTAAAAGGAAATGAAGTGGTTCTCATGAATCAACTTTAAGTTAATCTCTAAAGCCAAGGTTCCTACAGTTTTCAGAATATATCTTTGTGATCTAGAAGATACATGGGCACATGCCCTCTCTTTGAAAACCCTTTGTCCAAGTAGGGTTTCTTTAAACCAGAAAAATCAAGGAGATTCTAACTTAGAACTCTGCTTTATCATACCTTTTATGGTGTCAGATGAACCACATCCGTGTGTCCCCTAGAAGAATGGAAATGGAGCTGGTCTTGCCTGCTACAGAGACCTAAGAACACAGGGAAAATTCTTTGAATCTCCAAAAATCCCATTTTAAAGAAGTTTCAATATAGAAGTGTAAATATTTCAAGTAATAAAATATCTTAAATAATAAATACCCTTAAATATATTTCTGAGAAAAATTTTATGTTTTATAGAGTTAAAATCCCCCATGAGTCTGCCCTGAATAGCATTGTATGTTGTGGAACCATTGTATTGATGGCCAAGTGAAGGTGGTATTAGTGCAGAACATGAACTTTTCAGAGAAGGTAGAAATCAAGTCTGAGATGAAATTAGGGGAGGATTTATGAAAGGTGTGGTAAAAAGAGGATATACAGATGCTGGGCTATGCATGTGCTGAGGGAATATTGTTCTCTAAGCTACACATAAGAAGTGAATCAGTAAATGCCACTACTCTATTCTTGTCTTCTTGATGGACTTCACAGAATCATGTGCAACTAAACTGTCCAGATTCCCTGATTTTGTCAAGGTTGGACCATGAGTTTGGGTATGTTCATTCATGGTCATTCATGTCCTAGAAGCCTTTGCTGTAGACAAGATCTCTAACTATCAAGATCTGGTCTCATTTCTGTGGTTCATCAAGTGGAAAAGAAGGTTTTCAATGGAGTGAAATGGAGAAATGGTCCAGATATATGTAGAGAATCATTTGCTAAGTAAATATAAATGTAAATTGATTTATATGAACACAAATGATTTTTTTATGGAGAAGCATCATGAAAACAAAGGAAGACATTATATGCTGATAAAATGAAAAAAAGGTTTACCAAGTAGGAAAAATGTGGAAAAGGATCATGGATTATAATATCAGTATGTGAAAATACTGAAGAATGGAGAATTGGCACAGGGAACACCAACATACTCGATCTTATCTATATCATTTGAAAAGAAGTAGACCTTGCTGTCAAGTCACACTGTGGTCTGAACATGAATATTTGAAGTCATTTGTTTCTCTTCTAAAACATCTCATATGCATGGTTCCTTAGCACTTAGTGATATGGCCAATTGTCCATATGTATACTTTATGGGCCATTGCTATAACATTTTAATCTGTTAAAGTAAGTCAAATATGTTTTCAATCCTTTTTCTTTCTTAAATTCGGTAGTTGACACACAACTAAGTTGGATTCTTAAGTTAGAATTTAATCATAACTATAAAATACTGCTATTTTTAGAGGTAAGCACTCTAGAACTCTCTTGACATAATTTGATGGTAGGTGTAGTATGAGAAGATGGATAGCAACTTGTCCCTCATGGTCAGCGATGATATACAAGCTCTGGGTTGAATTTGTGATATCTGCTATCCTAGCATTAGGTGCAAGGAAGAACTGATCACAGTTCTCAACTGAAGCACTTCTCTGGATTCTATATAATGACTGAATTATCTTTTTTTTATTTCAAAAGTGTATTTTATTTCTAAGCTGGTGTCTTAGTCAGGGTTTCTATTCCTGCACAAACATCATGACCAAGAAGCAAGTTGCGGAGGAAAGGGTTTATTTGGCTTTCCACATTGCTGTTGATCACCAGAGGAAGTCAGGACTGGAACTCAAGCAGGTCAGGAAGCAGGAGCTGATGCAGAGGCCATGGAGAGATGTTTCTTACTGGCTTGCTTCTCCTGGCTTGCTCAGCCTGCTCTCTTATAGAACCCAAGACTTCCAGCGCAGGGATGGCACCACCCACAAGAGGCAATTGAGAAAATGCCCCACAGCTGGATCTCATGGAGGCACTTCCTCAACTGAAACTCCCTTCTCTGTGATAACTCCAGCCTGTGTCAAGTTGACACACAAAACCAGCCAGTACAGCTGGTAAGCATTAAAAACACAGCTAAATATATGCAGACAATAACAATTGATGAAAGAGAAGCCCTGAGCCTGAAGGAGAACAAGGAGGGCTATATAGGAGGGTTTGGAGAAAGGTTAGGGAAGGAAGAAATACAATTATACTATAATCTTAAAAACTATTAGTAAAAAGTATATATTTTATGCAAAAGTCCAAAAATGACAAACTAGTTCTTTATAAAAACAAACACACAACAACAAAACAAACAAACAACCATAGCCACATTAGGGGCAGACTTATTTTGTGGGATTAATCACACTTTTAATGCATACCAACAATTGACAACCAGAATGTAAATGCTACTTGAGTAGATTTCTAGAATTTTTACTTTCATACCCCTATCTGCTAAAACTGGGATTCCTACCGAGTGTTTATGATGTCATAACTACCTTGTTCATCTGGAGTTCAGAAAACATGAGCTAGTTTATTCATTCTATTTAGTATTTCAAATGGATGCTGTTCCATAGAGATGCGTATTTATTTGAAAGAGGCTTTCTGTTTCCGGCAGCTGCGATCAAACACTGACGAAAGCGACTTACTGAAGAACGAGCCTATTTTAGCGCATAATTCCAGGTTACAGCTCATCATTGTAGGAGAGTCAAGGCAGCAGGAACTTGAAGCAGCTAGTCATGTCCACGGTTAAGAGCAGAGAAATAAATGCATGCATGCATGCTTCTGCTTGGCTTGTCACCATTCTCATAGAGCTCATGGTCCAGCCCACAAATGTGTGCTGCCCACATTCATGATGGACTGTTTCAATTCAGCCAACCCCACTAAAAGATCCTTACAGACATGTCTGCAAGTCAACCATATTTATACAGTTCCTCATTGTGACTCTCTTTCTAAGTGATTCTGGATTCTATCAGGTTTGCAATTAAAGCTAATTGCAACAATAACAATGTTTCCTGGCTGATATGTACTGACATATTAGTTCAAGCATGTTTTAATTAGGGTTTTACTGCTGTGAACAGACACCATAATCAAGGCAACTCTTTTAAGGACAATATTTAATTGAGGCAGGTTCAGAGGTTCAGTTTTTTATCATCAAGGTGGGAGCATGGCAACATCCAGGCAGGCATGGTGCTGGAGGAGCTGAGAGTTCTACATCTTCATCTGAAGGTTGCTAGTAGAATACTGACTTCCAGGCAGCTAGGATGAGAGTCTTATAACCCACACCCACAGTGACACATCCACTCCAACAGGCCCATACCTTCTAATTGTGCCACTCCCTGGGCTAAGCATATACAAACTATCAGAAGCATTAATAGAAAATGGTACTAACTAGTTTAATGTTCTCATGTGTGATGTTTACTTTAGAGTCAAGTGATGCAAGCAATTGTGTTTATGTTCCCTCTCCTTGAAAGAAAGAAAGGTTATAAGGCTTTTCTCTCAGAATCTTGAGATGTGACAGATTCAGTAGAATTCACCAAATATTGTGGAGTACATAAGCCAGATATCAAGGTGTGGTACTACAGAGGCCATAGGATAACAGATTCATGTAGTACTAACCAATGCAATTGGTGACAAGAGTCTTCTAAACGTCTCTGTCATTAAGACAGTTGTTAATTATTATAATCCAGTACTGTAAGCTGGGAGCCACAGATGCATTTTACATTAATATCTTAGTGTTGATATCTTTCAAATACAAGAAGGGCATGGTATTGCTTTGTTCACTCAAGTTCGATTTGATCTCGTAGAAGATCTTGTAGGGACATTTCTAATATTTTATGGATGATGATAAGCCAAGGAAAATAGTCTGGGGAAAGCATGATCACCCTGAACTGAATTAATGAGATTATAATTATTATAATGACATACAGCCATGAGTTTAGATTTTGATTATGATTTATTTATTGCTAAATTAATGTTTTAGTAAGAAACTATGGCAGAATTGATAGCAAGGAAATATTGTAAGTTGTATAATGGGGGAATTATTCCAGATCAGCCATCATTTATTCATTGCAGTAATATTTCTTGGGCAGAAAGCTATGTGCAAAGATTGTGTTCAAATCTAGTCATGCAGCAGGCAGCAAAAGAGACAACCTTTTCAAGCTGTTAGGAGAAGGTTAATAACCACAATTGAACATTTAAACACTGAATCAACTCTACAGATTTCTTTAAGAATTTCTGAAGTGTATTAGGAGCATGGATTGATAGTAACTTTCCAAATATTTTAATACCTCGAATATGAATTGCTTAGAAGAACATTTGTGGCATTATTGTAGTAATAGCTATCTCTTATTGAATGTCCATCAGTCTGGTATTATACGATTTTTGTGTAGTTTCTATAACTCTCCAAGGTTTCATATTAAGAATCCATGATATTAAAATTAGCAGAAAATTGAAATGAGATCAAAAGGACTTTTAGTTATTTCTTTTTGTTTTAAGCCAGGCTAGCCTGGAATTTTTTATTCTACCAAGACTAGGCTAGCCTCAAACATTTGGTGATCTTTCTGTCTCTGTATCCCAAGTGCTGTAATTGCCGATTATATATGTACCTTGTCTAGACAAAAATCGAGTTTTTTTTTTTAAATTAAACTACATTAGTCACTGTTTTTCTTCTAAAATTGAAAATTCAGTGGAAGTAGAAGCCATTATTTCTTTATACATTGATGATTATTCAGTATCTAAATGAATGAGTTTTATATTTAAACCTAAGTTTTACTTGACCCGTCAATTCTAGGCCTTGCATGGCCATATAGATTTATTATCCTCCTGTGTTGGACATTTAAAGCTGAATACAGCCACACATATTCAACTGGAAAACACTCAGAAAATGTCACTCAGAATAAGGTGCTCCCCAGGAAGGCCAGTGCTCAGGTGTTTTTCAGCTGAAGTGGGGAGTGCTGGCCTCATGTTCCAGCAGCAAAGAGCCTTTTCTGAGCACTTTTTCTAGCCTTTCCATGTTGAATATTAGTGGCACTGCTTCTTAGTGTCTGAGCTATTTTAATTATTTTCATTAAAAATTATTTTGTAGTAATACTCACTAATTTGATATTGTAATAAAAAGATATTTTATCCATCTATATTTTTAGCAATGTAATTACTGCTTTCGGAAGAAGATCAAATCAAAGAATCAGTAGAAAAGCTACTGAAAAGATACTATTTTTTTCTACATCCAATAAGGTACTTCTCTAGCAAGCTGATCCTGACCCTCTGTAAACCCCTAAAACCAGATGAGGTCATAGCTCAATCTGCTCTAACTCCTAAAACTAGACTAAGCCATAACTCAGTGCACTATATTTTGAAAGGAAGTAAAGGTGGGGTTGGGTGTATCAAATCAAGACCCAGTGATCCTTTTAAAAATTGTTTTGTATGAAACAGTCTTTTTAAATCATTTATTTATTTATTTTTATTTTTTGGTTTTTTGAGACAGGGTTTCTCTGTATAGCCCTGGCTGTCCTGGAACTCACTCTGTAGACCAGGCTGGCCTCGAACTCAGAAATTGCCTGCCTCTGCCTCCCAAGTGCTGGGATTAAAGGCATGTGCCACCACCACCCAGATTTAATGATTTTATTGCAGATGAGTTTTCCTAACCTCTCTACCTGCTGCTGAGTCCTCATAAACGGAGCCTGTTGGCAAGCAGCTTCTCCGAGTTGAGAGGAGTTTATGAAAATAACTGTTTCTTGTTGACTAACAGTAGATGTTATTCTTCTAGAAGAGGAAATTCAGATAGATAAGCTAGTTTACAAACAAAATTGACTACATAGGCCATTCCTCCTCCATGCTGCTCCTGAGAAAACTGATCATACCCAAAAGATTCTCCAATATATAACAAGGACACATGCTCCACTATGTTCATAGAAGCCTTATTTATAATAGCCAGAAGCTGGACAAAAACCAGATGCCCTTCAACAAAGGAATGGATACAGAAAATGTGGTACATCTACACAACGGAGTACTACTCAGCTTTTAAAAACAATGAATTCATGAAATTCTTAGGCAAATGGACAGAACCAGAAAATATCATCCTGAGTGAGGTAACTCAGTCACAAAAGAACACACATGGTATGCACTCACTAATAAGTGGATATTAGCCCAAAAGCTCTGGATACCCAAGCTACAATTCACAGACCACATGAAAGAAATTAGGGAAAGAAAACCCTTCACAATAGCCACAAATAATATTACATACTTTGGTGTGACTCTAACCAAGCAAGTGAAAGATTTGTATGACAGGAATTTCAAGTCTCTGAAGAAAGAAATCAAAGATCTCAGAAGATGGAAAGGTCTCCCATGCTCATGGATTGGCAGGATTAATATAGTAAAAATGGCCATCTTGCCAAAAGCAACCTGAAGATTCAATGCAATCCCCATCAAAATATGAAATTCTTATAAAGCACAGCTTAACATTTTAGGGAACTGAGTTTTAAACCTTAGAATCTGGGATGAAGTGAAAAGCGTTCTTCCCTGACATTTCTATCACTAGACCTGTAGAATCGAGATGGTACTGCCTTTGCTTAGGGTGGGAAATTCAGCCATCAGTAAGACAGATTTGAGAAAAGACTACGATGATCAGGAGGTCTGAGGGGATGTCTGTAATGGTTACTTTTACTCATATTTACAGGGCTGGCTACAGAACCTTGCTCCTTGAACATGCTAGGAAAAAAAAAGACACTATTCCACCACTGGGCACTGTCTTCAACATTGGACTAGCTTTGAAAAGATAATTATCATTTTTCCCTGGTATTTTTGTCAAATGTTTTATAATTGTCATAATTTTTGAAAAAAAAATGAGAATGGGATTCAGTTCCTAATTTCTACTAATTTGGGAGCCCGGACTTGTGCTCTCATTGTCTTCCAAATTTTTATCTATCTGAAAGTAAACTTTGATAATAGTTTAATTTCAAAAGAATTTAGTCAATTGAATTAAATTTATTATATTTTGATTTTAAAAAATTGCCCTTTAATTTTGATGTTTATGCATGTTAAGATCATTGTGAAAGTAAATGCTCCCCCATACAATCCATAAAACTAGTGTCAAAAATAGCTGAAAAAAACTTAGTTGCATTTCTTTACCAGCATTAGTGAGATGGTATGAGACATTCAGCTTCTTGCAGTTGAGTTTTCTGGTTGTGAGACACTGGCAGTCAGCATTCATGTTGATCGTTTCCACAATGCTCGTTTCTTTTTCTGCAAGACAAACTTCGATTGCTCTACAAAGGGCCTAATATATTTCCATACTACAATATCTTTTTGCTGTCAACACTTAAATGGTAGACAAGACTGCTAGTGAAAAAGATGATTGAGTAAATCCATCCTGTTAGAGGTGAGATAAACCACATAGTCAAAATGAAGACACATTGGACAGCAGTTTCCTGGAACCTCAGAGAAATAAGATAATTACTTGCTATTCTGGAGTTTTATTCTATTTTTGCTTATAAAAGCTTGGAGATCTTTTTTGTCAATTGTGTTCTGTGGGTGTAATTAAGCATGAAGTGACGAAAGATGTGTAGGCATCTATTATGCCAATATTATGATTGTGTTATTTGTCTTACATACTTTTCACAATTTTTGTAAATTCTGTTGAAAACACTCTGAAACAAGTAGACAATTATTTCACTTTTATCAGTAATTCATTTGACACTTTATTCTGAAAATCTAAAATAATGTATTTGCATAATTTTGGTAAGGCATAAAGCAGGGTAATTGGAAACCATGAGTGCTAGAGATACACCGTTGATTACCTTGGTCACCTTAAAAAATCTTCCTGGACCTGATAATGAGACCCAAACACAAAGAAAGGAAGCAGAGGTGGTGGATGGGCGGGGAGCTTGATGGCAGAAGGGTTTCTTTCTTTTTTTTTTAATTGATGTAAATATTGCAAATATTGGTTAACAGAGAAATGCATTTCATCATCATATTTTTACACATTCCATCATAATTTCCTCAATGTTGCTTTCATTAATTTATTTTATCTCTTCACTTTATATCCTGATTGTAGCTCCTCTGCTCTCTTGGTAGTCTCCTACTCATAGGGTTCCTTCACCTCTGAGAATGAGGAGGTCCTTCCCGAGGAACCAACCCATCCTAGTACCTCAAGTCACTTCAGGACTAGGTACATCCTCTTCCACTGAGCCAGACATGATACCTCATTTCCTCTTATTCACCTCTCTCTCTTGACCTCCCTTCACCCTCTGGTGTTTTTCTTCCTCATCCCAATTTTTCCCCTTCTGCTTTTATGACACACACACACACACACACACATATACATATATGTACAATACATATATATATATATATATATATATATCCTCTTAACTGTACTCTTTTTGCCCCTTGGTTGTTTAGATCTCCTCTTCTTGTTTCATAGTTTCCTTTCTATTTTGATGTCCTACATATACATATGTATATGTGTATATCCACATACATACATACATACATATATATATTCATATATACATACATACATACATTCAAATCAGCACTCCACAGAAATATTTTTCTGAGTCTGGATTGTTTTATTTAAGATGATTATATCTAGGTCCATAACTTTCCTGACAGTCTAATGATTTCATTCTTTATACCTCGATAAATTCTAGTGCATATATATATATATATATATATATCCATTATCGTTTAATTCATTCATGTATTGATGCACCTGTGGGTTGATCCTATATCCAAATCATGCCATAGTAAGCATGGTTGTGCCCAGGGCTGGGCTGTAGTCCTCTGGGTATATACCAGGAGTGGTGGAGAAGTTCTGGGTTTATTTGTTTGAGAAATCTCCACATGGATTTCCAAAGAGGCTGCAGTAGCACTGGTTTTAATTCCCATCAGATGTGTATAAGACTTCCTCTGTCTAAACATGCTCATTAGCATTGGGTCACCTTGTCATCTACATGAGATAGATCTTGATTGATGTAAGGTGGAGTCAAAGCAATTTTTTTTTTCTTTTTTGCCTTGTCCTTTATTACTTCCCTGCATTAGAAATTCTGACTGTCATTTCTTGTGTCCTTTACATTGAAGTCATTGTCTGGGAGCCTACCATCTGCTTCATGGTCAGTGTCACCTTTTCAGCTGGTACATCTATGCTATTTGATTCATTTTAAATTCAGCTTTTTTCCATCTCATTCTCAGTTTCCTATCACATTTGTAGTTAACAAGGAAATCAAATGACACCGCTTCTCTTTTTGTCTCTTAGCACTTAAAACTAAGGTAGCTACTTCATATTGTGTATACATAGTATACAATATACTATGAAGATCTTTATATACCGTGTTTGCTACAGTGAGTGATACATTTCTTAAAAGATTTCCTGATATCTATATTTCCCACAGACCTAGTGTGGTGCAATGTACTTAGTAGGTGTTAGTATATTCTTTTAAGTTACTAGGTTTTATTTCTAAGTAAATGTGTACAAGTGTGCCTTTGTAGGCATATTTGCATGGATGGGCAAGAGTTCATTGAATCAAGAAGGCATTAGAAACTTGGAGCTGAGTTACAGGTGGTTATGCTCCACAGGACAAGGTTTCTGGGATCCAAATTGTGGTCCTCTGTCTGAGCCTGAAGGGCTTTTATACCCTGAGCATATTTCCAGGTCATAGTATGTTTCAGTATGTTTTTCTTGGTTGCATGTCTTTAGTTGTTGAAAAGCCTCTTGTAAGCCTCTTTTCATCCCCAGGTAACTTTCCAGCCACCTACATGGCTCAGCAGGAAAGACTAGGTTCACAATCAAAAATATAAGAGTAAACACAAAATTTTAGGAAGGCAGGTGGGCTTAAAATGTATTAATTGATATTAGTTGAGGTCACATAAAATCAGAAAAAAATAACATTTTTCCTCTCGTGCACATCTAGTCTATTATGGATATGTATATATGTAAACAAATATTTGTGTGATTAAAATGTACCATTTATAAAGGAGAGAATAAAAGATAGGCTGTAGATGATAAGGAAAGATTAAATACAGGTGTACACATTAAATCCTGGACAGTGAATAATGAAAACATATAATGCTGATTAATTGGATTTTTTAGGTTTAACTTTGCCATTATTTTCTCAGGTTTTGTTTGTTTGTTTGGTTGGTTGGTTGGCTGGTTGTTTGATTGGTTGATTTGTTGTTGATGTTGTTGTTTTGTGGTGGATGAGCACATGAAAATATAATTAACAGTGGAAATACAAGAGCCATTGTGAAACTCCACAGCTTCTGACTGGCTATTCTAACCGTGTAAAGGTTCATTAAAATGTATACACTTAAGAGATGACTAATCTCATGTGTGAAGTTTTCTAGTTATAAGTTCTCTACAAAATATTGTAAGTAAAAAAATCATTTCACAAGCTCTGTGAATAGATGTCTAAAAGCTTTTCTGATAGGACCTTAATGCACTAGGCAGTGTGTACTAGATGCAACAATAAATGGAGACATGTCTTATAGTGCAAAAACATTATAGAATAAGTATTAAAAATGAAACAATAATAAGGGGAGAAACATTGCATCTCTCAATAAAAATAAATAAATAAGATTGAAGCTGCCCTGGTTGAAAGAGTAGCTCATGTGGAAGAAACTGAGGCATATTCCATATAATTATTGTGAACAATCCCTTTTACCAGGTCCAAAGTGCTGTGTATGTAAACCATACCAAGTGACTTTAAAGGACAGTGTTTCCATCCCTTGAATTTTAAACAACCATTAAAACAAAAAGAAGAAGAAGAAGAAGAAGAAGAAGAAGAAGAAGAAGAAGAAGAAGAAGAAGAAGAAAAAGAAGAAGAAGAAGAAGAAAAAAGAAGAAGAAGAAGAAGAAGAAGAAGAAGAAGAAGAAGAAGAAGAAGAAGAAGAAGAAGAAGAAGAAGAAGAAGAAGAAGAAGAAGAAGAAATGTGAAACCTATTTTCCGGTGATAGAAACATTAAGGTTTTGTTGTTTTGCTTAAATACAATTGCATTTAGAAAACTGCTTTTAAAAGTTTTGTAAGTTGGCTATTCAGATAATGGGTTTTCCAGTAGAGGAGAAATCTACACAAGGAAATGAATCGAGCCATTGCTACCCTGTCTTCTGTTTGTCAGAGTTCTGTGTGTCCTTCTTTGCTTTTCCTGGTTTCGCAGCCTGCTTGTGGGGAGCATCCTCTTCCATCTGTTTGGTCTAAGCACTTTGCAACAGGAGCTCTCCCTCTTTTCTTTCCCAGTCACTGATGCTGATGCTGAGTAATTTAGACTTAGAAGAACTGGCAGAATAGGGGGTTTCACTTTCCTAGGTGTCCTTGGAACTGGTTAAATGCTGGTGTCCCATATGAGGCTTCTGAATTCATTGCTTACAGAGAAATGTTATTATAAATGTATGCCAGAGACTACAGAACCTTTTTGAGAGGTTATGCAATCCATTTACCTTATAGGTGAATCCTATAACCTGTGTTGGCCTAAAACTATTGATGTTTTCTTTCTAAACCGAGGTCTGTATTTCAGCCATCCAAGGTATAAATAGGCACTGGCCATTTGCACTCGGGGAGTGGGCATAGGGATTGGTTTTCTGGTTGGCAGGTGCAGATGCTCATTGATCCCACACCTCTGAGAAGGTATTACCACTATTACAGGTGAAGTGGGTCTGGCCTGTGGCCCCAAGACAGAGGAAGGTATTGTAGATCTAAGCCACAGTTTGATTTTTTTTTTTTTGATTTGAAGTGTAGTAGGAACTGGCTGCAATAAAATTCATAGGTGGTCTAAGATCACATTAGGGTCGGTGAGATGGACAAATATCAAGTAAACAACAACAACAACAACAACAAGAGCCAATCCAAACCTTCATAAAGTTTTTATTCTGGGGTGCGCTTGTTTTTCCAAAAACTACCTCTGCTAAATCTCCTGTCAGTGCTGAAACTAGAAGGCAGAAAAGCTTCTCGTCCCACAGCCAACTGCAGTGTAGCCAGAGAAACAGGCAACAAAAATAGAACACCAGGATTGCTGTGCGTGGGTGAGGCAGAAACCACATTATGAGCAAAAGCTTCCAGTATTATTTTAGAACCAATACAGCTCTGCACTTCTCTGCTCTCTCTTCCAAAAACACATACTACAGAAATAAAATGAAATGAAATGTGTATGCATTCTCCCTCCTTGAGTTAGGACTCGGCTCCTTTTCTCCTGATTTCCTTTCCTTGGAGGTGAGATGCCAGTATGAAAAGCCACTATGTAAAGCAAGTTGAGGGAGGAAAGAGTTAATTGCTTTTAAGGCCCTGCAATAGAGAATTATGGTTTGAAAGATAGAGGCTGGACAGCTGGCTTTGGTGGGGTATTTTTAAATGCATTAATGCAGGCTGCAATCACTCGGCCATGCTTGACCTATTTTTGGCTCAGGCCGACCATTGTTCTATTTCTGTGCCTGTGGGCCATGCTGTTGTTGATTCATATGCAAATGGATTATCACTAGCTTTAGCCAACTTGAGCTGAGAGAGACTGAGAAAGGGAAGAGAGAGACGCACAGACAGATAGGAGGACACCCTCTGGAGCCACTTGCAGGCTGAGGATCTTGCCTTGATACCCTAGCGGCCCAGGGAGCTAGACGCCAGGTTTAATGGTTTCCTTTCTTTTTTAATCCCCATGGGTAGAGTTAACGTTTTTTCTACTTATTCTTAAAAAGAAATAACCCCCAAAGCGCATTCCTTTTGCCCACCTGCTCTTAGTTTCCAGGATAACCTAAAACTCCAGCCAGCTATAGCACCCAGTCTGCTCTTTCTGCTTTGCACACAGGTTGGTAATTGGAGGTGTGTGTGTGTGTGTGTGTGTGTGTGTGTGTGTGTGTGTGTGTGTGTGTGTGTGTATGGTGGGGTGGGGGGGAGTGCCCAGGTCTTTTTAAAGGGTATGTCCATTTAAGCAGAAAGAAAATTATTGTGAAAGTTGATCCTCTGCTTGCTGTTTTTCTTCGGAGAGGAGGGAGGACCAGTCAGGGTAGCTCTTGGGACCAGAGAGCCCTGAGCAGTGATGAATCTTTCATGGAGCTGAAGTAAGAGTGACTGGAGTATGCTGCAGACAATTTACGAGACTGACTCCTGTGTTTCCTCAGATGGAGTGGCCGGACGGGAGCAGCTCTTGGCTCAGCAAAGAATGCACAGTATGATCAGCTCAGGTATGATCTCTTTTAGAGCTGGGATGTTTATGTTTCAGAAGGCTCGAGGGGAGGCGGGTAGCTAGATGAAAGAAAGCAGCTTGCTTAACAAATTGTTTTTTCGGCTTGATGTTGATTTTTTTTTTTTTTTTTGGTGCCATTGAAATGTTTAACTTAGATTCTTCCATTACCCTTTGCCTGCACATTCTGAGTGTGTTCAGGGAAGGCTGCTTCTGAATGAAATTGCAAAAAAGTATTGCTTCTGATGCCAGGGGACACGAATGCAAGTAAAAGGAAGGTGTTTGCCTTCCTGTGCAACCAGAGAAAAGAGAACTGTATTGTGATTGCTAACACATGCTAGTGGGACTTTAAGTTCAGCTTGGGGCTTCAGTTTAAATCGCAGCTTCAGCCAGCCCCAGATGACTGTGTGTTTACAGTGTGCATACACAAGCGTAACTATTTATAGACCTACCTTCTGAAGGATGTGTCTGAGGGCTTCTCAGGTAGTTTTATTCTTTTTCCGAATGTGGCTTTCTCTCTGAAGCTCAGAGTGAATTTGTTTTAGATGAGACAGAATTATTACCAGATGCTTATTTTAATTTCCCCCCAAACACTTGGGAAGTCTAGCAGAGCCAGGCAGGTGCCACACACACACACACACACACACACATGCACACACACACACACAAACATATACACACACACAAACACATGCACACATGTGCATGCACACACACATACACACGCACAAAGAAAAAAAATGTGTTAGAAGCAGGTGCAATGCTTTGTAAAATTCTGACAGGAACACATTCAATTTCTAGTTTTTCTGTACATGCTTGAGCTCTCAGAGATCCTCTGATGGGCAATGGGGCCAGTCCGCTTTACCAGTTTATGTCTATTAAAAGATCCCACTCCCCAGGCAGTTTGATTTACTTTGATTACTGCTATTTGTTATTTGTTTCTTATAACCAGTTCATAAAGCTTTATTCCACTGTTTCTGCCATCTTCTGATTACTGTAGCCTAAAGTGGTTTAAAGTTCTTCTTTGGAGCTTCCGAGTTCCCCTGGGGCTTCCTCTCAGTCATAGATCACTGCCTACATTCCCTATAAGAATGTCACATAAGACAGCTTTTGCTTAGTAGACTTAAGTAGGAAAGGAATATTCCACAGGTTGGCATGCAGTCGCCTTCGGTGCCTGTACATATTCCCATCTGTGGATCCTGTTTAAAGCCAGTTTTCTTTAAAGATCTGTTCAGCATGATGGTTTTCAGATCCTCTGTTTACCCCATCATTTTATAGAATCATAATGAAATGTCAGTTTTGTAATATTTGGTATTTTACATCAATGCCACAGTAATTATATTCATGAGTGATGTCTGATTAGCAAAAAGGAACATACTAGAACATCCGTGGTATGCTATCATTGTGGGTGAAAAAGCTAACAAGGGCTAAGGGGGAAGAAGCCAGCAGGTATGTCTGGGCTGGCACTAGACACCTTTGCATTGCATTTTTGAAATATCAATGACCACTAGAAATAACTATTTTATCTATCTCTTCAATACCATGATAACTTTTTCGTCTTTGTCTTTGTGTACAATTTTTTTTTATTATCTTTTAGAGAATAGAAATGGCTAGGTCTTGAAATTAACAACTGTTAGCTGACACTGGGCTAGCCACAAGTGTGTTAGCAAGCATTCCTGTTTTGCCCCTGATTTTGATAGCCATCCAACTTAACTCAAATCCTCATAGAGACTGTCACTTACCTGACATTGAAAGATTAGTACACAGCATACCAAGATTTTCAAACTGGAAAGCCTGTGATTGCTTGGCTGCCATCAAAGCACCTGCAGCTACATCCATGAAGCATACAGGTAGCAGAGATACAAGGTAGCACACTATGCTAGCAAATGAAGAGCAGCAGCGTTGCAGTCAGTGTCCGCCCAGTCTTCGGCTGCAAACAGGGAAGGTCTAGATTATACTTGTTTTTTAAAAGTGAGACCCTTATTCGAATCCTTCCTATGATACCCCATGATATTTGATTTTGTTTCATAAATATGACCTTAGATTTCTCTCACCCCATCTTTTTTGTGCATTTTTTTTCCTGAGGCTCTGGTTCTGGACCACAGAGACACCAAGTACATGTGCCAATATATGTTGCTTGGATTCCACCCTGAAGTTTCTCTTTTAATTTTAAATGAGCATCGTAGAGATCAGGCTTGCAAAGCTCCTCAGCAATTGTATTCTTAGAAAACTTAGACCCGCAGTGGTGGAGTTCGGGACTGTATAGTTGTGTTCTGGTGGACCTTCATCAGATTATTATTTTTCCCCCTCTGCAATCATTACTAAATTATTGAAGTGATTGTCTTTATTGAGTTACAGATCTTGCTTTCATCTTTCTTTCTGACCCGTTTTGAGTGCAGAATAAGAAGTAGAGTGACTGGCTGATAGAAGAGATATATGCAGTAATGCTGGGAGGTAGCAATGGTGTCCACAGGCTCACATGTTGATGAGCTTGCTGCCAGCTAGTTGTGGAGTTGTTTTGCTCATCTTCAAACAGTCATTGATGATGTGCACCTGCTGGTCTGTGTGCATCTCTATGAGAGTCACATGTGTAGGCACATCTGTAAAGCATATGTGGGCATGTTTTTTTTCCAAGAAGAACTGGCTTTCCAATCTTGCTGAACATTCCAGATGAGCTGAATTGTTCCTGAGGAAATAGGTTTTTGGTCTATAGTCATGTTTTGTTAATTTTCTTATAAATTTGTTATTTCCCTGGCTATCTTGTTTTCAAAAGCACAAAGTCATTTCCTTATGTGAATCATGACTATATATCAGGGTAGGTTCACATGTGTGTGTTCTGTGAAACATATCATGATATAGTAATCAAAGACAAAGAAGCTGATGAATATGTGCTCAAACTCTGAAACTTCACTATATATTTAATGAGATTAGTTATTTTTAAAAATTAGTTTTTTATGCAACTGTGATTAGCAATGCATCAAGATAACATTTGCTGTTGATATTGTATTAGGTCTTATGTTTTAAAATATATATTATTTTTGTGCAGAGATTGATTGTAACTTTTATATATAGTTACATGTTTTCCTAATGATGGTGTTCAGGCTAGACATCAGGTAGAATAAAGATGGTGTACAGGAATAACATGGTCTGCTGATGTCTTAATTTAAAATGTTCTACAATATTGAGTTTTGAAAGTGATAAATGTTGCCAGGTACATTTCCACATTTTCGGCTTGTGTGGACCATGTACAAATATTAACTCAAGTCTGTCAGCAGGAACAGACAAGATAAGGCATACTTTTCTGTTGCCAGGCTTGTTGCCTAGCATGTTGGACAGCAGAAATATTCACTCAGAGTTGGGCAAGATATGAAGGAATTGCTTCAAGTTTATACCAAATTGCTGTCAGATATAATTAAAATGAAAATTCATATTCATTATATATTCTTACTTGTAATGATAAAAACCATTTAAGGCTAAATTCTGACTTTTTATTAAGATATGTCTTTACTTTTTCAGATTTTATATCTCTTGGTGTGTTGTACTGAGAGAAATGGTCCATTCTGGAGTCAGTAGTCAGTTTATCTACTTGAAAGGTAGAATCTAATTATGAAGTAATCTGTGAAAGCTTATGTTGTATAAGAATCGCTCCTTGTCTGACCTATAGTACCTATTTTCCACTTTTCCTAAATCATGTTATCTTCACCTTAAAACCTATTATCAGTTGGGATATTCGATGAGACTAAATATAAAACTATTCATAAGTAAGTCTGTTGGCAACAGGGCATGAGTGTGTCCGATGGCTGAAGACTACACAGGTGCTGTAATAGCAGTATATCCACTCACTAAGCCCATCCTATAAAGCCTTCCAATGTCTAGAGGAGTTCTAAAATATGACTTTAAAATATATTCTAAATGACGGTTTTTAATTTAGAGATGAAAATGTAAAAATGTCCTGCAGACACAGCTCCTCACTACTGATGGGTATGGGTCTCATAAAGATGTAAACTAACGGGCAAACACAGTCCACCTGACAAGGCATTCCATAGTAAGTGCAAAGAAAATGATGTGTGCCATGCTTCTGCATCAGCAGCTACAGACACTTAGAATGTTACTGGCCTACTGACAGGTTCCTAAGAACTCAATTCTTCCCAAATCTGGCGAGCAGCAGACTGGATGAGATTCTCTGCATTAAGTTATCCCTTTTCTCTCGCGTGACAGAAGTACAGGAGAAGGGATTAAGGAAGACAAAGCTAGTAAAATGGGAGAAAGGGCTCAAACATGGCCCCTCTAGAGAAATACAAGCAAGGCCCTACCTGAGTTCCCACCCAGCTAGTCTTAGGGTTTTACCAAAAAGATAATGTTCAAGCTTTTTGGACCAATGATATTGTCTAAAAATTGCTTCCCAGAAAATAGCACACGGTAGGAAGCACATAAGTTCCACAAAATAATACAGTAAAGATGAGCATGGCAAAACCATAGGATGAGCTGAAAAGGGAGATGTTTGCTAATGGAATCCCCTGAGAATGACAAAATCAGGATCATTACAGAACCAAATTCACCATTAGAAATGGCAAGAAAGTGACAAATGGGGGAAAGTTTGAAAAGGAAAGTGGCTTCATGTAAATAGAGAAAGTTTAAGACAGTTGAGTAACAAAGATCAATAAACAAAATTGTTATTTGTATCGCAGAAATTAATGTGTCAAAACTGTCAATGAAGATAAAATGTATACAAAGTGAAGATATATATACATATATATTATATAATGAAGATATATGCAATGTACATATATAGATAAATAGATAGATGATAGATAGATATATAGATTGAAGATATATATGGTAAAGAATGAAGAAAAATAAATTCTTTGGGACACAAAGAAAGAAAAATACTGCAGGCTGAGTTTCTTATCTTTTGGAAAAATTAAATGCAAATGCTCTGGACAGTCATTCCCTCAATGGACTACTGAACTATAAAAACTTCTTCAGGGTTTCACATTGGCAACTACAGGCTGTAAGGCCACATGGAAGGAAAAAGCTCCACAAAATGGAGAAGAAACTGAGTGTAGTAACACACATCTTTAATCCCAGCATTTGGGAGGCAGAGAGAGAGGCAGGCAGATCTCTGTGAGTTTGAGGACAGTCAGGTCTACACAGTGAGTTCCAGGACAGTCGGAGCTTTTGATCTGTGACAGAAGTACCTTTAATGGCACCAGCAGCTGGGATGTTCTTAAAATGGGGAGAGAACTGCTCAGCAATGTAAATTCCTCAAATATGAAAGAGATGAACTAAGAGTGGAATCCAGTGAATGAGCAGATGATCTTAATCATATACAGAAGGAGAAAACTTAGTAAATTAACAGGGGTGTTGTTGTTAGTGGTGGATTTAGTTGATTCAAATGAACATGGGTCATGCTTGTGAAAAAAGAAAGCAAGTCTCCTCCCCGTAGGACACTTCCTAATGCTAATTGGACCAGCAGTGTGAGGAGCTGTGGGTGCTAAGGTACAGACACGGAGGGCCTGTGACCATCCTTCGATTCTGTGAACAGGGACAGGCTCACTGATGCTTAAAATAGAAACATGGAGTTGTGTTTTGGTTTGGGTTTTTGTTTTCTAAAGTTTCCAAACACTAATTATTTTTGATAGTTTATTTAACCCTAGGGAGACCTTTTGGAAATAGTATCTTATACTGAATAAGCATTTAGTATGTTTGTAGTTTCTTCAAATGTACTTTGAAATCTGCTAGGCTCAATTAAATTTAAGGTTATTTTTTTTTTAGGTACAAACAACACCAATAATATAATTTATTTTTATGAAAGTGTTTTTTTTTTTTAAATCTATCCATGCCCTCAAATAATTCATACATAGAAAGTTAGGGAAGAAGTTACATTTGGTGAAATATTGTCACAATTTTTGCTTTTTTGCATTTACATTTATTTAAGTTTTTATTCATCGTGTGGGTGTGAATGTAGTCTATGTGTGTTTTGTGCATGCATGTGAGAGTACAGGTGTCTGAGAACACATGAAGGCCAAAAGAGGATGCTGAGTCTTGCTCTAACAATCTGTGCCTCATCTGTTTTAGACAGGTTCCTCACCAAATCTGGAAGGAGGCTGTTGTCAGCAAGCCCCACTGGGCCTCCCATCTCTTTCCAGCACTGGGGTTGTGGTCTTTGGCAGGACCACACATGGGTGCTGGTATCCACTCTCTGAGCTATCATCTTCTCCATCCCTTGCAGGAGTAAACTGACTATAAGGAATTATTGTCTCAGATTGTTTTTCCTAATACTTCCACCTACAAAGGTTTTGTGCCAACGTTTTGATTGTTCGTAGTATGTATATAAGCTGTTTGGCTTTGCATTTTCAGTAAAAGAAAACTGGAAAATGACAAAGAACTGGGGAGTTTGCCATGAGTTAAATAGCTGGTGGCTAGGCTGCAACAGGGACTGGGCAGTATCAGCTGCATTCAAACCCTGCACATAGTTCTACTCCACGGTTGTGTTCTGGGTGGTGCCATGTCTGTACTGCTGTGGACTCAGAGGTCATGATTTCACAGTACTGTTTCCAACTCCTGGCCTTGACGCATGGCAGATTGCAGAGACAAAGGAGAGGGAATCTGATTCTTTAGGCTCTCTTTCTCTGTTTATATTAATCTCTCCCTCTCTGTGTTTCAGTCTCTCTCTCTCTCTCCTCTCTCTCTCTCTCTCTCTCTCTCTCTCTGTGTGTGTGTGTGTGTGTGTGTATTCATATTCATGTGTAGGTAGAGCCTCTTTTGGAGGTCGGAGGAAAATCTTGGCTGTTTATCCTCATTTTTCACCTTGTTTTGGACAGGGGTGCTTTGTTATTTGCCATTGTTTACAGCTGACTAGTTCTCCATTGAATGTACACGGACCGTTCTGTCTCCACCTCGTATGTCACCATAAGAGCACTGGTGTTACAGGTTTCTCCTTCTGTGTCTAGTTTTATGTGGTTTTTCGGGGATTTGCATTCATGTCCTTACATTTGACCGTCACCCACTAAGCCATCTTTGTCACCTCTTCTATCTCTCTGTGTCTCTGTCTCTGTCTCTCTCTTTTTCTCTCTTTTTCTCTTTGTATCTCTCTCATTCCCTGATCCTTTTGGTATTACCTGTGTGAACCCTTCTCATGTCTGACTTTAACAAAGAATCTCACAGAGATCTTCTCCAATTATCATCTTTATAATGTATTGGCCATGTGGCATCACCTGTGTATTTTTCATCCAGTTGTTGAGTAGAATATGGGTTAAGTATAAACCCTGAAGGAAGCAGATTCAAACCTGATCAAGGTTTCTCCTGGGAGGAAAAAGGCACAAGAAAACTAGGGATTAGGCATATCTTCTCCCACTGTGGCCAAATTAATATAAATAAGCTGTTTTTAATATCTTTTAAAATAGGGAATAGTTGGATTCTACCAGGTTTTGCCATGGTGATAAAAAATTCTTAGTTTTAGAAATGTAAACATTTTAGTAACATGAACAATGAACTAGACCTCTTTGTTATCTCATTGAATTATAATACAGTTTTATTTTTGTGAAATAATGTCTATTTAAATACTGATTGGAAGATTTACTGGCATCAGTTTGGTTGCCTGACTGATACTACCCTTTGTTAGAAAGATCCTAGTAATGGAAGATGGAAGCACATGCCTGTGGAAGAAAACTGCCTCTTCTTTGATTATAAATCACTTTTTTAAAAAATGAGAAAGCCAACAGTGTTATCAGATTCATTATAAGTTCATATATATGAAATTGAATAATGTATGCCTTCAACATTGCTCCTAATTGATAGCAGAAAATGTCAGAGACATTTAGGCAAAAATGTATGGGATATAATTTAATGGTAGAGTCCCAGGAGAGAGAGAGAGAGAGAGAGAGAGAGAGAGAGAGAGA
>NW_022196912.1:50247785-50258017 GCF_008632895.1 Mastomys coucha | reverse complement strand
AGGGAGGGAGAGACAGAGACAGAGACAGAGACAGAGAGACAGAGACAGAGAGGGGAAGAGAAAAAAGATTAAGAGTTGATTTAGAGTATAAAAGATGATCTTTCATGAACATAGTAATTTTGACAACAGACTGTCATAATTACTGCATTTTGAGAATAATGAATATTTTTAAGTTATAGAATGACTAGATTTTTCTTCTGAATTGTGATACATTGAAACAATATAATTGTGATAAAATCCCATGAACATTTCCTTAAAAATCTTTTAAGAAAAATTCAGCTCATGCCTAGAGATATGGCCCTTGGAAAGCTGAGGCAGGGGCCTCATCATGTGTTGAAAGACAGTCTGGCCCATATAGTGAGTTACAGAGTTACAGACTGATATCTAAATCTCAAACAAAAGATAAAACATAGAGCTGTGTTGGCACACGTGCCATTAGGCGTGGCTATATCATGTTCTTGCTTAGTCTCGCAGGGTTCTCAGAGGGCCACAGCTTACGTGGTGTCCATGGAGTGCTTGCTACGGACAGTGCTGGCTTTCTAAGTCCAGGAGGTTTGCAGTAACGATGGGGAAGGACAAGAAACACCCATGTTCTTACATGAGTTTTATTACCTAAGACACTTGCATTAAACACATTTAATTTAAATGCTAAACTACTGTCTGGGGTATTTTCATAATTTAAACTCCTGAAGTTAATGAAAAGAAAAAATATGGGCAATTCTCATGTTTTTTGTAAGAATATATTCTTCATTTATTACCACAGTTTTAAGTTTTCCATTGTAAGGCAAATTGCAGGTCTTATATGCATATTTTTAAAATACTCAATAACTAAGTCCAACAAAAAGCCACTTTTTTTTAAGGAAGAAAGAAATTTGCTAAACCATGGAATGTACCTAGTTATTTACATATAATTGAATGCTTTGCACACCAATAAGTTTGGAAACACCCACAACTTTATTTTCCCATGTTTCCTCTTGGCCTATCATTGCTTTGAGAAACTTTGTAATTTTTGTTCCTGATTGACCCAGTTAGCCCCATGAGGATGTTCTTCTAGGTTTCCTTTGGGTAAAAATTGTTGAGTGTGTCAAGCACAGCATTTCCAAACATGGTTCAAATACAATGGCGGGAAGTGGATTAAAAATTTGAAACTTGTAATTAAAACTCAAATAAATGAAATTGTAAAAGAAAAACAAACCCAGACAAAGTTAAAAAAGAAAAAAGGAAACATTGATTTAAAAAAAAAAAAAAAACAGTTTGCGAATTCTTACTTTCCTAAATTACCTATTTTCCCAGCAAGCTTTTAAAGAGAGTCTCCACACATGAAGTGAACTACCAAATCCAATGGCTTGGACTTTAGTCTTCACAAAACTTGCATCTGATTACTGGTAGGATCCCAATTGATTTTAGTTTGTGTGTGTGTGTGTGTGCTTGCACATGTGCTATGACACAACTCTGAAGATCAGAAGACAACACATGGAATTCTGTCTTCTCCATCACTGTGAGATCTAGGGATGGGACAGATGTCGTACTTGAACACAGCAAAGAACCTTCACTGCTGAGCCATCTTGCCAGCCCTCAAGTATTTATTTTGATCCCCAAGTTTGTTCCTTCAGTTCCTGTGCTCAGATTTGTGCTCATGTGCTCACAGTCCATCCTGATTTTCTAGTATTGTTGCAGCTCAGGGCTCAGGGATAGATATTTCATCATGCTGAAGTGCCACGGCTATCACAGCGAGGCTTCTGAGCATGTCTATGTGACGGGTTGCTTTGCCATTTACACTCACGTTTTAATGAAATGTGCAGACTTCTCCCACTGTTCACAGTTTATATCTGAGGAAATTCGTTTAGAGGGAAGGCACCCATGCTCTCTTGTGCAGAAAAATGACAGAGTTCGGTTTCCACCCCTGCCACTTTTCCCAAAAAAAAGAAAAACAAAATCTACTAGTGTGCGATTTTATTTCTATCAGCTTGATTCTAAAAACGGAGCCTCAGTCCTGTTTATAAGCAAACATGTTAGACAGACTTCTTAATCTCAGGGGGATGCAAGGTACAAAGAGGCAAAATTTCAGAAGAAGCCTTGCTGGAAGCTTCATGCTCTTCACTCTCAGGGCCCGATAGGTACAAATGGAAGGAGTTAACGTGATTCGTCACTGCAGAGATAGCGGGAAACCTTCAGTGCTCGGTGCCAGTGGTGTTTGCCCTGGAGCAGAGACTGAGGGCAGAACCAGCACCCTGCATTTGCATCTGTTGCTCAGGATTTCATACATGCAAGTCTGAGAGAAAGTTAGCCCTTCTGCACAATGACACATGGCTACTGGTGCAAGGGAGATCTTTTTGGATATATGAACACTATTGGCTTCATTTTCTGTTATTAAGGCATCTAAATTATGCTCACTTTTATCTTTACCTGGAAAGTTACAATCTGTTCAAGTCCTGATTATAATTTATACCAAGAAATTGTTGAGCTAAAGTAAAGATTTGGCTAACAAAATATGTATTTCATTTAATATCTCTATCCATTCATCTATGTATGTATGTATGTATGTATGTATGTATGTATCTATCTATCTATCTATCTATCTACCTAACTACCTATCATTCTATGTACACACATGCACACACACACAGACACACACACAAAGGTAGATAGATAGATATAGGTTTCTAATTTAGGCTCCTTCAATGAAACTGAATAACATTTTCACACAATATTGATAATATAATTTACTTTTCAGGAGTTAAATTTTATTTTATTAAATGTTATTGTGTTATATATAGATGGTTTAGTCTTTAAACTTAGAAATCAACTACTAATCAAATTGTGAAAAGATAAATGTTTCTAACAAATTAAAAAAATGTTACTCGCTATGAGTATCTTGAGTGACTTTTCTGAATCAATAAATTTTGAAAGCATTATTGATTATCATGTTCATAACCAGCATAGTTTATTGCCTTCCTGGAGAAAGAGCCTTTCAGGAGTTCATTAAATACATGGAACCTGCAGATGCCTGCATGTCTGCGCCTCTCCTTAACAGGCTGAGTCCTTTGGGTCAGTTATTCTTAGCCACGGTATTTCTCTCTTATGGCATTGCAGGTCTAAGATTAGCTTGTTAGGCGTTATCATACCATCTGAGTTACCTCCTAATATAACTCTACACTGGAATGATTATTTATAGAAAGAGCATTCTGTCATTTTTGGGTTATTTCTAGTAGTTTAAATAAAGAAGAATAACATTCATGTGAAACCACATATCCCTTCCTGCTGTCAAACAACATGATAACTCCGCTTAAGGGGCAATCGTGCTGCTGACATGAGACCTTATGTGGTTGCAGCATTCTTTAATCTTGCCACCTTAGGGGGAAGGGGATGGCTTTGGGTAGCAATGTATAACGCTTGTAGCAAGCCAAAGAGACAGCCTTGATGCTTTCTGTCTCAGAGCATACAAGCCTCTGGTGGATGATGACAACAAGAGACATGGTGTATTTTTAGAAACAGGCATTGCTAAGCTCTGTGTTTGGTGTTAATGTCACTCATAAACAGAGCTCTCCAGAGCTCTTGACCCTTCTTGTGAACATAGCATTGCACACACACACACACACACACACACACACAGATGCATACATGCATATGAATACCATGCATATACATGCACAAACACATTCATTAACTATGGAAGAATGATTCTGTTATTTAAAAATTAATCCATTTGAATTATATAATCTAAAATTCTCTTCAGTTTCTCTACTGTATTAATTACTAAAACCAATGGAGACTGGGTTTAAGAAGTGAATTATAATACAATGTTATGTTAAAGGCACAATGAATATAAACAATGAATATAAATGAAAATGTATTTATATTATTTAATAATAAACTATGGTGCCTATAAAATAATGTTATCTGTGATTCCAACTTTATTGCAACAATATACAAAATAGAGCTATGAGATATATGCTGTATTGATTTAAATTGTTTATTTAAGTGGATGAGGTATGAACAATATAAGTATAAATTTTTACTTGTTCTGGTATAACTTTTGACGAAGTCAGTAAGTTTCAAATACAATTAAGTGAGTAGTTTTGCATTTGAGAAATTTCTTAATTTATTTCAACCATGTGCTTAATTCAGATCTGAGTAATTGATACTTTGTTCTCAAATTAGTAATGTGATTTTCATCTGTTAAATTTGCATTTTATGTTCTCAATTTAAGCTAACTCGTTGCTAAATGATGAGGATATTAAAATGATATGTTAATATGTTTCATGAGTCACAGTGCTTAAGAATAGGTAACTTAAGGAATCTTTAGGAATATAGATAATTTTATCATTACTTATGTCCCTACAGAGGAAAACATTTATTGGTTTACAGGTTGCAGTCCAAAGCCAGAGCAGGAGCTCAAGGCAAAATCCTGGAGGTAGCAACCGAAGCACAGACCATGGGAAGAAAACTTATTTTCTTGGCTTGTTTGCCTTGGCTTGTTCAGCTAACTTTCTAATGCAGGCTAGGCCCACCTGTCTAGAAACACTTGTACCCTCTGAGGGGTGAGCTTTCCTGCAATTAACAATCAAGAAACAATGCCACAGACATGCCCATAGTTCACTCAGATGGAGACAGTCCTTCAACTGAGGTTTCCTCTTCGCAGGTGCAGCAAGGTTGCAGCCAAGCTTACCATCAAACTTATGTTAGATAATTTTTATTAAAAATAGCATCTTGTTTTCTTTAAAGAAATTTGTAATTGTGTCTAATATGGAAGTATCCACTGGCCAATATGCAAAGTAAAAAATCAAAACAAAACAATACGAAAGATATAGGAATGAAAATATATTAAAAGAAGCTGAGACTGAGCATAGGGGCTATCCCAAGTGGGTATAGGTGCATTCCACCAAGCCAGACAACCTGAATTATAACTTTAGGGCTCACAGGGTAGAAGGGCTTAGTTGTTGTCCTCCGAACTGTATGTGACCGCTATGGTACCCAGTATACATGCATGTGTATTTACACACACACACACACAGAGAAAGAGAGAGAGGGAGAGAGAGAGAGAGAGAGAGAGAGAGAGAGAGAGAGAGAGAGAGAGAGAGAGAGAGAGAGAGAGAGAGTAATAGAAATTTAAAAGAATTTGCTTCTTGCAGAGTAGAAGCAACTGGAAGAACATGGCAAGTCGCACTTACATTCTGAGTTAATTATCAGGTTGAATGCTTGAAAGGTGACAACACTGAAACTTCAAGAGCCCATAATAAAATAGTCATATATCTGATTCTCCACAAGATTCTTTGAAAGACGACCATGTGCCAATTATCATTCTTGCAACAGAGGGCATTGTTGAATAAGATACAGGCTGTGTTCATCTCCAGTTGCCTCTGCTGTTGGAGAGGGATGGTGAAGCTGTGAGTTGTAGGTAGGTCAGAAGCTAAGCAACCTTAGTATCCAAGGTTCTCTCTGTTCACCAAGATAGCATGTGAGACGAGGACGAAGGCTGTGCTCTGAAGGTGACCATCATTTACTGATCCCTCGCCTTCCCTTGTTGTTTGCCTTACTTTTCATTTGTTCTTTCAGAGTGTTGTATATTGGACTGTGATCATATTAATCCCTCTCTTAGCTCCTCCCAGATCTACCTCCTTCCCTTTCCCTGTGTCTCCTTTCCCTCCAACAGGATCAATTTGTGCTGTTTTTGGATGGATAGGTTTCCACTGGTGTATAGGGCCACCATCTTAGAGAAAATTGACAGTTGCTAACAGTTCCTTGGATAGGGGTGGAATTTCTTGCCTAAGTCCCATCCCTGTGCCTGTGCTAGGACTGGGTCTAGCTTGGGCTTCTGCAGGTCTTATGCATGCTGCTGCAACTACTGTGAATTCATTTGGACAGCTACCCTGTTGTGTCCAGAGGATAACACTACTTGTAGTCATCTACCACATGCAGCTTGGTCTTTGCCACTTCTCTTGCCCAGTGATCCCTGAGCCTGTGGGGGGAGAAGGTACAGTATATATGTTCCTTTTAGTGGTAAACATTTTGTATTCTCTTGTTCTCTGTACTACAGCCAGTTGTGCGTCTCTGAGTTAAAGGTCCATCCTTGATCTTTTTAGCTGTAATCTTACCTCAGCATAACTTTTTGGCCTAAACAGTGTGAAGTGTAGGTAGCAGTTGTGTGAAGCCAGGAGTCCTTCCTTCCTGGGGCCCCCCAAAGAGAAGCAGCAGTGTGTCTTTAGTGGCTGAACTAGAAGTCTCAAAATAGGTTCCCATAAGCATAATATTTCATGCTCTCTAAAGGGTCTAAAATACAGAAATCATAACAGAGGCACATATTTATGTACCTGCTTTGTACCAGGTGTTTTATTCAGGTAAATGACGGGTCACATAGCATCTCTGACAGATGAAGTGTAATTTTGAAACTAAATATTTAGAATGCAGTCTTCATTCTGTTGGCAAACATCTAGATTTGGGACAAATTGTTACTACAGTTGACTAAAGAAATATTTAATGGAGGTGACAGATCTATTTAAAAGATATGGTGGGTAGCAGTGAAGGTAAAGAAGTTTCCTGTACAAGTTATAGTTTCTTGAAGATGGGGAGCGGTGACCAATATGCACGCTAGACTGGACAAACATTTCTCAGAGCCTAATGTGCTAGCTTCCATGGTTGGTGATTCATGGGGTTTTCCCCCAAAACACTTTAGTTGGCCCACTTCAGAGGGAATGAAAGAAGTTCATACAGGGCAGGGAGTGTTCTGAAGCCATTTTAATCTCCATTTACTTCTGTCTTGGGGGAGCTGGGGAAGCCTTCATTAGCATGGAGATGAGAGCCATGGGAAGGTGCTCAGCTATAGTTTTCCCCAGCCTGGAGACTGGGACTGAGCTAAACTCCTTGGCAGCATTGCTTGTGGATTCCCAGAGTAGCTCGAGGAAATCAGTTCTTAGTAACTTGATTTACCCGTAAACGTGCATCTTATTCAACTAGTATTTATTAGTACTTTGCAGTTCTATCTTAAAAGCTGTCTTTGTTGATGATATGTTACTATTGGTCAGTAGATACACACTAACCACTCCCTGCCACCACACACAAACATACAAGGGATATTTCCTTTTTTTCTGAAATGCTTTCTTTTCCGTTTCATCTGTAACTTTTCTTTACTAAGGCAAAACTTTCCTTCTTACAAATCTTATTAAATGTGCTCAATACCTAACAGAACCAGCACTTCCTCCCTGCGACACTGATTATCTCTTTCTGTAGATTCCTTCTCTTTCCACCTCCACAGGTCTTTATCCCCAGCTTAGAACATTTCCATTCTGTTTTACATTGTAACGTTTTAATTTACATCTGTCCCCATACCACTTAGTCTTACTGAAAGCTCTAAAAAGAAGAGGATCGTGTTTTGCTTCTATTTTAGACCCTACAGTGCCCAGCATGTAACACTCCTCAGTACTGATTTTGGATGAATGAATGGCTTTGAAGAGAATAATGCTATTGCAAGTCTGTTATGATAAATAGTATAATTTGTAAGAAATTACCTCTTAGTTTATGTCTAAAATAATTCTGCAGTGTCCTTGTAAATTTGAAAAATATAGATATTTGGGCAGTTGGGCTTTTTCATTATTTATTGCAAAATATCAATCAAGAATGACCTTGGTTAAGGTGCAGTGGTACATGTCTTTAATCCTAGCCATAGGAGGCATTAGCAGGCAGATCCCTGTGAATTCTGAGCCTAGGTTACATAGCAAGTTCCACAACATCCAGGGCTACATAATGAGAGCCTATTTAAAAAAATAAAGAAAAAGAAAAGTAAAAGAAAAAAAACCCTCCAGTGTTTACACACACACACAGACACACACACAGATATGCACACACACAAACACACAAAATCTACTTATATGTTTCAGTTCTGAACAAAATGAAATTGGAAATATGTTCATTTATTTTGATTTTTCAATGAATAATGCCAATCGAAATTTCCAAAGATATGCTTCTGCATTCAAAATGTAAAGTGTGAAATAGCTAATTTAAGAATGGTTGAATATGAATGTATACATTTTTATCCAAGTAAAAGAATAAATTTTATGGTGGAAATGACTATAGGTATATGTTTATGTTATTAAAATATTAGATCATACTTGATATTCTTTTCTTCTTCAACATTTTTATGTAAAAATAGTTAGAGGGTAATGGATTTTTCTGTTAATGATATCAATTTCAAATAATTCTTTTACTGGAAGTGCCTTTTAGCATAGAGATCATCCACATTTAGTAAGTTATATTTAATTGGCCCCATTTTTAACAATCAGGCAGGAAAAGAAATTTAATAAGCAAACATAAGATAGCAAGGCTGACAGTCATTTTAAAATATAGTCTAAAGCAAAATGTCAGAAGGAATTCACGTCTTGGGGTATTAAGGAAAAAAAACAGATGGAAGGGGAATCAGTTTCTAAGAGAAGCAATTTAAAAAAAAAAGTAAGTAAGTATAGTTATGTTCGAGGGAGAAGAAGCTGAAGGTAAGAAGTAATATCAGTAGGCAAGATAAAACTTTTATTATCATCTTTCTGCTCTGAATTAGTCTTAAATCTCAGCCAAGATCACACAAGTAATTGAGTCACTTTATATATATTGTTTTTATTTTCTTTTTTATTGGATATTTTATGTATTTACATTTCAAATGTTATCCCCTTTTCTGGTTTCCCCTCAAGAACCTTCCTATCCCATCCCCTCTCCCCACCCACTCCCACCTCACTGCTATGGCATTACCCTACACTGGGAAATCCAGCCTTCTCAGGACCAAGGGTCTCTTCTCCCATTGATGCCAGACCAAGGAAGGAGATTGTAATAGCAATGCAGGTGTTGAAGTCTGCTGACTAGACTACAGGTAAAGATATAAGTCCTGGGCATCCTTCGAGTGACTTTGTAAATCCTACAATTGTGTTTTACCACCTTTGTGAGTCCAACCTTTGTAGGGATCCAATGTTATAATCATATTGAGATGAGGGCTGTCTGACATTTGATTTGGAATTTTCTCATCTCTTTACTAAAACATAAATGAAAGAGTAAAAAATGTGTTAATCAGGTTCCCGGGACCTTTTAATTTCATAAGCATTCCCCCCCTTTTTTTTTCTGATAGATGAATGGATATAAAATGTTAGAAAAAATATCTGAGTATTCAACTGAACTTATATTGTAAGAAGAAAAGCCTCAAACATCTGGTTCTTAAATATAATGAAACAATGCTTTGTGGGTCACTATCCACTATCCCATACTAAATGGGAAAATTTCCACATCATTGACCTGTAAAGATCAATGATCATATGAGAATTCAATTTTAGATGACTAGAAAACACACTGAGTTGTTTTGGTAACATGGAGACATCTTTCAATGGATAATCCAATGTCCAGCCAACTTCCCTGGTCACTGAACCAGCAGAGAGGAGGAAGTATCTTTGTGTTCGAGCAGTCATGTATGTGAGATTAGCTTCCCTCATAACCCTGCCAGTGCTTACGAGCATCAGACTTTAGATAGTTTGCCAAAATGAGTGATTAAAAAAATGGTACAGCACTACTATTTTTATATGAATTTCTCTAACTAGGGGTGGACTTGACCAGTTTTTACACAGTATCTACCATTTAGGTTTTTCTAGGGAGAGACAATTCCAGGAACGTAAGGACAGCTAAAGGAAAAATCTACCAGTGGAAGCTACTCGTTTTCAATGTTGGGAAAAAAATCTTATGATCACCTCATGAGATATATAAAAACAGTCAACAGAATTCAGTACCTTGCCATAGCCAACCCTGTTATTAAACTGAAAATAGAAGAGGAAAACAAGGAAACCTCAAACCCCATTTGATACTGTGCATCTCGTGGTAACATGAAAACATACTGGCAGACTGGTGGATTGGCACAGTGGTTAAGAGCTCAGGCTGCTCCTGCAGAAGACCTGAGTTTGATTCCCAGCACCACATGATGGCTTATCACCATCCATAACTACAGTTTCAGAGGACCTGACACACTCTACTGGCCTCTGTGGACAAGAGGCACACAACTGATATACAGATATACATGCTGAAAAAAAAATACCCATATACATAAAAACAAGTAACTCCTTTAACTAAAGTAAGCACTTTTTCTTTGGGAGTAGTCCCTGTCAACGTTCCAAGGCATGCATGTTTGATTAAAAACTAAAAGGATGGGAAAGGAAGACAAACTAATGGAAATAATGAGTTGAACTGTACTGCTTGGTCGAGGTCAGAAATAT
>NW_022196912.1:50062310-50247775 GCF_008632895.1 Mastomys coucha | reverse complement strand
TGGTTGCTTTATACCAGAAACAAAGCAAAACAACAACAACAACATGTAGAATGCCAGAAACACAAAAAGCAACACAGCAACACATAGAAACCTTTAAAGGGCAAATAAAATTATTGAGAGGCCACAGAAGAAAGCATGGCCAGTTTTGAGAGATACTGCATTTGTGAAGAAAAAGGCTGTATATTAAGCCCTGCTTATTCAAAAATTAATTTTCTAATTTCATTGTCTATAAAATGCTAATTTGAAAACATGAATGTTTGATGTATAATGTCATAACAGTTATGGTGAGTGATTTAGACAATAGAAAGTCGGTGCCACTTCTAAGCTAACTCTTCAAGCCTTTAGATTCTTTAACTTATAAATAGCCTGCTATCAATTTCTTCCGTGCATGTTGAAGTATGTCAGTACAGGCTCAGTTAAAACTCTAATGTGATGTATTAGGGATGTTGGTTTTCAAACTCAGAATACTAGTTAGTATGGACAAATGGTAGGCTACATTTCAAGTGATATTAAAGTATATTAATAATTATAGGTTTTAAGTGGGGAAATGGTTAAATGGATTACAAGAAAGAGGGGATTATTTTAATGATTCTATGTGATGACAGCTATAGCTCACTCATACAATGCAGACAAAGTAGACTCAATAAAATGATTTGGGGTGATTAATATTTTGTTTTTAAATTCATGATCATTGATGTATAACTTAAAAACTATAGCTATAACAAAATGCATGTCATTTCAGTACATTATTCTTAAGTTTTTGAAGACTTGGGAAGAAAGGGAACAATTCTAGCTAAGTAGAACTAAAGTAGGTTAGAGAAGCACACAGTATTTTTTTATGTTACCCAGTTACAAATGATACTGTAAGACTCACAGGAGTCAGATTCACAAACATCATCAAATAAAATATAAGACTAGCCATGGATGCCAGGATGAAAACCAGGTATTTCTGCCCTAAAGCTTCAGCAATGTTAGTCACTGAATAGTATCCATAGATAGCAAAGTCGACGTGGCATCTGAGTAGGGCTAGAGACCCCGCCCATGATGGTGTGAAAGGAAAAGCATCACTGATGAGGGAAAGAGCCAGAACCAAGGACCCAGATCCATATGTAGGTGTTCTCAGAGTACAGGCCAGTGTGGCAGCATTTTCAGCAAAATTGAAATGGGTCCTTCTAAGGGGTTTGTGGTTGGCATTTGCTGTTGTCTCTGAGATGACAAGCCATAAATGGTCACCTTTTTTCTTGACACCTGTAAACAACAACTACTCATTTGGTCTCTGATACCTATAAACATGTTAACAATTTAAAGTATGTGTCTGTGTGCATTGCACACACACATGTGTGTGTGTGTGTGTGTGTTGTGTGTGTGTGTGTGTGTTGTGTGTGTGTATGTGTGTATGTGTGTGTGTGGTGTGTGTATGTGTGTGTTGTGTGTGTGTATGTGTGTGTGTGTGTGGTGTGTGTGTGTGTGTGTGTGTGTGGGTATGCACTTGTTATGTGTGTGTCCATGTGTATCTGGAAGACAGAGGCTGACGCTATTTCTTCTTTAATTCTTCTTCTTACTTTTGGTACTGTGTCTCTCACTGATCCTGGCCCTGACTGGTAGAATATCTGGCTACCAAAGCTCAGGGATCCTCCTGGTCTTACTTCCCTGTGCTGGAGTCAATTTACTCACAATTAATCAAACTACTCACCATTCAACCGGCTTACATGATGGCTGGTTGCTTTTTCACATGTAGTTTGGAGGATCGTGTATGTACTTACCAACCACTCTCTAGCCTCAGTCATAGCAGAAGGTTATGTACCTCCATGTACACTGACAGTAATTCTGAGTCAAAAGGCAGATAATGTCATGGATCACGGATGTGTGTACATGAGTCCCTTGATTTTTAAGAATACAGGTTTTCCATCTAAAACCTGACTAGCTCTAGTTTATCTGAAAGTTATTGAGATTCTGAAGCCTGTTCTTTGTCTAACTTGGATTTTGAACATATTACATTTTCTTAAAAGCTTTGTAGCCACACTTGTATACGAAGAACTTTTCAGTAGTTGCTATAGCTTACCCAGTTTAGTTTGATAGCAATCAAAATAGACTTCTTCCCATAGATAAAGGCTCATGTCACACAGGAGACACCTACTGAGGAATGCATCCGTAGGCGATTGTAGTTGCCTCGGCGTAACAGAGCATACTTACACAAACCTAGGTAGTGTAGATGCTGCACACTAGGCTTTGCTTCCTCACCACAAGCCTGGACTTCGTGCCTCTGTACTGTAACAACAGTAGGATGACAGTCAGCACTTTTGTATCTAAATCTTTCTGCTTTCAGAGGAGAATATAGTAAAATACTAGATGATAGGAATTCTTCCATTCCAACACGATGTTATGAGTCTGTTGTCACATTTGTTGCTTATGCTTAGTGGGAAATCAGGTTAAATGGAACGTGGCTGCACATGTGTGTTATTGTGAATATATCTAGGTACATCTATCATTTCTATATTATGATTCAGTGATTTCTCTGTCTTTATAGCAAAAGCATGTAATTCTAAAACATAATTGTAAGTAGAAAACCTATGTGCTAAATTTCTTATAGCTTACAATGAATCATTTTGTTCCCATTTTAATAATGAGGATTACTGTTTGATTTCTACAGCTTTAGGGCTTCTTATAAGAATTCAAAATCTTTCTTCCTATCTATGCTTGGGAAAAATAATATCTAATGACTATATATGAACCTTTCCTTTTCAATGAGGATTCCTTTTCAGCGCTAAGACTCAAGATTCAGTTTGGACCTATAAGAGCAGAAGAACTTTTAGTTTATTAGTACCATAACAGACATTATTGTAAGAAACATGCCAAATAAATACTGATACTGAATGTAATATTATACATTATGACAAATCTGTTGCTTAATAGATGAGGAGTTATTTTTAGCTATCTCATCTGCCTCCAAATTGTTTTATTCAAATAACTTTTGTAACAACAGAATTTTAGGATAAGTGTGACACAGTCCCTTAGGAATACTTTATTCATAACTTTTCCTGAATCCCAGCTTATCGTTAAATCTTTAAAATTTAAAATAGAAAGAGCTTATATTGGTTTGAAAGTCATTTTTATTGGGCTTTACAAGAACTATGGGTGATATTTAGATGATGCCAAAGCTACATGTTGCAATCAAGATAACAAGAGTTTTCTTTTTTTCTTTCTTCTTTTCCTTTCCAATCTTTTGAAATGTAATGCATGGAAATTTTTCTTTCATATGTTAAGTGTAGCTCATTGCTGAATATAGTGTGCTTCAGTGAAGTATTCATTTCTTTGCCAAAAACACATCCGTCATTCACAAATATTCAGTATTCTGAGAATGAAAAAATTTTTTAGTTACTTGGGTAGCCAGTTTGCAAAGATTTCTAACTCGCAGAATGTGAGATGTGGTATGGATCCAGGGCTGAATGTTAGCTTCCAGCAGAGAAGATGGAGATCTAGATGACTGAACATTACACACTACAGTATCCTAGACCAGGATTTGTAGCCAGTTATCAGAATGGCAGTTATTTCTGTTTGTGTTGCATGTTTGTATGGGTCCATGTGTGTACATATGCATATGGAGACTCGAGGTCAACTTCAGCTGTCACTTCTCAGGCATTGCCCAGTTTGTATTTTGCGACAGGGTCTCTCACTGAGGTGTAGCTTGCTTAGGAGATTTGATTGGGAAATTCCTGTACATAGCCTGGCCTGGCTTGTTTTGTTTTGTTTTGTTTACATGGATTCTTGGCATCAAATTCAAGCCAAATTATCTTGATTGCAAGGCAAGTGTTTTACTGATTGAACTCTCTCCTAATCGTTAGTGAGATAAATTTTAGAAAAAGATTAGGATGTGTTCTCCAAAATACATCAACATTAAATGTAAAGTTTTGAAATTAATCAAACTATCCACAATTCAACTAAGGAAGCTTAAGTTATAGAAGATTGAACAAAACCTAATAAAAACATAATAAGTGACTAATAAGTATTAAATGTGTGGGTGAATGAATAAATGAACAAATAATTCAAAAAATATCTATTTATTGTGACATTTCAGCTATTTCTATGCTTTTATCATTTAAATGGCCCAGGCCTTTTATGCTGTATTTTCTGATATGTTTTAAGCACTATTTTTTTATTTAAAAATTAGAGGGTTTCTTGATCAAACATTGAAGTTCTTTAGTGACACATAAGGTTTTGTTTGTTTGTTTATTTGTTTGGCTGTTTCCTTGGATAAAAATGCTTTTGCTGTTGTTCTTTGAGACTCCTCATCTTACTTGTAGTCCTCTTGGTAGTGGTCTGTACTAACAAGATTAGTCTGTCATCCTAATGACATCCTATTTTTTATGCATAGTAGAGTTAAAATATAAAACAAGTGATTAGTTTACCCATTTATTTCATAAAACTTTAGTTAAAAAGAACCTTAAAGTGAATTACTTTTCTGGTTAAAATAAATTTAGTTAATTCAATTAAGTTCACATCCATTAAAAAAATAGTCTGGTCAATATCCAGCCAAATTCTTGGCTCTTTTTAATTCTGGATATCTGAGGTCATTAGCGACCTCCATCCAGAGTTGTTACCTTACTGTCCTACTCAGTCCTCCTGTATACACTTAACCAGAAAGCCTGACTCTCCCAGTTCCCTTCCCTTCAGAAGAGAGCCCTAAGAGAATGTTGTGATGTTCGAATTCTGAGGAAATATGACATGTATCCTCCCTAGCTGAATTATCAGACATCTTGCATAGCAGTAGGAATAACATGGAAAGATTTAAAGATCGATTTCTGATCTGAAGTTTCTTTTGTGAAAAACAAAACAGTTTACATTCTTTTACATATTCTAAACTATTAATATTTAGTTTGAAGCCTGGTTTCTTGGCTCACAACATATAACTACACATATAGAGATATTGCTTGCTAGTGTGTAAAAACACACACAACCAAAAAGGTTATGCTATAAAGGTACAAGAGCCTGTAAACACTGAAGCCTTTAACAGGGTCTGCTTCCATTTTTATCTTCTACAACTGGCCCCTCGACTGTTTGTACACACCATGAAAATTCAGAGAATGTATTATGTAGTGCGTTCTGAGGATGCCTCATTTACTTGTTAACTTTCTACCTGCAATTCATGCAAGGCCTATTCCCTTGCTCCTGGAAGGACTGGGTATGGACTGAGAATGAGAAAAATAAAGGGCTAACTTGGGAGAGGCACATATGGTTGGGACTTACCTGTTCCCCTCCTGCCTCATCCTTTATGTTCTCGGAGTCTAGTCTGGCTGCCAACACATTTCTTTTAGACATCTATTCTACCAAATGAGCTGGGAGCTGTTACAAAACCTATTACATAAGCTACCCCTCTTAGCTCCCGCTTTCTGCCCTATCTTCTTCCTCATACTGTTTTGATCAGGACTCTGTCACTCATGATGGACCAGTGCACGGTGGGCTAGGGTACCATAAGCAAAAGGAGGGCCTTAAGGCTCTCTGTACTTTTTCCTTCTCACTCCAGTGCTTCTGCCAGGATGAACAATAGACTTTCAGTGTAGATCTGAGGAGAAACGGTGAACAAGAGCACACCAGACAACTCTTACCTATGCTTCTGAAGTAGGGGATAAAATGGCAGCTCCTATGGCTAACATACAGTTGTTGTTGTTGTCATTGTTGTTTTGGTTTTCATGTTTTTGCCTTTGAAACACAATGTTGATTCAGTTTCTTTACCTAGTTCACAAACTCTCATGTACACTCAATTAGTCTTATGAGGTCTTTTTCACCAAAGACAAATCATCACATATTTAAAAACCCATTGTTTGTCATGATTTTGACACCTCCGCACTTCTTGATCAAGTTCCTTCCATGATGGAAACAATTTAACAGGTCTGCAAACTGCTCCTAACTCAGTTATTTAGGAGTCTCTTTTCTTTTGTTTCTTTTATGTTTTTTTTTTTTAAATTTAATCTTAGGTGCGAACATGTATGGATGGATATTTTTCTTGTTTGTGCACGGTCTGCGTACCATGTTGTCTCTGGCACTGCAGAGATCAGAAGAGAGCACCAGAACATTGGGGTCTGGAGGTACAGATAGTTGTAAGCTGCCATGTGTGTACAGGGAATCAAGCCCATGTCCTGTGAAAGAGCAGCCAGTACTCTTAACTGCTGAGCCATCTCTCTAGCCCCAAGAATCTCTTATATCATGTAAGCTAGAAAGCAATTTAGAGTCAACGTATTCCTGTGTTGACTTTCTAGGCAGTCCCTGAATCCTATGTGTTAGTCTGAAGTACATTTTTCTTGAATGTCCATAAATTCTGTGAAGTTCTCAAAGAAAAATTAGAACATGGTAAATGCAAATGATTCCCTTTATGGCCATGTTGATGTTCAATGTCTGTGTTACCACCACAAGCCGTGTGGGTGTCCATGGTCTGTCCTGCCACCTCTGACCATATTGAAGTCTGTGGCCTGTGTTAATGCCACGGGTCAATGATGGTGATCATGGCCTGTGCTGTGACAGAGGGCTGTGCTGATATCTGTGGTCTGTACTGCTACCAGAGACCATGCTGAGGTCCATGACACATCATGTCACCAGACACCATGTGGATGTCCATGATCTGTGATCCTGCTGACTATTAAGGAAGCTACTTCTGCAGTTGTATCAATGACAACAGATTCAAAGTTGAGAGAGAGTCATAGAAGATTTCTGTAACAACCCACCCCTCCACTCTAACCCAACCTCCAAATAACAGCCAACACAGGAAGCCATCAAAAGAGAACTCTTAAAAATTGTGATAAGGATGCGAAAGTTTAGCCCTCCACAACTGATGGCTTCTGGCAGGGGTGTAGGTTGGGGAAGGACTCAGTTTCCTTTAAGGGGTTGATCACTGGCCATTTGACCATGCTCCAGTGAGTATATGGGCAATACAAATTGGACCTTTTTTCTTGCTGTTATTTTTTGTTGTTGTTGTTGTTGTTTTGTTTCTGTGTTTGTTTTTTTTCTGACTTCATGGAGGGGGTGTGCCTTCAAGGGTGCGGAGCACACCTGGGAGGAGTTGGAAGTGAATGTGATCAGGGTGCATCATGTGAGATTCCAAAATTTTAAAAAGAGAGAATACAAACAGGAGAGGGAGTTAGAATTTGGCTTAATCCTTAGTTCACTGAGGTAGATAATATCAAATAAAACAAAACAAAATCTACATCCTTTAACAATGATAAAAATGTTGATAAAGTAGATACAGAAGAACAATAACAGCAACAACAAAAATATGTTTAAAACCAGAAGAGGTAATTGTCAGGAATAATAGACTCTGAAGGGACTGTCGCACCACAGTGCAATAACCAGTGTGCTCAGGAGTGGCCTTTAATGCTTCACAATTCACACCTCCCTCCTCTTGGCTCTCTTTTTCATCCATCCTGAGTCCTGGGTACTGAACCTAGGTCCACATGCATGACAGGCCAGTACTCTATAACATTTTTAGCTTGTGGGCATCATTAGAAATAGGGGTGTTTCTAACCAAGTTTAGAAAATTCCCCTATAATAGCGAAATGACTATAACATGCTGTCATGCCCAAAAGAGACATTTCATTACAGAACTCATTGAACTCAGGCTCTCAATGTCTTTTTGTCTCCTCTTCAGCCATGTTCCCAGACCCTCGTGGGTGGTGTGTGATGTAAATGTCCCATTTGTGGCTGAACACACCACAATGACACATATTCGCTGCATTTGACCACTTGTGAATTTCTGTGCTAACCATCATTCACTTCACAAAAGAACTTTTCCAATTGGGTCCAAGAGTTGAATTCATCTACAGAAAGAATAGGTACTAAACTGTAGAAAGATATGAATTCAGAGAATAGTTTTATACTGTGTCCATTTAGCAGGATAATAAATAGTAGTATTCTCCTCCTTGAGGTATGAGAGCCCTATCAGCGGCTTCGTGGCTAGATTATAGGTTCTGGAATGAGTTTTCTCCTGTGGAGCAGGCCTGAAATTTAATCTGAAAGCAGTTGATTACCCAATAACATTCATGCCACATATACACATGGACATATCTTTCTATGCCAGTCACTATTACAGTTAACAGGGTACATAGCTGGTTAAAACTATAGATGATTCCTTCCTTCCAGTAGCCTACATAGAACCTTCCAGTGCTACAAAAGCTAGCCAGAAGGAATGGCTATTACCAACTCTATTTTTACATGTCACATGACTTTATATGTTATCTTTAGCAATAGGGTTTTACTATACTGAAACATGAATCATTACATGAATAAGCTCTATGACACCTATGTTGATTTTGCCAATATCTGTATGTTCTGTTAAGTGGCCGATAAACTCATTGTATAGAATGAATCTAAATCTTGGATTAAAGACTCCGTATCAAAGATAAATACTAAAAATATGCTCTATGAAAGTTGGCCCAAGGGAAGGTACATAGAGGTAGGCCGGGGAAATTCCACAAGAGATGAATCTTCAAATCCAAGCAGAGGGCTAGAGCTGACCCAGGATCCATGTCACTCTCAGCCTTGCTCAAAGATCCTCTTTAACAGTGGACAACATTCAGAGGAGATCATTATAGCCAGTGAAATGTTGAACACAAGGGACCGTGAGTTGTCATCTCTCAGTGGGAGATCTCAACCTCATAGTTCAGGAGACATTATAGAGGAAGAGACAGAAAAAATGTATGAACCAGAAGATAAGGAGGAATACTATGAAATGCTATATCCAAATATGGCATGGTGGCTGTACTTATACACATGAAGTCACAGTCGCCAAATATGCATTTACAAAACCTGTGTAAGATTAAGCCAGTTAACATTGCAGCATGGATAGACAAGACACCCACAAAGGCTCCATGACCAGCTGAAGACCTGTTAGCAGCTGACTGCTTCTGGTAAGAAAAAGAGCCATTTTTCATTGAGGATGTGGGTTCTGATAGGTTGCCCATGGATGGCCCCTTACCCATGTTCACATGGACAACACTAATTAGGATCAGTAGGATATAAAATAAAATAACTGAAAATGAAGAGGATATACAGTTGGGAGGCAATATGCTGGGGTAGTGGCTGAGCTGAATTGATGGTGGTGGGGTAAATGTGATCAAATTACAGCGTGTGTGTGTGTGTGTGGGTGTGTGTGTGTGTGTGTGAGAGAGAGAGAGAGAGAGAGAGAAAGAGAGAGAGAGAGAAAGAGAGAGAGAGAAGTTCTTAAAGGCTAAATGAAACTACTAAAATAAAAACACATCATTACAAATATTTTTAAATGTACTCAATGAAAAATAAGTTTAGATATTTTGCTTTAAAGTATTTCTCTTTCTTCTAGCAGACTTATGAATTGATTATCACAACCCTCTTTAGCAAAGCCCTGGGCTAGTGTAATTCCATATAAAGAAACTGGGAAAAGGATAATGGTTTGTTTGGCTTTGTAAGCCAGAAATCAAATGAAAAATCATGCTTCTATTTTCTACTACTTGCCTGACAGAAAATGCTCATGAAGTGAGCATAGCCTATCTGTGAGGCAGAGGTGGGAGAACTACTGGTGACCTAGATTAAAAGAAATTGCTTAGAGGCTAAGAAAGGTCAAAGAGGAAACTGAGACCAGGAGTAAACAATCAGGCTCTGGATCACAAGAATGTGCATGAGGTGTCCTCTTTTTATCATATTAGTGATGTAAAATAGCATCAAACTCTGTCCATTGTAGTTTGTATGGGAGTACAACTTTTACATCAGAGAAAGATCATGATGGAGACACTTTGGAGGAATAAGAGTTGGAGGTAATATGAAAATGCAGGAGGTAGCCCAGTGATTCCATTTAATTGCTGTACAGGCATACTTGCAAGAATGCACAAGAATTTGTATACCACCATGTTTATCTTAAGTAAGTATTATGCAGAGTAAAAACAAAGTAATATAATTGTCATTTCTTCAGTCTCTGCTCCACACTTTGTCTGTACAATTCCTTCCATAGGTATTTTGTTCCCCTTCTAAGAAGGATCGAAGTATCCACACTTTGGTATTCCTTCTTCTTGAGTTTCATGTGGTTTGTAGATTGAATCTTGGGTACTCCAAGCTTCTAGGCTAATATCTACTTATCAGTGAGTGAATACCATGTGTGTTTTTTTTGTGATTAGGTTACCTCACTCAGAATGATATCTTCCAGATTCATCCATTTGCCTAAGAATTTCATAAATTCTTTGTTTTTAATAGTTGAATAGTACTTCATTGTGTAAATGTACCAGATATTCTATATCCATTCCTCTGTTGAGGGACATCTGGGTTCTTTCCAGCTGCTATGACCATCCAGAGATTGCCCCACCTGAGGATCCCTCCCATATATAATCACCAAACCCAGACACTCCTGTGGATGCCAACAAGTTCTTGCTGACAGCAGCCTGATATAGCTGTCTCCTGAGAGGCTCTGCCAGTACCTGACAAATACAGAAGTGGATGCTCACAGCCGTCCATTGGACTGAGTACAGGGTCCCCAATGGAAGAGCTAGAGAAAGGACCCAAGGAGCTGAAGGGGTTTGCAGCTCCATACGAGGAACAACAATATGAACTAACCAGTATCCCCAGAGCTCCCAGGGACTAAACCATAAACCAAAAAGTACACATGATGGGACTTATGTCTCTAGCTGCATATGTAGCAGAGGATGGCCTCATCGGTCATCAGTGGGAGGAGAGGCCCTTGGTCCTATGAAAGCTCAATGCCCCAGTGTAGGGGAATGCCAGGGCCAGGAAGCAGGAGAGGGTGGGTTGATGAGCGGGGGGAGGGGGGAATTTTTTTTTTTTTTTTTGGAGGGAAAGCCAGGAAAAGGGAGAACATTTGAAATGTAAATAAAGAAAATATCTAAAAAAAAAAGTAATATAAGTATTGGTATTAGAGACACAGGTTCCAAAAGCCATAGTCTGTAATGCTGGTCATTAAGATTAATATGTGCCTGGCAGTGGTGGCTCATGCCTTTAATCCCAGCACTTGGGAGGCAGAGGCAGGCGGATTTCTGAGTTTGAGGCCAGCCTGGTCTACAGAGTGAGATCTAGAACAGCCAGGGCTACACAGAGAAACCCTGTCTTGAAAAACAAAAAACAAAAAACAAACAAAAAGAAAGAAAGAAAGAAGGAAAGAAAGAAAGAAAGAAAGAAAGAAAGGAAGGAAGGAAGGAAGGAAGGAAGGAAGGAAGGAAGAAAGAAAGGAAGAAAGGAAGGAAGGAGGAAAGAAAAGATTAATATGCAATGTTCACAACCATTAACTTCACCATTAAGGGAGACATATCTCTCTGGGTCCTTTGGATGGAGACCACATCACTAATGGCAATGATACTTTGTGGTTTTCATCATTCTAAAACTTACCTTTGACAGATAACTTTACTGTAGTTCACAAGTATAGAAAAGATGAATTGCCTGTTGCTATCCAAACTCACTGTTAATATTACATTGGAGCAAGGGGGAAATCAGCATAATTAGAGGCAACCAGCTTGTTTAAGTAGAACTGGTTAATTAAGTCACAAAATTCTAAGGGCGGATGATGAAATAAGCAGACATATGCAGTTAGAGCTTTCTGTTCTGCTTTTTTATTTTTCTTTTAATCAAATGGTTCTAGCACCTGGGCTTTTTCAAATATCCTTCTGTTGAATATCGCTTTCAAGTGGAAGTTAGTAAGGACAGTGCTCTCTGGGTAAATGAGCTCCTCATTCGGAGAGTAATGACATGCCCACACACATTCTCCAAAAGAACAGCCCCACAATCTTCACATCTTGGAGAGAGTTACTGGATATGCAGAATGGGCTGTAACAGCCTACAGCCTCCCTCTGACCCCAGGCAAGAGGGTTTCTGAAAGAAGATAGCCCAGGAAGCTGGAGCTCTGCTCTGCTGTGTCGACACGTCTAGAGCTCAGAATAAAATTGAGTTTCCTGCTTTAGCCATAGCCAGTTCTTAAAATAACCTGAAGAAATTATAGTTCTGATTACATAGAAAGTGAAGGACTCAGAACATTCTCCTAATAAAGCCAGGAGAATGACACACAGCTTAGTCATTGCAGGCCTCTAACGGGAGTTTTACAGAGGAAAAATAGAGCTTTGAAATTGGATAATTTGATTTGAAATCTTGCCTAATTATTTTAAGAATGCAGAAAACCTTTCGTTTTGGCCAAAAAAATAATGATCTGGAATCCAATTATGAAAGAACAGGCTTTTAAAGTGCTTGCTATCTCCAGTAATGGAGGAAAAAAAAAATGTGTCTTTTAAATCTCACTCTGCTGCAAATCTCATTCTTGGATGTCTTGCTTTTTGCATTTTGAATGGACAAATGTAATATAATTTCCTTCTGGAAACATAGCATTGTAAAAGTTAGATGAGATGTTTAAGTCCTTTTTGGATCGTATCTAGCAGAGTACAGATTTTTAAGAACAAAAACACTTCTTGTTTCATTTTAATTCCCCAAGGGAGATATCTGACATAACCAGATGTCTTGATATTTGTCACAGCATAGACCATTTACTGAGAATCTGTGCCCAGCATCCTTTTGATTTGCACACCACAAATAAAGTAGGCAAAGTTGAGAGAGCCTCTGATGATCCCAATTAAAAATTATTAGTGTCTATCATATCTCATTGTCCATGTGTGATCCCAAATGGCGTTTCTCCCTCTGCTAGCTTTACATGTTTATTTGTATGCAGTTACTTTCTCAGGATACTTAATGATTCATGTACTGTTTGAATGGCAGTCATAGAAATGTGACCTAGAACAATTGTCTGGGATTCCCAAGACACTTCCCAAGACTTTGATTAGGACAAAGAGAGTGAGGCAATTGGAGGTGATCTTTATTAAGAGGTTCACATTTTACATGTAAATTAAGAAATTATTCAATGAAAGCTTTGACTAACATTTTGAAATGGTCCTGGTTATGTTTAATATAAAGCTAGTTGGATCTTTGTAGAGTTTTTCTGTTTTTACATGAGAGTTAAATTTGACTAGCCCTCAGCACAGTGTGGTGAAACAGGCGCTTCAGTGAACATTTGTTGAAAAAAAAAATCAGTTATTGAAACATTGTATCTTGTGTTATAGTTCTTGAGAAGTGGTGGTAAGACAACTTGGTAGAAGTGACTAACAACCACATATACACAGAAGGCAGGATGTAAGTCTCCAAGGTAATCAGGACCATCAGGAGGATGTTAGACCAAAATTAACACCGCGAGAAAATGTGTTATGCATATATTACAGCCTACGTGTGGGAATCTGTTCATTTATAGAGAGATTGCCTCTCTGTGAATGGTTGTGTTGGTAGTGCCAAGTACAAAAAAACCCACTTGGGGCCATTCAGAAGTAACAGCCACACATTCGGAAGCACTTTCAAGTCAGAAGATACCTTATTAGTAAGTGCATCTTTAGATAAGTCTTTGAAAGGCATAGCAGCCAGAGGACAAAGCAATGGAGGGTTCTAGGAATATAGCACCGTGCCCAGAAACTCTGATGATCCAAGACCTTCCAACACTGTGCTCTACACCTGTCCCAGCTACCACCACATTTTTAATTTTCTTGATAGTGAGGATGATTGTCAATTCTTCCTGTGCCTGGACAGAGCATAGGATATTAATTTCTTTTAATTCATTCTAAAATATTAGCTCATCGTGAAAAGAGAAACAGGAAAGTGTTGTTTGTTTGTTTGTTTTTAATCACCCAAGAAACAAACCATACCTCTCTTCATCTTGATCCTTGTAATTTTGATTGGGAGCTCATAGGCATGGTAATTGAACTGTGGTCAAGGGTCTGTCCTCAGAAGGAAAAGTAGTGTGAATGAAGAATATTTTATTTTCTATTCACTTGAAATGTATGAAAGTCCATCTGTATCTCCTGAGGACTTTTTTTTTGTAGGTGAAATCCTCATTTGACAAGTGAAGAAATGGGGCCCAGAGAGCCTCAGCTACTTCATTAAAAAGCTATCTTAGTTGGTCAAGCTAATTGATATAGTATCTTGCTTCCTTCCAGAAGTACAGTCTAGAGCCAAGGAAAAATAGCAATGTGGACCTAATGCAACTGATGTCACCTGTAGAAGAAACATGGTTGAAAAGTTCTGTGAAGCTGTTCAAAAGAGATGAAGAAAGGGAAGTTCAGTGTGCTTGAGGGCTTTTGGAAGGCAGCCTATAACGTTGACTTGGCAGGCTTATGAAGCTGAAAACCAGGAATGAGACAAATGATTTAGGATCCACAGAGGCATGGTGGTTGGGAACATCTGAGGAATTTTCAGCAGGAGAGCAGTGTGATCAGGAAATGCTCCTTGGAAATGTAACTGGGGCCATAGCATTAAAGATGGAAAACACCTCAAAATAGGTTATGCAAATATCACATAGAATTAACTGTTAACTATAAATGCCTGAGGTACATTAACAGTGAGAGCATAATAAGAGGGGAAAATGGAAAGGACCAGAAATAGGAAAAACAAAAAGAAAAAAAAACCCAGCAACTGAGGCAAGAGGTAAAGAAGGAATCTAGAATAACTTCAAGAAGCCTCGTATTAGGGATAAGAGAGAGATTGTTCATCCATTCAACAAAGGTCTTTGGGTGTATGTTTTATGCCAGATATAGATGTTTAAATGAGGAAATAGCAAAACCTCGTGTCTTTGCTCTCCTAGAACATAAAGTCTATTGTATTTTCCTTTGTGTGAGTTGGGGCAGGAGTACTTTTGTGGGATGTAAATAACTATAATGTGGAGTTGGTTAACAGTAAGCGATCCGAACAGATCTTTTTCAGGGCTAAGTTATTAGCAGAGGCTAGAGGAAGTACTTAGATGAGTAATTGTAGAAGAAACAAGTTGGATTAGTACTCACTCAATGCTTTTGAGCTTAAACCTTTTTTTTCTTCCTTTGTTTTGCCATCCATATGGACTTGGAGAGGTAGAGCTAGAGCTTTGTGGGATCCTCTTCCCCAGCTAATTTTCACAAAGTAAGAGCTAGAGAGAGAAAGAAAGCAGCAAAAGCGTAGAGGGTAAAGAGAATCTACAGCATAGACCACGTTAGTTAGCTGCAGTCAGAGCGGATACACTCAGGCAAGAATGCTTCCTCACAGACCAAGTTAGCCACTGTCAGAGTGGATACATTCAAGCCTGAATTCTTCCACACAGACCAAGTTAGCTGCTCTCTGAGTAGTTATACTCAGGCATGAATGCTTCCTCAAATGCTGCCCCACCTGATATACCTGCACACAGATGTATTAAATGTGAGGAAGCTGGTCACACAGCTAACTGCTGTTTTTCTCAGTTTTGTCTATTTGAAAATAATTTTGTATTAACAAGCATAAATTGCAGGGCTCGATGTACTTCTTCCTCACTTAAGAGAGTGAAATTGTTTTGTCTGTCCACTTGTGATGTGGTCTGCTGTTAGATCTGCATTGGTGGGACCCGTCTGAGCTTACTAGTAGCTTATCTCAGTGCAGGCCAGCTTACAGCCAGAACAAAGGTTGGATTCTGGATAGGACAATGTTTTGTGTTGTGACTTCTTGGTAGTAAGCATAAAGCTATGATTATAAATTTAGTAAATGCCATTCTCAAAACAGAAAACGATATTCGAACTTGGAGGAGACAGAAAATTAAGTGGATACGATTAGATACTTTCTCTTGTTGTGATTTCTATACATTGAAATAGACAATTGGGTGAGGAACAGTAAGCTACAGCACAGCTCGATAGGATATCGTCACCTCCCCAATCAACTAAAGTATAAATGGTAGGCATGTACGTGAGATCAGGGAAGAAGGAGGTGGTAATAAAACTTAGTCCCTCTGTTATATGAGAACAAATGATGCATAAATACACAGAAAGGAATGCAGGATAGCTGTTCTTAAGTGTTCTATAATGATTTCAGAACAACACCCAAGAAGTCTTAGATGACTCTCCATCAACTTAGGACTTTAATAGTTGTACTCATCTAGCATATTTAACATATAATTCACAAACTAGGAAAATGTTAATAAGTCACTCTGAATCAATAAAGCCTCATAATAGTGAACTCTCTTAATCATTAGTATAAGATAAAAACTAATTATTTAAAAAAGAAATTTCAAAGGAAATGTGTTGACAACTAAAAAAAAAAAATGTGTAATGCATCAGGCAGAGACCAGATGGAACACTAAAACAAATAATATTAGTGACTTTTAAAAATAATTAATGATGATAAAAATCTTACTGAGGTAAACATATTTTAAAGTAACTAAAATACTAGTAAAACTATTTTTTTGGTTCCTCTTCTTGTTGAAAATTTTTAATTGTTTTGTAATCAGCATAAATCTTTAAAATTATGAGTTTGAGTTGCCTTTGAATAGTTATATGCATTTAATTTACCTGTAGTTGTTAGCAATTTTAAGTGCCCATTTATGCATGTTATAATATTTATCTTAAAGATTTTGTGAGCTGAATTGCTTTGTTTCCTAAGCTGCCATTTATGAATTTCTCTTTTACTGTTCTTTATAATAAAATATATTTATAGTTAGAAATGCTAGTGAAACTTGACACGTAATAACTGTTTTGATGACAAGAGGGTCACTCTAAATGTAAGACTTTTGTTTCCTACAAACTTTGGTCTGGTTTGTCTGAGGAGAGGATTCTTGCTTCCTTTCATCTATTGCCCTTCAGTTCATGTCACATTAAGGGATTGATTATAATTCCCAATTTTTCTTTTGACTTATAATCACCAGGAAACAAACATCTTGACAATGTTTGCATCAGATTACTTAGATTAGGTTAATATAAGGAAGAAGAGCAGCCCAAAATATGGTTGGTATCTTTCCATGAGCTGAGATCCTCAACTGAGTAAAAAGATGACAATGAGTTGAGTTGTGCCCCAGAATCCATCTCTCCCTGTGTCCTGGCTGTTAATACAATGTGACTCGGTACCTGAAGTTCCTGCCACTGTGATTTTCCTACCATGATGGACTGAATCTTGTAACTGTGAGCCTAAATAACTCCTTTCTTCTGATATTGATTTGATCGGGGTATTTTGTCATAACAATATACATAACCAACATAGGTGCCGATAGGAGGGTCCGTAAAGAATTAACTTCCCTCAAGCAGCAATCTATATAGGAAAGTTTCATGAAGTAGTTTTGGAGTCTTTTCATAAGCATATAGAACTTGTTGATCTACTATCATATCCATTCACAATTGTACAGTTTAAGTTGCCTCCTCTGGGAATGGCATCTGGAACCATTGGGTTTATAAGCCCTACCACTCATCAGACCAAACACCAAAAGGAGCATAATTTGAACACTATACAATATCCTGTCAGATCTTCATCACCAGCACACTGTCTTGAGAAACAGAGCTTTTTGTTGTCAGACGTGAACTGACACCATCTGAATATTCGGTTACCCACATCTAAAGATTCAGACTCTGGTAGTTGTGATAGAGTAGATATAAGAGGTGGGAAAATCCAATTGATGTCACTGTGTCACCAAACATATTATCACAGTTAATCTCATAAGACTGTCAAAGGAAATTGAAGTTGCCTTTGACTCCACATTGTAAGAACTGACTGAAATTTCACCTGCCTCTGTAGCTCACTCCATGCAGCAGTGGGAAACCTTCAATTAACTGCACCGATTCTATTTGTAGTACAAAGGATCTATGGCTTAGGATTGCCTATATGACTTAAAAGACAAAAATTCTCAACTGGATCTTAACAATATCCCTAAGTTCAGCCCAAGAGAAGAGGATACTCAGGGTCAGCCTGGAGCATGGAGCATAGTAACTAACTCAAAGACAAGGGGTCTTAGGTTGAACTTTAAAAAAAACCCACATGTTCTGTCTAGTCAATATGAAATGCTGTGAGGATTCCTTTGAAAGAAAGGCAGGCCAGACTGTAGAGCAATATTCTACATTCTAGAAATTGTAACAATAAAAAGTGCAGCATAAAATGATTTAATGATAAAAAGGATAGAGTTTTAGAAGAATAGGAAGTTGAAAAGGTTTGGGGGGTTAAATACACATTATAAGTTTAATAATGAAAGATCATTTCCTTATGATCCTTGTTCTGACCCTGTGTCTTGAACTAAAATTATTATTTTTTTAACGAATGTTAAAAAAATCGATTATGGAATGCTAGTGTGTTTAGCATTACTCTTTTAACCATTAAAACTGCATCTTATACTAATTTGTGAGGGAAAGGTAGAAAAGTTAAGCTATCATGTTTTGAAAAATTTTAGTTAAAACTGAATATTCAAGAAATTTTCTTTGTTATTTCAGTATAAAACAAATTACTATTGCTGAAAGATTAAATAGTGAGAAAATAAGAGAGGAATCTCTTAGTTGTTTTACAAAATCAGATTCAAAAGTATTTGAAATAAATATTTTGGTTTTATGTTCAATTTTTTTTGATGTGTGCTAATTCTGAAAATAATTCTTCTCGATTTTCCATTTAACATTCAAAATGTAGCAGTTGTTCTAAACTTAGAGTAATAAGTCACATTTTCTTATAAGTTAGCAATTAGTTTTGATAAGTTTGGGGGAAAAGGTATAAAAATTTAAGAAACTAACATCTGAATTTTCTGTTCTAACTTCTAGTGAGATATTTGAATGCTGGAATTTTTAAATATATTTTGAGTCCTAAAACTGCCTGAAAGGTAAATTGATAAATGCTTTTTACTTAGAATCATTCTTATTATAACTTTGTATGCAGAATATTTTTTCATAAAGACTTTCCTCAAAATTTTTGAATAAAAATTTGTTTTCTAGGAAGTACTCATTTAACATTTAAGTCCAAGGTTCTTGCCTCTGTACTTAGTTTCCACAAGTCTAAAATAATTACTTCATGAACTTATAATTATATATCTTTTAAATAAAAAAATTTATTCCAAGAAAGCATTCTGAAAGTAATACATATCTGTCAGTTAATACATATTTATGAGGGATTTTATGGTAGTGATAGACATGTAAGCAGAGAAACAATGAGGCCTTAGTGTGCAAAACAAACACGACAGCTCGTCAAAGCTCAGTGTATGCAGCTATTAGACGATGATGATGATGCTCCTCTGTTTTCTCTGGTCTCTCTTTTGGCATCAGTACTTTGTTGTTCAGGGTATGCTGTGTGCTTGAAACCATATCTTTTTACAGAGAAACTGTGTGAGTAACATTCTTGAAACCATGCAGCCCTTCCTCCTATTCTCAGCATCACTGCTGGGTCTGTACTGCATTCCTCACTTCTTGCTTGATGACTTTGTCCTTCTGTCACATCAGTCTAGATTCCCAAGCTTTTGTCTGGGTGTAAATTCCATTTTACTGTATGGCTCAATATCAGAGGTCCTCAACGCATTCTCTCTGCTTCAGAGGACAATAACAGGAGATGGAAAATAAACAGAGAGACCTTTTGAAGGACAACAAACTGCTTTAAGGTGACATTTCAGGGAAAGTTCCCTCTCAGTTCCATTGTCATCTTCTCTTTCTGATCCTTCCTGAAGCTCTCCCAGGCATGGAAGATGAAGGCATTAAAAAAAAAAATGACAGAAAACTGGGCAAGAAAAGGGGGCCACAAGGTATAATTCAGACCAGAAAGAGCACACTACGGTCCATTCCATGTTTCCCTCAAGCACTTAGTTTGGTAGATGTGGTGGTTTGAGATCACTGTTTACAAAGTAGATGCTACATTGAGTTGAGGATAGAAAATCTGTCTTTAGGGGTTGGCTGTCAAAGGAAATTGAGACCCTTCTTCCAATGATGTTAGTATAACCAGGAAGAATTCTGATAATTTTAGTGCATTTTATGTGTGCTTATTATAGTATAACTTACTTAAGGTAGTTAGTTCTTACACAGGTTAGTTTTTCTCAGTTATTTCTTCAGTTATTTTTAGAGTGAAGACACAGTCTTGTGGAAGACATTTCTTGGATTAGTGAGATTAACCAATGATTTACAATTTTTTCTTGCTTTATGTTGGTGCAGGGACATCATGGTTTGCCCTAGCATCTATTATTATGAATCATAAAAGTCAGGAATTTGCCCTATTTGTTGCAAATCTTATTTATTAAATATTGACTTAATTTTTGCTCCATTTTTAAATGATCTGTTTAGCTCTCTAAGAATAGTACGGTTGTGAGATATCTATTCTACCAGAAGACATCATTGTTAATGCTGTGGTGATGTTGCTTCCAAAGTTAGGGAGGTTTGCTCCTGGGAAGCTTGTCAACGTTGTGACGACTCCATCATATGCCTTAAAGCCATGGTGTGTACTGAAATTCATTCTATCTTGTGAGTTGACAGATTTTAGCTAATGCAAAATATTATAGAGAAAAAAGAGGAAACTCTTTTTGAAAAGTCCTTGAGAGGATTAGAAATTTCCTTTTTTACATTCATTAACCTTTTACTTTATTTGATGTTCAGAAATGGGGTATTGCTCATGCATGGTGAACTGAACATTGGGCTTCCCCAAATTTTTGAGGACTTTCCCCTAATGTCAAACTGTATGAAATATGTGTGTGTGAATGTGTGTGTGTGTGTGTGTGTGTGTGTGTGTGTGTGTGGTGTGTGCATGTGTGTGTATTGTGAGTACATGTGTGAGTACACACACACACACAAACACATACACACACACATACACATACACACACTCACATACTCATCAGTACAAAAATGTCTAAAACCCAAAGAAAGTGCTTTCAGCCCCATCTCACTTTACTCTCTTGTCTTACTCCCTTTCCTAGCTATCAGAACAATTTCTTATACTTAGAATTACAGTCTTTATAGTCTTACCCAGCATTAGAAATATTAACTCAAAATATTGTTTATTGACCTCATGATATTTAAAATAGTTTTTACAATGATTATCATTTTACAAAGTTCCCAGCGTCCAGTCAAATGGGCACAGCTATGCTCTTCCCAGATTGTCTTATTGGCTTGGAAGGTGAGCAAACACCAGCGACCCATAGACAATGTATACATCTGCTCTCTCACAAGTGTGATTAGACTCTAATCACTATTTTAGTTGGGAAAATAAGAATTTAAACTTTACACAAACTATAGAAATTTGCTAAATGATCCATCTCAACTTATTTGTCATACTCTAAGAACCAAATAAAAAGTGAGTGCTCCAAAGGCATTATATTCAAAACTAACTTCTTAAAACTTAGCCATTTTCCTATTGATAATAAAATCAAATTTAATGCTTAGCCTTTCATTGCTGTTTGACAGCCTTTAATAGATACAGTGACAGATTTCTTATAAGTAAGATAATGGAATGAAAGAAAATAAAGGATCTCTCTTACTTCCATGTTCTTATGTAAGCACAGCTTAATAGCTTGTACCTCCCTAGCTCTGCACTTCTCTTGTTGGACATGTACAAATATATACACATGTGCACACATACATATACAAAATACACACACATATACATATATATACACACATGCACACACACATATACAAAATACATACATACATATATATATACACGTGTGCACACACACATATACAAAATACACACACACACATATATATATACATATATATATATAAACTCAGCTACCCAATCTCTTCTTACTAACAAATGCCATAATAAAGCATGTATTAAAAAAGTTAGAAACTGTATATGTATATTCCTATGAGTGTACATAATGAGCCTCCTTTCAATATCTCATTTTATACTAATAGTTGTGAAGAAAATTAAGGCTAAAAATGTAAGGCAGGATATATATATATATATATATATGTGTGTGTGTGTGTGTGTGTGTGTGTGTATGAAGTCATATATAATACACACACATATATTATATATATTGTACATGTTGAGGTCAATTTCAGTGCAAACAGATAAAGGATATATTTAAAAAGTTGATATATGATAAAATATGAACTCTTTGTATTGTTAGAATCTTGGTGATTTAAGAAACAAATATATACTAGAACTTTTAAGTGTATACTCTCTTTTCAAAGGACTAAAATAGTTTAATATTGAGCTTTTAAATTCTCCCTGAATTGATATCAATTTGATGACTGTTACTATAATTATAACCTCAAGTCTCTTTAAAGATTAAATGTAGAGCCTTTCTTAGATTCCCAGAGCTGACTAATAAGGAGGCCAATTATTGTTATGGACGAATGATGTTATGATGCATTTGCAGCTATGATTTTCATGATTGTGTGATGATATTCAGGTTTGTGATGGACATTTTGGAGTTGCTTGCCAAGTGATGTATTCATATCCACACACATTCATCTTTTTAGTGATAGTCCATCCATCCTGAACTCAGCTGCCCAGTCTCTTTCTATTAGTAACAAATGGAATAAGAAAGGATGTGTTAGAAACATTCTGGAAACTGTCTAGAGTTTACAAGTGCTCCTCTGGGGTCAGCCTGACAGCTCATTAAGCAAGCAAGCATTTGTTTCTATGTCATAACCCTGCTCACAACCAAGTACCACTTCATATCAGCTCATTAAGCAAGCAAGCATTTGTTTCTATGTCATAACCCTGCTCACAACCAAGTACCACTTTTGGACTTTATATTACAAATACATTGTACTTGTCAAACAAAACGGAGTAAAATAAGAGGGAGGTCAGCAGTAGACAGTGAATCATCAAGTAGAAATGATAAACACAGAAGCTCAAATTCCAACGAGATACTTCTAGCCAAAGCTTTAGATGCCTTGCCCAGAACACCATGGCCATGCCATGAAAGGCTTCCCAAGGGAGGGGCTCTTGTGGGCACTGATTTCCTTGCTTTAGGCCTTCTACTGTATTGAAATTCCTATGTATCTGTACTATAATTTTTTTAATTTCTTTTTTAACTTCTATTTATTTATTTATTTATTTATTTATTTATTTATATTTTTACGCTCCATGTTTTATTCCTCCCCCATCCACCTCCAACTGTTTCACATCTCATACCTCCTCTCCCTGCCCCCGCCCCTGTCTCCACGTCGATGTCTCTACCTCCAGCCCACCTGACCTCTAAATTCCCTGGGGCCTCTGGTCTCTTGAGCATTAGGTACTTTATCTCTGAACAAACACAGACCCAGAAGTCCTGTACTGTAGGTGTGTTGGGGGCCTCATATCAGCTGAGGAGAAGGACGATCCTGTAGGAGGACCAGGAGTCTCAATTAGTCTGGACCCCTGAGATCTCTCAAACACTGAACCACCAAGTATTTTTGGTTTTGTTTTGTTTTGTTTTTAAGAGACAATGAATGCTACCTGGGAGAAGAAGCCTGATACCATAACTGTTGGGAGCTGATCCTGTCTATCCTCCTGACATCAGTGAAGTATAAGAGCTCTTCACAGGGTGATGAGCAGAGAGCGCCAGAGCAATGCCCCCCCCCAGTTCTGCACTTGCTTTCTTGCTTGCTTTCCTGTGCTCTCTCATTTTTCTTCTTTAGTACTCATGTTTCCCAGAATCAGCTCCTAAATAAATATTTACACTTTTAAACTTGGTAAAGGAGAATCTAAACAGAGAAAGAATTATTTTGCTTTGGGAAGCATTTGTGTATTTGTAGGTACCAAAATAAAATATTCAATTTCCAGTATGGCCTACGGTCAGTAAGGAAACATTGTTATATGCCATATATTCTGATTTTGAATCCAAGAACTATGTGTAGATTCAAGAAAAAATTGTGCTTAAAATAGCTAATATATAACAGTCCCAGCATTTGACCTTTACTTATGTGGAAATTTAAACCATATTGAGTGATTCATCTGATTAAAATTCCGGGCATCCAAGATGCTATTGTGCTAATGAAAGCATATGTGTGAGTGTTAAAGTATTTTGAGGCAATAAGAGATCATTAGCTTAATAGTGTTCAGCCAAAGCCCTCCTCTCCAAGTCTCAGTAAATTTATGATAGTATGGTTGTGGAGGTATTAATAAAGCTAATTGTAGTTACTACACCCATAGACTATAGAATCCTCCAACAACCAAAAATATTACTTATCTAAAGGAGTGCATACACATTCTGTGTGTGTTAATGTGTTAACCACACCCCTTCTCCTGAAAAGTATAACCTCATTGTTAATGGATTTCTCATAATCCTAACCCTCCTGACACCGTGGGAAATATGGAACATATTTGCTCCCCTCTATCCCAGCAATTTAACTAAAGGGATGACCATAGGGAAACATCTACACTGTAACAAGTAAACACGTACCTCCATGGGCCTCCTTTGAAAGTCTCACTTTGTAACTGAAAATGGTAAAGGTGACGAAGGAGTATAGCGTGAGGCAGGAGTAAGAGAAGTGGAAATCTAAATTATGAATTGTTCTAGTGTTGCTAGAGGAAAAGAAATAAATGATGAATCCTGGTCCCTGGAGAAATGCCCCTGATAGCTGAGGTCCTGGTACCCTGGCTAGGCAAAGTGAGGTAAGGAAGAAAGGACAGACATTCCTTCCATGGAACTAGGATCCAGTGGGGCACTTTTACTCCAGAGCTGCCACAGCCTGGAGCCCCAGTTTATTATGTGAAGCACAGTGGGAGGTGTTAGCTAGTCAGGGCATGAGTTCTCTGTAGGTGAACCGTCTCAGACTATAAATAACCAGAAGGAGGAAGCTACAGTCACTAGTCTTTGCACACACTGATCTATTATTCATAAACACTCCTAATCCGACTCCCAAGGAAAGCCCTTCCATCCCTCTTAAGTGTGGTCCATATGTTAATGGATTTGAATGTTTACTATGGGGCAATAGGACATAGGGTCCTTGGCAAATCATGCTCATGTCAAAACACACGTTCACGCAGGACCTCATTCACAAGAGACTTCTGCTCTCTCCAAGCAGTTAGAAGAGGGAGAAGACAATGTCTCAGAGATTGAAGCTGGGTTGAGGGAGCAGGCTTGAGGAAGTTAGAAGACTGAGGAGATTATGTATGGGTCAGTAGGTTTGCCCCTGATAGTCATTTCAGTGGTTGGGCTTATCAAGCCCAAGTGTACAATAAAATTACATGCTCACTAAAAGGCCACTAAAAGGTAAAGTAATTTATTTTTATAGATACCAAAATCAGGAGACATTAAAAATTCATATCAACATCAAGATCAATGCCAAGGCCCAAATAAAGGTGAAAATGAAAAAAAATTAAAATGTTTTAAGAAAGGAAATTAAAGCCAAAGCAGCCATAAGGATGGGAAGCCTTGGAAAATCATCCAGATATAGGACCTTGTAGTAGTAGGGCAAACCAGGCTAAATTAAACTGTATAGCCAGAAGCTATGGCAATGTCAATGGAACTAATGACTGAGAAATTATTCTGTGTCCATAGACATTCTAACTCTGAAAAATACCTGGTGCTTTAACATGAGCCTCTCTCAGCTCTAGTCACAGAACAGAGAAGACTACCATCTTTTCTAAGGCCTGGGTCAATGGGCCGTATACCATCCATCAACAGTCCTCATAAAGAGTTCTTTGCCTCTAGTGTCCCCTGATTTATTCTGCACCAACTGAATCATGTTCTTAATCATGTGTGAATAGATGGAAAATAAAGTTTCCACTCATATTCTAACACTTGTCTACCATTTCCCCCTGTACGCACTTGTAGTGTTAGTGTTTGGCCTCCCAGTGTGTCCTCCAGCTGAGCAGTGACTTTCATCTTCTAGAAACCTCACTTTTCATTCTGTCCCCTCACCGATCCCAGTGATATATACCTGTGCTGTCTGAAATCTCCAGTAATGGCAGATTTTGTCTGTTTCCTAATATCCACACAGCACAGCCACATCCTTCATAAGTAAGAAGGGTCCTTGGCAAGCCATGCTCGTGTCAAAACACGCATCCATGCAGGACCTCATTCGCAAGAGACTTCCGCTCTCTACAAGCACTACTTCAAGCATGTTCTTATACTAAAGTTGGCATCTGCAAGTTGACTACTCAAAAACAGTGACGAGAATTTATTGCTTTGCTTTTGGTAACATTTGTTTTGAGGTTAGTGAAAGGTATTCTGGGAGGAAAGAGCATACATTTGCATGCATTTGTACTCAGATACTCATAAGCTTGAACTCTAGTCCTGTACTTACTAACTGATAGCCACTAACTTCATTCGAGCCTCAATCCCCACACAGAATCATAATGTCTTGTCTCATATGTGCTTCAAATAGAAAACACCCTTCTCATGAAGACTTTGATGTGCTGAGGATGTGGATAAATTCTGCTTGCAGGAATATGGTCATAATAGCACCTTTAAATTAGTCACACGCTTCCAGGGATTAGCACATAGAAAAGCAAAGTCCATCATGCAATGGTGGGGGACGATGGCAGAAACGGTTTTAGCAAGTTGCCAAGGCCTGTGTGTCTTAGTGCTTGCATGACATGGTGAAATGGACACTTTCCCTCAGCCCTTGCCTTTGTGAAATTTCCTTCTTGGGTCCCATTATGAAGAAACAATTATACAAACTCCATCTTAACCAAACTCTTTAAAATTCCTGAAGAGAAACCTATACAAAGCATGAAGGGCATTTAAGCCAAGGCTGACAAAGTGGTTAGAGAGGAACAAAGCTCCATACAGATGTGGCCAGTAGGTGCACACTAGACACAGAGTGCCTCTGGCAGCCGTGTAACATTCTTATGGATTTAAAGATTTGGAAGTCAGTAAACAACATTATAATAATGTTAGTTTCTAATGTTGGCAAACTCTGTGTGGTGCTCACATTAAGTCACTGTAAAGTGTAAAGGGACAAGTTGTGATAAGTTGGGCATTCGCCTAAAATCCCAATTTATTACCTTCATAGTAATTGTTTATTTAAGCTAGAATAGAAAAGCCTATATTGTCCAAGCATTCACGAGTGTTTTCTAAGATTGTGTGCCTGTAGCACAGGGGTCTTAGAAGAGACAGACAGACAGGCAGACAGACAGACAGACACACACACAGAGAGAGAGAGAGAGAGAGAGAGAGAGAGAGAGAGAGAGAGAGACAGAGCGACAGAGATACAGAGAGACAGAGAGAGTGGGGGGAATTTGGAGGTGAAGGGATATTTCTACATTTTGGGTAGAGTTATGAGTTTATAAAAGTTTTCTCTGTTAAAATGTATAGTTATGCACATTTAAGAAGTTGATTTTATAGCTTGTTGTTTAAAAATCAATAACTCATAGGGGGAAAAGTAGATGGGAAGCATGAAGTGCATTTACTAGATAAGGAAAAAGAAAACTAAAGTTTTTGCCTGTATAAAATAAAACTTATATACAACTGTCATCTGTTGCCTAATAAATATTGTTAGACTCCAAATGATGTCTTGTAAAATAGGCTTGGAAGTAAACAATATTTGATATGTCCTAGGTGTTCAACAAAAGCATAATCAGAGACAGGGTGTCATATACTCTTTTAAATACCCCACGAAAAGTCATGGTTTAGAGACAATAGAACGCTCAGCCATTTCCATCGTAACTCAAGACGATGTCAGTATTTTAAACATGAAATTGTGATAATGAAATTTCAGGGTGACTGAGGAATTGTTAAAAATGGACCTTTGCAGAACTTAGAAGCAGTCTCTTTGCCTGAGAAATGAGTATATTAGTTAGGAAAGGAGTATTGGCATTTAAAGTGGATAGTGTTTTTGTTTAAACATTTTGAAATGCCTAATATTGATGAATATTAATTATCAGAAAACCTGACAAAAAAAACTACATGAATTATTCTGTAGGCTCCTCACAGGAACTCTTGGAAAGAACTAAATTATATTCCCCAGTTTAGAGTAAAGAAATGGGACCAACAAGAATGATGTGTCTAATATTTGTCCTTAGGAAATATAGTAACAGGATTTGAACCCGTTTCTAGCTCCTGAACATACATCCTGCCCACTGAATGCTGGATCTCTATCGTGATGTTCACTAAACTTTGCCACATGGAATAAAAATAAATGTTTCCAGTGTCCAATAAATCCCATTTTAAAAGCCTTTAAAGCACAGATGGTCATTGCAGCTTCTCTTTTCTGGGCATAGCCTCTGCAGTGACCTTTGGTTGACACCTGCCCCTTGCAACTATGCATGGACTAATCATGCCTTTCTGCTGCCTGCCAGCAGAACGTGACCTTGGCAGCCTGATATGCCTCTAAGATTCCTGAGAGCTAATGGTCATACTTTACCTGATGAAACCAAACCATCACATCCATCTTTGCCATGCCTCTCCTCCTGGCAGTAGCCATGTCTTAAGGTAGATTGTGAGGTAATGATTCCACAGCAGGGTTACCGTGCTAATTTTAGATGCAGTTCTTTTATTTTGTGTCAGAGTATTTTGCTCCCACATATGTCTGTGCATCCTTTGTATCTGGTAGTGACCTGGAGGTCAGATTGGATCCTCAGATCACCTAGAACTGGAGTTACTGAAGGTTGTGAGCCATCTCTGCAGCCCCTGATAGACTTTTTACAATTTTTATGTTTTACTGTTGCTAAAATTGCATAAGTTGTCCAACATAATGTCTTCTGTGTCTTTAATGACCCCCATTTGCTTGCAAGCATTTTGGTGGCAAACATTATAAATTATATGGGATTTTTGTTATGAAATATTTTTGTTGGAACAAAAACAAGATTTGAATTTCCCTATACAATTGCTGAAAAAACACGGGTCCTTTGAAAATGAATTCTATGTATCTAAGTGTTCATATGGTGTAGTCTTTTTAATTCAGAAAAACTTAATAATAAATTTGATATTGAACTGCCAGTGAGTGGGGTTTTAGAGAACAGCATATGTTCACAGTGACTCCATATTGTTTATACCAAATCTTTCTCTCTGGCATCGGCAGTGTTTCTGAGATCCAACTTCCATATAGCGAGCATATATCCGCTTAAATCAATGTTTTCTAGTCCGCGTGCCATTCACATTTTTAGCCTGGCCAATGCTTTGTTGCAGGGTGCTGGCCCACAGTATAGACTGCTCAGCAGCTTCCCTGGCCTTCATCCACCACATGCCTATAGCACCAACCCTCCTTTCTGGGATGATTAACAAATGCTTCCAGAAAATGCCATAAGGATCCTGGGAAAAAGAACCATCTTCATATGGGAGGCACTGACAAGATTTTCTTAGGCTTATGAAGAACCAACTCCAGATACATAGTGGGTACAAAATTAAACTCATTTCCTTTCAGATCTTCTCTGGCAGATTGGCTGAACTGCGTATCTGAGGCAAATATTACCTCTCTCTTTAGATAAGAGTGAAACTCTCCTATGTATTAGTTTTCTCACCTATAAAATAAGTATTGACTATTTAAAGGACTTTTGTAAAGATTAAATGGTCTAATATACATAGAATGCTTTGACAATTGTGTCCTTAACTTAACCAATCTTTGTCATGATACAAAAATAATTCTAATGAATGTTAATGATATTCATAATATAGAAAATTCTTGATAAAATAAGTGCAGATAATTAAACATACTAACAAGTGACTGTAAACACATGAGAGTTGAATTTCACTATAAATAAAAATGTGGAATCAATTTGTGATATACTGTTTAAAATATTAAAATATGAAATATTAAATATAATATTGAAAAGAATGGAAAAATAGACTAATTTATTATTGGTGGAAAGAGTGAATGACCAAATTCTTTCTGGAAGATCATTAATGCATGATTTAAAGCTAGAAAACATTTATAGACTTTCGCAGAATAGATCTAGCTCTTAAATTTATCCTGAGGGAGTCATGTACTAAAAAAATTAATAAAAAAAGTCCATATATTATACTGTTGTCACTGGTTTTTACAATGGCAAAATTAGAAGCAACCTAAAATCTCAGCAATAGTGAGTATATGAAATAACTCATAGTATATTGATGCTGCATATTGTATAAGCATCATATTTTCAGAGGACATTTAACAATTTGGGAGAGTGTTCTGGCCTTGATAGTTCTTGCTTAAACATGTATCTGTCACTTTGAAGATGCAGATGTGAAGGAGCATGCATGTATGGTAAGATACCCTATGTGTGTGGGAACATGTATGCATGGTGAGATACCCATCAATATTATACTTGAAAGTTCCTACCTTTTTTTATATGATCATTTAGTCTGTAGGCTTCCATGTGCCCCTAACCTTCATACCTTGATTTTCATACATTACATGTAGAATAATAATCTTTATTTTGGTATTAAATGAAAGATATGTCAAGGGGCAAAGACCAAGGACCCCACCTCCTCACTCTACTACCCCGATCTCTTAGGGTTTTATCAACAAGCTTTGATCTCTGCACACTTGATCTTTGATCCAGAAATTTGTTTCCAGCTGGAATCTTCTTCCTCTCTTTTGCTTTTTATCAAGACCACAATAAACTATTTCCTGCCCCAGGAGGCATTTGTAGCATCACCACTTTCAAAGTGTATACTTTACCACTCTGAGTCCTATGGTGCCATATGAAGACCCATACATTCATTCATACTTCTGTCTCTTCTGCCACTTATTTATTAGGATTATGTGAGTTGAGCTACCACATTCTATATACTATATTGGTCCTACATATTATCTTAATGAATGAAATATCAAATTTTTCTGTTCTATTTAGGTCTTATGAGAACAATGGAGTATTTCTTTTAAAAGAAATTTCAAATTAAATTAACCTTAACATTTTTTTCATGCAGCAAGTGAACCAACAGTAGTAATATCTGAAAAAATATTTTAGTCATAAGAATCAACATAAATAAAAGTCCAGACCTTTCTTAGTATCACATCTTTGCAGGGCTTGGGTCCCTAAAACCTAACTAAGGGCAGTAAAGGAATGAAGAAATGACAGACAGATAGACAGACACACAAACACACAGACAGACACACAGACACAGAAAAGATGGTATTGAGTAAAGAAGGCCTTTTGATGGAGAGACCACAGAATCCTAAAAGCTCAGCATGTTTATTATTTAGAGCTGAACAAGGAGGCACAGTTATTATATGCAGCTGAAAAGGAAGTGTGTTATTACATGCAAATAAACAAGGAAGAAAGGTTTATGGTGTACAGCTAAACAAGGGTACACCTTTAGCTGATCTCAGTAGGAGCTGTCTCCATAGGAGACCAGTTGTCAAACCATAAACATGTAGGGTAGAAAGCTACTAGAGACATTTTCTGCATGTCCTTTTAACATCTGCACACTGACCAAAGGGAGTCTTTGCCATCCTTTTGAGTCTTACCCCTGAAGGATGACATGGGTTTAAGGCATCAGGGTCTTTCAGATGACCATGTTCATGTTAACAGCATGCATTCACTTGGAACTCCATTCACTTGGGGATTCCTACAACTTCGTATATGCCAGAAAGAGAAAATGAGCTGCTGAAGCCAGAGTCCACAGAAAAGCACTAGAAATGAGACTCGAGGAACATCCAGGATCCCGAGATTTCAATCTAAGTACAATTTGAAGCATATGAGTGCAGTAATCTTATTGATTTCTGTTCAAAATAAACAGACTTTCTTATTTCTGCTCTGTGAAGAAGGAATTTCAAAGGCAAATGTCAGAATAAGACAATCAGATCTATGACAATAGTCTAGCTGAGGGATGCTGGTGACTTGGATGTAGGCGACACATTGGTTATTCAATTTGAGAGGTAACTTGAGAGTCAGGGTACGATAGATTTTATTACTTACCGATATGTGAAGTTTGGATGAAGGGCATTTAGTAATGAAAAGATATTTGGGGCTCTTTTTGTTGTCAGATGTCAAGCAGATAGCAGTATAAAGATTTTGAGGGCACAGGATCTAAGAGAATGGAAGGACTAAGGTATATATCTAGGTATCCTCTGCATTTAGTCTTGAAGTTCAGCTATGGATATAACTACCTGGCTGGTGACATAGTCTGTGAAGAAATCAGGCCAGACATCTGATCTCTAGGATGTGCCTCCATTTAGAGAATGAAAAGAGAGTCTACTTACTGATTGTTAGTAGATCCCAAGAGAAGGGTATAGTAAACCAGGGAGAGTTCAAGAATAAGGTTCCCTAATAGCTACCTCTGTTATAGCAATGATTCAATTGCTTAGCATGTTTTCATTTATATATCTGTTTATTCCATTAAACCTATGACTCTCAAGTGAGGGTGATCTTTCATTCAAAGCAGCGTCTGGAGAAATGTTTTGTTGGTATCACTGGGGAGGCAGCAGTGATAGGGAATCTAGTGGGTAGACAGGCAATGAAATTCACCACCCTGCAAAGTGTCTGGCAGCTTCCTACAACAAAAGTTTGTAATATGTTAGCAGTGCCAAAGTTGAGGAATCCTGAACTCACAGTTCCCAGACTGCGTACTTAGGTATCTAAGGGTAGATGGAAAGGGGTGCTAGGGTATATTTTATAGCCTGGATAGACACACAATAGCACAGCCCAAGACAGTTTCTGGTTTCAACGTTAGATTACTTCACCCCTTCCATCATATCAGATCTTAGCACAGCTGGGATTTTGGAGGCTAATATCACAGAAATCAATGATCTTGTAAGAATCATTGAGAAATGTCTAGAGGTGTAGACTTGTAAGCATGTAAACATTCCAGCCTTTTATATTTGACAACTGAAGAAAGTGAACCAATAGGGTATCTCTCTTGTCTTATTGCTGAGGTAAAATTGCTGAAATACTAACGAGTCCATAAAGGAAAACATTAGAACTATTACCCTAGAGTTCAGGTCCTCCTGTCTATTGATATTGAGATACTTCCTATCTCAAACACTACACAGAACCTCATCAAACTGTGAGACTATGAGATGGGCAATATCCAGTAAGTGTCCTGTGTCCATCTACTGAGGGAATATCAGCAAATATAATAAATACAATGTGAGTGAATGCAAGAGTCACCTGCTTTCCAGGTGAAGCAGAAAAGTGTGAATTCTCTGACTCACCAAGTCTCTCTATACATGCAATGCAAAGTAAGGCAAGGCCGGGTTGACTAAGCCTGGATTTCTCACTCCTTTAGCTTGTAGGTCTCTGGGCTGGGGGTTTCTGAGTTTAGTATTTGAAATTTAGCTTATAGTCTGAGACATTAACTTATTTTTCAAAGGCAGCAAAATATCTCACTTATACATGTTGACAAAAGTGTAATATTATTTTTGACTGAGTATATGAGGGGGAATGATTTGAGTACCTTCTGGTTTTTAGCTGGTTTCCTTCCTATCTTTTCTGCGAAGCCCCACACACCCTCACCCAGTGACTCCTAAGAGACTGCAAAGAGAAGTTTTTCTTAGACCTAGTCATTCTATTGCATTTAAGAGAAAATTAAATACCTCCAGTGTAAGAATAAGATTTCAGGAAAATCAACAACAGAAGAATTCCAGGTACAGTGGGAAAAGTTAACTTCTGCCAAGGAATCAACCGCCCTTATGTTCCCCTGGTGTCTGCCTCTTGGTTTTTTCAACTGTGACCTTGTAATAATTCTTTCCTTCTTGTTCTGAGGATTAGGCAAGGTAGACGTAAGTACCTTACACCAAAGGCATATTTGAGAAGCTTCACCTTGCCTTTCCATTTCAATCTTTCTGGATCAGTATTTTTCTATTTCCTCAGCCTCTTAGTGCTCTGTTAGATTTTCGTGGCCAGGATGAAGCTTATATAGAGCATTGCCCCTTCGTGTTGTATGCTACTTTGTTAATGATAGAGGATGGTAGTTCATCAGTAGGTCTGACAGATCCATGAATCAGAGTTGAAGAATTGCTGAGTCACTGTGGGCCTATCCTCCTCACCTGACCATGTTCACAGTGACTTTTCTATCCAGTATGTGGCTATAGCTGGTGTTAGCTACTTTGTGAGTTCTTTCTTCCTCCCTTCACCACCCTTTTTCCACCTTTTCAACCCTTTAACACTAGATAGGAGAGAAAAAAGGATAGAAAAGAAAGGGAGCAACATTATCATTGGATTACTTCATGATTGGGGTGGTGAGGTCATTGGGGCAAGTTTCATCTTTATTGTTCTCCTTCTGTTTTTATCCTTCTTGTTCTTCGTCTTCCTCCTTCTCCTCCTCCTCCTCCTTCACCTTCTTCTTTGCACAAAACTACTTTATAAACTACAACCAACAACAACCAACAGCAAACAATCAACAACTAAACTCTACTTCACCTTCTGGGCTCTAGCATTTATATTCCCTCTGAAAATTCTTCAGAATTCCCAACATCATAAAATTCCAGAAGTTATCTGCCGCTGGCAAAATAACACCCTTGCTAGAGCATAAGACATTGTTGCTGTGGACAATCTGAAGCAGTCCCACATCCCATAGCTGGGATTAAAATGAAAACATTCTTATAATATTTCTTTGTTTTTTTTTTTTTTTAAAGAGAATAAAATGTAAAACTATGTGTATCTTCTGGACTTGCTAAACTATGATAGATAGCATTCTTAAGAGTTTGAGAGCATAGTTGCCATACATCATTTACAGTCATAGTTGCATATTCATTTACAGTCAATAAAGCTAACTTTTTATAATAGTTTTAATCTTGACCGACCATATTACTAGAGCTGCTAACATATAGTACTCTATTCAAATCTGCCTGACTTGTCTTTTCTGATTAGTTTTAATGCATGAGTCCTACTCACAGTTGTGCACTTCTCTGCACATTTCTTTCTCTGACCTGTTCAGCTTTGCAAATGGTGGGTTCTAGCAAATATCACCACTAGGCTCTTTCCTAGGTTTTTGTCAGGTTCAGCTAATTTAAAACACTAGGAGAAGATTAGAGTGTGTTTGCAGATGTTCTTCAGCTGGCCACAGACCCATTCATAGTACTCTCTCCAGGACAGCTCTTGCATCATGGTCTCAGCATCTCTACTGGCTCTGTAATCTTTAACTCTTTATAATCTTTATAATCTTTAACATTTAAACTCTTTATAATCTTTAACATTTTCTCCATTCTCCAAAATCTATTCTCATAGCTCTGGCTTGGTAGGCAGTGAAGATGCTCCACTGGGTAGCCTGCCAGGTATTTTAGTCCATCCTGATGGTCTCAGTATCTGTGCTCCATTATATTACCACTCTCTCCTAGTCTAGAGGTAATAGAACCTGTCTAGACTCCCTTGCCTCCATTGTTTTCTGCGTATTCAACCAATTTCTATGTAGGCAAGTCTGCTGCTTATTATATTCTTCAAGGGTAGCCTATGAGGTATTTCCCCTGACTTCCCTGTGGAACAGTGGCAGATATGTTTGTTGGTAAAGTGGTATTCATCAGCAGTATGGCAGACCACGAGTCTTAACTTTATAAGATATTTAGGAAAAACAGAGAGGCTTCACCTTCAATTATACACATAAACTTATGCTATGATAGAATTGTTATTGTTTTGTTACAAAGAACTAATAAAATATAAAACATTTTAATAAGGTAATGCTACATATAATAAGGAAGTTAGTTTGGTTTTCAGTAAATAAAAATTATAGTTGAATGTCAAAAACTACTAAAAGGAAAACTATTAGTTATTATTCTACCAATTATAAAGAAGATAAGATAGCCTAGCGGTTATAGTTCCATTAATATAAAAGCAGAATAATATATGAGATGTATATATTATTGATTTATAATAATGTATGCCATATAGATCTATATAATGAATATATACCAATAAGCACAATAACCAAATGTATTTACACCATTACATTCATCACAGGGCATTGAAGTCAAATGTCTCTTGTTCATTTTGTGTCATGAAGAAAATAATTTTCTGATCTTTAATACAGTGATGTCTATTCTTATCAGTATATTATATAAAATATATGTCATTGCTTCATTTTCTTTTGTACCCAGACATATGAAAGATGTTGAGCATTCGGCTGGAATTATCAAACAATTCTCAGTGATGATTCTGATTAAAATTGGGCATGAATTTTTTTCAGGCTATGACTAATGTGAAAGTTTATACTCCTGATTTAATATTTCCACATATTTTATTCAAGGGCATCAAGTAGTTATATAACAAATTCATGTAAGACAAACATATAAATTACAAATAAAGTACATTTATGATCATGAAAAGGGGAAAAAAGTCTTTGCTTTGAACCATCAAGATATTTAAAAGTTGATTTACCTATACTGTGTGTACTTCTATGAGGTACAATTTCATATGTGTGTTCTGGATTGCAGGTTTCTAGACTCACCTAATTTGCAGACTCCACAGTGACCAATACTTAGTGTATCAAAGTGAGAAAAAACATAAGGGGAAAATGAAAAGTAAAATATACTACAAACTTAAAGAAAGCAGACTGCTGAGCACAGAGCTGCAGAGACAGTTTCTCTTTGTGCAGCAACTGCTCAAGCTTAGGGAAGGTTTCTAAGAAAGAGTGTGATAGCCTAGGGTGCTGCATGTTCTGAGGTGCAATGTGCTGCTTCCCACACTGGTGTATCCTTGACCTTCTTAGTTTGGAATGTGGCTATACCTGTAGGCAAGGCATTCTTCAATTGCCACATCATGCATTTTCTTTACCACAGTAGATACCCTGAGCCAAATTTACTTTCCCATGTGGAGATTTAGTTCTACTCTAAGAAGCTTTTTAAAAATGGGTTGTTTAGAGAGATATTCAATAGCAACCCTGGAAGAGTGAGCTGTTCTGGGCATGGAAGTGTGTGTAATGTGCGGAGCTATCATTCAGGCGAGAATGTGACTCTCTCAGATGACATTCTCTCAGCAGAAACTGCGACTCTGTAGAAGCTTAAAAGCCAATTCCTAATCCAAGTGTCCTGGAAGCAAGTTATAGTCAAGATTGGCTGAATTAACTTTTTGAACTTTTCATCTTCTCTTTCACTTCTGAACTAGATCCTTTGGAGCAAGTGCTGTGAGTGCAGCTGTGTGTGTGTGTGTGTGTGTGTGTGTGTGTGTGTGGTGTGTATGTGTATGTGTGTGTGTGTGTGTATGTGTGCACACGCGCCTGTGCATTCCCATTCGCGCATGCATGCACACATACTGTGGAAACCACTGTGTGTTTTGGCATGGCCCATCCCAGCAGCCAGCAGGAAGCCTCAGGGTTGGGGAGGTTCTCATCCTCTGTTACACCCTCACAACCTTCCTGTTTTACGATAATGCTGAAACCCAACGCTCCTGCTCCTTTTAACTCAGAACTGTGTTTATTTGCCTGTGGCCTGTTTTATTGCAAAATAAAATATCTTAAGAATCCTATGTTTAGGGGACACTTTGTTTCCTAAGAACAGTATGGTTGTCTTAAAGGCTAAATGACTATGCTTTAATGATGTGTAAAAATTCAGTAAAAAATAAATGATAGCAATTTTGTTTTAAGAAGAAACTTTTAAAGGCACTTCATGCAGGAGACTTCAAAAACTACAATCAAACAATTGAGAACAAGCTGTTCTGTGAGAACTTTTCTTTTCTTCTTTTTTTTTCCTACACTTTCCACAGTGAGCCCAGTCTTAATCTTCAAAAGTATATGCTTTGGTTCCAGGTGGCCACTGGTTGGGGCATTTGAATTACAGTTATTTAAAAAGAAGTCTTCACAGATTTTAACTATCTCTAAGAATTTTCCCCACTGTGGCACAGGACGGACGGAAGCTGATTCACTGTCTTTGCCAACGTCAATGGTTAGATAGGTGAATGCTCTTGGTTTTGCTTCTCCAGCTGGCAGCTGCAGGCTCATCATTTCCTAGCGGTTCTTGGAATGATGTATGATAAGTAGTGACAAGAGGAGTCAGTGATGAGCTCTGTACACACTGTGCTTGCTTTGTAGATCACACCAATTTTCCTGTTAACTGCCTAAGTGAGGCTCACTGCAAGTTTGTAATACAGACATCTGTGTATGCTTGGAGCACAAAGAGTAACAGATGTATGAATGACTCTCTCTGTCTTCAAGGGACTTTGGACTCATGCTGGCATTTCTGCTAAGATTGTCTTCTACTGGCTTCACCTTTTCCTTTCCCTCCTAACTTGTATTAAGTTCTCAGGATAAGCCCTACTGTTAGAATTTCTTAGACCTTCATGAACTTTCTTTCCTGACTAGGTAGGATAACACCTAACTTTGTTCTTGTAAATTCCTGGCTGTATATTATTATGTCCATATCCAGTTGGGATAATTTTTATAAGTCCATTTTGGTCGTTCTTCTTTACTGTATTGGTTAGTTTTGCACTTTCTGTGGCAGAGAACTTGACAGAATCAATATATGGGAGGAAAGACTTATTTGGACTCATGGCTCTGGGTGTTTAAAAACTTGTGGCACTGATGATGTGCTGGATCAGCTCTGTGTTCCTGAGAGTTTCTGATGCCTTTTATAATCAGGAAACACAGGAATCTAGCTGAACATGTTGCTAGGTGTAACCCTTAAGGGCCATCCCCAATGGACTACAACAACCAACTAGACTCTGTCCTGTACAGTCTACAATCTCCAATGACCCATCACCTGGAGCCTAAGTATTCAAACACAGGACACAGTAAGGGGCATGCCACCTTCAAACCATAGCACTTAACTACTTGAATTGTGTATGTTGAACATATTCAACAAACTGAATTTAGTTTGGCAGATAAGTGGTGCGTGCTTATGAAGTTCTGTCATTCCATTGTTTCTTAACATCAAATTAAAATGGTGTTCAAAGTCTCTAAGTTTAACGTTGCTCATTTTCTCAAAACTTTCTCATGCTCTGTTGCTGGAAATATAATTTGGTCCAATGCTTTTGGAAAGTCATTTGGCAATAGGTATCAGGAGATTTACAAGTTCATGGCATTTTGATTCATTGATTCCATTTCTGGGAACTTCTCCTAAGGAAACAATTCTAATTATAGAAAATGCCTTATACACAGAAATCTCCATTTCAGCACTGTTACTTGTGGCAAAGGACTGGGAAGTCTTCCACAAACCTGATACTAAAGTTGGAGACATTGGTAATTATTGACAAATGGTTCTAATGGCTAATTTGGGGCAATTACGTGGAAGTATGTGATAGTCTTTTTATGGCCTTGAGATGAAATGTTGATGGTGGAGATTGTAGACCCTAAAAACAATATAAAATAATTTGAATACATAAAGTAACTTGAACACTATCTCATTCTATTATATGCATTTAGCTCATGTGTACAGATATTTTAGGGAAAAGGTCCATTTGTTGATACATTTTTTTTAACAACACAGTATGTAGGTATAATTCTGAAGGACACTTTAAATAATAAGCTGAAAAACTGATTGTTAGTAAAATTATGATTAAATTCATCATTTTGAGTCTATATCTTAGATTATCTCATGGAGTTTATAGACAGAAGTTGGGATTTTTTGATAATGTGGTAATAGTTGTGTTATAATACTAAAAATACCAGGATGAGAAATGTTGACCTCATTGTATGTAGAATTTAAATATGAATATTACATTAATTGTTTATATATGGAGAAATCATTGTCTTCTTTTTCTAGGTTTTTGTTTGTTTGTTTTCTATGATGAAAATTCAGTGACTTTTTTTATGTGCATTGGTCTTTTGCCTGCATGTATGTCTATGTGGGGATCTTGGATATCCTGGAAATAGAGTTACAGACAGTTGTGAGTTGCCACTTGGGTTTTTACTAACAATCATTTTTTTCAGCTTATTATTTTAAGTGTCCTTCAGAATCATACCTACATACTGTCTTGTAAAAAAAAATGTATCAACAAATGGACCTTTTCCCTAATATATCTGTACACATGAGCTAAATGCACATAATAGAATGAGATAGTATTCAAGTTACTTTATGTATTCAAATTATTTTATATTGTTTTTAGGGTCTACAATCTCCACCATCAACCCAAATGCTCATAACTTTTGAGTCATCTCTCCAGCCCATACAGTGGATTTTTAATTGCAAATATATATATATATATATATATATATTATCAAAAAACTTTTATAGCCAAGTGTAGTATACTTCTGTAATATCTATCTACATTTTGGAGGTGGCAGCAGGAGGACCTGAAGTTTGAGGTCTGGCTTTAAAGTCTGAGGCCAGCCTAAACTACTTGAAATCCTGAATACATTTACATATACACTTATACATATACATATATTTATACAGGTATGGTAGAACATGGTGCTATTCTATTCTAGCACTTGAAAGGTGAGGGATGAAGGAATTCAAAAATCATAAGGGACTATATGATATAGGTAGTTTGAGCTCTTCCCAAGCTATAGGATACCTAAGATCCTATTTCGAAAAAGAAAACAAAGGAAGAGAAGAGAAGGGAAGGGAAGGGAAGGGAAGAGAAGGGAAGGGAAGGGAAGGGAAGGGAAGGGAAGAGAAGGAAGAGGAGAGGAGAGGAGAGGAGAGGAGAGGAGAGGAGAGGAGAGGAGAGGAGAAGGGAATTGAGGATTATAAAAGCTCCTCCTTCATATTCCCAAATTACAGGTTGTCCTTACAGGCTTTCAAAAAGTTTCTCCCTCAAATCATGACTGCATTTAAATAAAATTACTGTTCTGTGCTAGACTCTTAGGGTGGGGTCTTGTTATGTCTTCTGTAACTATAGTAAGAATATTCGTATTTCTTGTAGATAAAAACAGTAGTTAGGTTTTGTATGACTTCAGTATAAAATTTGTGCTCTGTAGTTAGTGTTGTAATGGTACCGGGAGGCAGTTAGCCCTCTAGGAAGCATGAGGCAATGGAAAGCCTTGGAGGTAGGACTTTTAGAAAAAAGTAATATTCCACCTAAGAGATTGACTCATTGCCTAAGTTACCAAGAGCATAGTTTGCAGTAAACTGAGGCCACAGCACATTGCCAGTGCTGCTTGACACTGTCACCCATGTAACCTGAATGCAAGGTGTCTGCCATGCTATGACCCAGCATGAGACCCTTGACATAGTGAGTGTAGACTTTCCAATTTCCCGAACCAAAGGCCAAAAGTAAGGCACCTGTGCTTTTCAAATAGCACAGACTTGGGTATTTTGTTACAGCAACACACAATAGGCAAAGGGAGGCAGATTCCAGGGCATTACTTTATATTAAACCATTCATTTGCGTTTATATTCTATGCTTATGTACTGAAATGAACTAAGGAATCATTGGAAAGAAATATAAAGGCGAAAATATCCACAGTTTCCTCTTCTTACTGTTGGGCTTACAGTGTTTAAAAACATTTAAAATGTAACAGCCATAGTATGATCCTAATGACAGCTGTGTCATCAGAAATACTGAGTGGACTAGTGCGATAGCTCAGCAGGTGTATACTCACAGTCAAGTCTGAAAGACTATGTTCTAGCCCCAGGATCTACATTGTGAAAGGACAGAACCAATTCACACAACCTTATTTGTGATCTCTAAGTGCACGCCATGACGTATACCCCCTGTAAATACATATCCATTAAAAAAAAAAAAGCCACGATAAACAAAAGTCTAAAGCATTTTCCTGTCTAATCCTTGCTGGTTTTCCAGATGTTCTCTTGATCTTTAATTAGATTCCCTGATTTCTGCCTCATTCCAGCTTGGAAGTCAGCAGCCAAATTCCACATATGGAAAAATGTTTCCCTGGAAGTAAATTGAACATTTTAAAATTTACTGACACTTATGTTGATATTTAACTCAATAAAACTTCTGTTTCTCACTGTTTCCCCACACATTTTCATGTGTCTGTAAAATTTTGGTAATGCTTCACAATTCCATAGTAGAGGAGATGGATTTTGAATGGCTTTAAGGAAAGATGAGCTAAATGACTCGTGGGAGTTACTAAATAAATGTAGTAATTATTGTCTAATTTCCTAGAAGCCTAGGTAGTGTTTCTAAAACTTTGCTTTCTGTGTGGTAAATTAAGAGAAATGTTGGTATAGCTGTTGATCTCATGAAAAAAAAAATCAACCTGCTTATGGTTCACTAAGAAGTCCACTTGACTAAAGAAGGATAACTAAACAATCTATTGCATCTTTTTTTTTTAAAGATGTATTTATTTATGTATATGAGTACACTGTAGATGTCTTCAGACACACCAGAAGAAGGTGTTAGATCTCATTACAGATGGTTGTGAGCCACCATGTGGTTGCTGAGATTTGAACTCAGTACCTTTGGAAGAGCAGTTGGTGCTCTTATCTGCTGAGCCATCTCACCAGCCCCCAATCTACTGCATCTTAATTGAAGCTAAAAAAAAAAAAAAATGCTGTGCTCAGATTCCCAGCTACTTTAGCAAAAATATGATTATGGTTATTTTTTTTTACTTAGAAGAAACTATTTTGGATCTCTGTGAGTTCAACATATTAGATCTATTTTCTGTGAGACATTGATTTATAGTTTTGAAAGCAGATGTATATCAAAGGAGAGTCTATGAAAAATTTCAGATTCTTATAATATGGCTTTTTCAACTTTAACACAATGGCGAGTGTTTCTTTATATCTGGCATGGATCTTCCTGGTATATTTTAAACTCTTCTCTTTCTAGATACCAGTTATTACATATGTAAATATGTTCATCGTTTTGTTGGTAGCATCTGTTTTATCTGCAATCCACTGAAGCATAGAACCAGCCCAATGTGACAGATGTGCACACCACTCAGGAAAAGTGAATTTGATCTTCAGGAGAAGTATTTTGAGGCACAGAGTGAGAAGGAGAGAGCCTGGCTTTCCCTTTTGTGTCTTATCCCATTGAAATGTTTTACCATGAGCATACTGTTACTTTGTAATTTAAAGCAAGAATATAAAAGTTTTATTTATTCACATGCTAATTGTTGTTTTACTTTGGGCCTTTTGTATTTTAAGGGCATAGTAAATATTTAATTGCATTTCATCATTTAGTTACAATTATATTTCTTTTTATAAGTGAGCCCACCAGCTGCTGAACTTAAAAGAATGTAGCATTTATAAGTTCTTAACAATATATATGAGACTAGAATAAACAAACTCCAGTGATATAACATTTTTAAAAGCTGTTTAAAGAATGTTTGCATGTTTGGTAGGCTTTGGGCTTCAAATACAGAAAGCATTTGTTTTCATTATAAATAGGGCCCCAGAGAGCTTCATGTTATCAGTTATTCTTTCAGATTCATCATTATTTTGTCCTATGTTTTACATGGTTCACCTTAAGAATCTTCAGAAAACATAGCCATTTTTTCTAGTCCAAAATCAAATAATCTCAGATTTCATTCTGATATCTTATTTCTGGTAATTGAAAGTGCATTCACTGGCACTCTGGTAATTGAGAGGAACTGCAGAGGAAGGGGTGGAAGGGACAAGTATAAGGTCCCAGGACTTTCATGCTGCCAGTGTGGTCTCACAGTCAGGGAGTAGGGCTCATTTCAGTACATTTTAGAGTTCTGACCTGAGATCTACACTATACTCTATAGATACAGAAACTGAGGTTGTTTTTGCCTTAAGAGTTACTGTTTGATTCGCTTATCATGCAGTAAGATGGTACCCACATTTAATCTCTCTTTGAGCTATTATAATAACTATTATAATTTTCTGTGAATTTTGTGGGTTTGATACAATGCTAAGAGCAAGCCAACTCTAATTCCTTTCACCTCTATTTACTCAAATATAACTGTGGGAAAACTCAGACCCTCCTCAGTGGTTGAACTGAACCCTGTAGGCCTTGTTTTATCTCATTAAGATAATACAAATCTTCAACCTACATTGGCATTAGATAATTTCAGAAAGTAATTCTCAGTGTAACAACCTAATTCAAATAAAAAGACATGGCTCTACTTCCTGACTGAAGCCTAATGTGTTGATTATCATGGCTAGCCTAGTTGTTTCCCATGCTTTTGTGTTTGGTCCCTACTCCCCAACTCAATCAAGTTCCTATAATGGTGAAGCTGGAAGACAAAGTACAAAGATAGGAGATGCATTACTCATATATGTGGTTGTCTTACTTTGGAACAATTTGTCTGGGGGAAGGTACCTTTTATTATACATTCACTTACTGTTCCCCGTTCTATGGGGCTATAGTTTCTTCTTTGTGCTAGCCATTATTAGTCAGCAGACTTCTTCTATAAGTTCCTGCTGAAGTCTCCTCCATCTACCTACATGACCTACATCAGTATATTCTAAGATTTCTCTGCCTAGTTGTCCATTTTCTTTGACTACTGGCCTATATACAGGTCGTGTGACATATTCTTTAGATGTCTTCTTAGCTAAGCTGTCCTTTCCCATATGGTTCTTGGGTCCTTGAGAGTCATCCTTTGTATTTCTCAAGCTTGAATCAAAAGCAATCCAAACATGTCGTTCTCTCTAATTAGTTATTCTTTGGATCCCTTTTCACTGATCTGAAGATGAAAGATGAACTTATCTTATACTACTGCAAAGGAGGAAAGGGAGTCATAAAACACACCAAAACTCTCAGGAAAACCTCTATTGCCTTTCTCCAAGTTCTTGACTACCTTCCTTGCATCGCATTTATATCATAGGAGCATTGAGTAGCCTAAAGTATTTTCAGTTACTTTTTCTCTATCCTGGATAGTTTGTCTGGGAAGTAGTTCACACCCAATTAACATTTGTCTAATAACAACTTTGTAGAGATAACTTTTCCAAAATACATTGGAAAACTGATGCTTTTTACAATCATATTCTAAAATTTGATGTTTGTATTCATGTTAGTAGAAGTAATCCTGGCAGCACTTCCTCTCAGATTCCAAAGATGGGCAAAGTTGACCCCGATTTGAGATGAGATTCTTCCCATTCTTGTGTACTTGTGTACTTGTATACTGATTACTCATTACCTGTATAGATAATCTGTAGCAGGACATGAAGTCTGAAGTATGCAGAAGAATGTATGGAGATGAGCACAAATTCCTTCTACTCTAGAAACTTTGTCAGTGCTCCCTTTCCAAGTGGTACACATATTATTGTAAGGCTCTTTCAAAATATTTTCAGAAATACAATGAAATAAATAATTTTTAGACTAGATTTTGACTAACACATCTTTACATATATGTTATGTGTCAGTGCAGAGATACTACCCATAGAACATAAGTATGTGTTACTAAGAAGTAAAGAACAGGGGGTTGGTGAGAGGCTCAGTGGGTAAGAGCACTGACTGCTCTTCCGAAGGTCCTGAGTTTGGATCCCAGCAACCACAAGGTGGCTCACAACTACCCTTAATGAGATCTGACGCCCTCTTCTGGTGCATCTGAAGACAGCTACAATGAATTACACTAGAGCTAGCAGGGCAAGAGTGAGCAGGGCCAGCAGAGGTCTCGAGTTCAATTCCCAGAAGCCACACACATGATGGCTCATGGCCATCTGTACAGCTACAGTATAGTCATACACATAAAATAAATAAAATAAATCTTTTAAAAAGGAAGTAAAGAACAAAATATCAAGGACCCCAAAGAGTTAAAAGAAATGCAAAACCAAAAAAAAAAAAAGTCCAAAACAAAAACAAAGAAAACAGATCTCAATAGATCAACAGTATTCCATACGGAACAACCTCACATTAACATTAATTTCTTAGGTTTACACTAACTCTGGCAATATTGTCCTCTGTGCCCTTTCTACAGCCAGCACTAGCCACGCTACTCTCTTCTCTCTTTGTGTGCTTTCTGACAGCTTTTTGCTTTCCTGGATGCAGTATTCCAAGGTGCTCCATGCATTTCTCCAACCTACCACACCCTCACTCTAATGCAGCTGAATGTTTATGATCTGCAATTCTAAACTCAGGACAGTGGTTGGCACATAGTAGACAGTGTCTTAGTTGAGGGAGTTAAGTCACCTTCCTAGGGGTATGGTCAGTACATTGGAGAGGAGGTAATTAGCTATGAAATGTTTTGCTGTTATGGAAATTGTGGGTTTCTGCTCACCAATGGCACCTTAGTAGGTAGAGGGCAAGAGCTTGATAAGAAAAGGCAAAGGGTGAATTCAGAGTGCTGTGGGAATCACACTCTAGGATTAGGTTTTACTTAGACCTTATCTTTGTTCCAGGCTTTGGAAAGAGGTAACCTACCCAATGCCCTGAAAGTCCTTTAGGAGGTTCTTTGTCATTCTTTGGTGTAGCAATGACTTCATAGAGATTTAACTTATTGGTAAGAAGAGCAGGAAAATGGAACCTATTTTCTTGCTTACTTGAAGGGTCTGTTGCTTAAGAGAAAGAAACTCTTGTGTCAGGAATGGTGCCTTCTCACTGAAACATAGTGAGCTTCTCCACAAGGCTGGTAACAGTTTGCATTCAAGGAAAAACATTTCCTTAACAAGAGTAAGAATACTCTTACAAGACTTTGAGCAAATTCCATGGGCAGGTTTCAAATTTTCTATAGAAAATATTGTATAATAGTCTCCAAACAGTCATCCTTTAAGATTAAAAAATATTTTGTTCAATCTGTTTAATCTCTTTTTATTTCTATATCTCAGTATAGTTTTAAAATTAGCAAAACTGTTATTAAAAACAAGTTTTATCTACTTAAAACAGTAGAGATGCTCAGGTATTAAGAGAATGAACATCTCTTATAGAGGAACTGAGTTCAGTGCCCAGCTCCCACATCCTGAAAATCACAACAGCCTTCTACCTCCTCTTCTGGATTCCATTGGCACTACTATACCTGCACACACTCATACACACACACACACATGCATATGCTATCTAAAAACAAAAAATAAGGAATAATTATTACAAGCCAATATTTAGTATCATTTTCCTCCCTAAAAGTAAAATCACATATTAGCAACCAATCCTATGTCCTTTCTGAGCTATGAACAGGGATTAAACTGCTTTTCTATACCTACATCCTTCCCTGCTGTTGACATTTGAAGGGAATGGAGTCATAATATGTGAACTTTCTTACTGACTTGTTTCACTTACTTGGTAAATGAATTTAAGGCCCATCTTCATTCTAGTATGAATGAATATTAGTGATCAATAATATTCTTTTCTATGTATTTTCTACTTTATTTATTCCTTTATCAGTTGGTAGATGTTTAGAAGGTTCTACAATTGAGTGATTATGTAAATGTTTGTACATTTTATAATGTATTTTGTATTTAAAAAATACAATGGATGCATTTTTGATTCTCTTGTGAATACCTGGGAAGAATTTGTTGGGAAATAAGTACTTGACATCATTTGTTATAATAATGTGCTTTCTATTTTCCACAGTGATGTCTATATGGTGGTATTTCTCCTTTATATGGAAAATTGTCTTTTTAAGTCTTGGCTTTTTTTAAACTGGGTTGTTTTTATTCTGTTATTGAGTTGTTGGAGTTTGTTCTATATGCTTTTGATAGACAGATGCCTGCTTACATTTACCATCTTCCATTCCGTGGGCTACTGGTTTTGTATGCAGCAATATCTGTTAGTTCTGCTGCAGTGAATGCAACCATTTCCTAAGGGCACTTGTGGTTTTGCTTTTGCTGAATTACTCTTGTGTCATCTGTCTTCCTGAGCTTTGAGAGTTCACAGTCCTGAACATTCTGATATACGCTGCATTTGGTTAATTTTTGTACATGCATTTATCTGACCTTACTTTCTATACTAAATTGTTAACAGTATGTCTGAAATCAATTGTCTGTGAATATTAAAGGTTTTCTCTATCGCTAAAACCTATTTCATTGATATGTGTACTAGCCCTTGTGACCCTTCCTTGGCTAGTGATTGTAACCTTGGGCTAAGTTCTGACAGGAGGAACTGTCAGCTGGGTTACTCTTCTTCTTAAGGATACTCCGTCTATTCTGGTGTTCATTCTTTTCCACATGAATTTTAAAATCAGCTTGATAATTATGAAGAGATAGCACATGAAATTTTATTAAATATCACACATCAAAATTGTGGCTTAATTTGGGGGAATATTATTATTTTTGTAAACATATTTTACTTGTGAACATGAGATATATTTAATTAGTTTATGACTTCTTCATTTTTCTACATTATTTTTTTAATTTAAATAGGTAAAAGTTGGCTAAACTCTTGTATAAAAGATATTTTCATTCTTACACAGATTTACCTTATTTACCCAGTTTTAGTTTGGTTGTATATACTGACCAAAAGATTCTGAACATTTCAAAATGTTTTATAATAGAATTTTATACAGTTCAAGATGTTGTAACGACCTAGAAAGTAGTTAACCATTTACATATTTTTATTTTCCCTTAAGGAAAAAGTTAACTTCTCTTCTGATTTTAGAGTAATAGAACTCTTAATATTGCTGTAACATGCTCCTTTAAATAAAAATTATTAAATTTTAAGGGAGATTTTATTTTTAATTTTCCCCTTTGCCATCCTGGTTAATACACATTTAAAACTGCCTCTTAAACTCTCAGCTATGTTGTGGTACATGCTTGTGATGTCCATCCTGTTCCTTCTGGGGGAAATTCTGTACTCATATTTTATTAATCTAATTTTTCAAAATACTACTAGTTCTTAAATTTTAAGTTGTGCCTTATTTTTGTCCTGGAAATATATGGACATACCTTTCTCTAGGACATTTATTATAAATTTATATTTGGGCTTTTATTTTCTATATTGCCATACCATTTTAAATAATGTTTATGTGTTATGGCTAATTTTTCTTTTTAACCCAAATGCCTAGGCAGGAATTGATCGAACAAATGTATCTTTTGAAAAGAATCCTGTGGTTTGTTTATTATAAAATTAAAATTGGGATTCGAGATGTTTTCCAAAGGGAGATTATCTTAGAATCATTTTTCCTTATCATCTTAATATCCAAACTCCTCTTGCTTGCAAGATGACTTAATCAGCATCATAACAGGGAAGCTTGCTGTGTTTACCCTTGTTAGTTGGACCAGCATATGTCCAAAACAGTGGGAAGAAGAAAAATAGCATTGACTTGCAGCCAAATGAGAAACGAAGGGAGAGAGTTCTTTCAGTCATTGAGCAGGCATCAATAGCTGTCCATGGACAGACAGTGTGGTGTGCTTCTTTGGAAACATCAGGGATTCTCACATTTTCAGCCAACTAAGAAAACATAGGTAGATTTGGAAGTAGCAAAACTGAAATAAAAATAAATTGGTGATGTTTCTGTAACTTTATCTGAGTCTTAGGATAGAATGGAATCTCTCTATATTAATCAAAACAGAAAATATTCATATAATTATAACATGGGCAATTTGTTTTCTGTTTTGTTTTGTTTTGTTTTGAGACAGGGTTTCTCTGTGTAGCCCTTGCTGTCCTGGAACTTACTCTGTAGACCAGGCTGGCCTCGAACTCAGAAATCCGCCTGCCTCTGCCTCCCAAGTGCTGGGATTAAAGGCGTGCGCCACCAGCACCCAGCAACATGGGCAATTTGTTTTCAGTGATACCTTTGCAATCGAATATCCATCACATTTAGTGGAATAAGAATATTTTTTCTCAAACTTTGCCTTATAATGTTCTAATCTATAACATATTCAATTAGAAAAAGTCTTTCTTCTTTTTTCTTAAGTAATGAAATACAAAAAGTAGATTATTTTGGTGCATGTTTCTTTCCTGAGAATCAACTCTTTTAGAAAAAGATATGTTTTTACTGCACCAGAGAAATGAAAAGTAATGTTTTTCTGTTCCTAATGGAAGGTTTCGTGAACAGTTTCCAAACACCACAATCAAGGAATAAAACTGTTTTGGCTGGATTTGAGTTTTATATCTCAGGCCAAGCCTGTGCTAACATAATTTTCAATGAAATATCATATTACCTGAGGAGTTCACGACTCCTGCTCTGCTGGATCTTATATGCTGGGGTCCTTTTATCATAACTGGGACTACTCCTTGTCTTCTAATTCAAACCCTGGGTGTTGCTTTACCCAAGGAAGTCATTGGAGGCTAGCAGTAAACATCCCTTCTGAGAAATAATTTCCAACAAAGACTTAAAACATGAAACAATACACATACATCATGTGTAATTTTGGGAGTCGGGAAGAAATAGCCTTGGCACTAGAAGGAGACGTGTTAATCACAGCTTCAACTCATTGCTTTAGTTGTTTTATTCATGAAGAATCCAGGACTGGTAGAATAAAAATAGGTCAAGACTAGAACTAGAGAATGCCCTCACCTATTTTTTTTTCTCATAGTTCATCTCAATCTATGGACAAAATAATGAAAATTAGCTAATAATTAAGAGAACTTATGACAAGATACCAGAATTAGGCAGAAATTTGAAAGATTGATAGAGAGGTTAACTGATACCTTCTTGAGAGACTAAGTAACACAAAGAAAGAAATTAAGAGGAAAAGAGGGAACATTTTCACACATTAGAGTTAGAACTCGGGCTTCTGCACTTAGTCTCAAAGCTGAGATATACAAAGAAGAAATATGTACAGTAGTGGTGATTGCATGTCCTCCCTTGGGACCTGTGTTTGTTTCTTGTTTTTTGGTCCTCTTTGTTGAAGAAGGTATCTTCTTAAGTACAATGGTCATTTAAACTAAAGGACATCTGTGTGACAGTCCCCCCGACATGTAAACAGAAAGTTCTGATCTGTGGCTATGAGTGTGTCCTGCTTTGTGGTACATTTGCCTTCAGAGGAGTAAACCCATTTGGATTGATACATCATGGAAACATGGTAAAAATGGGGCTGGTTAAATTGTCTTACTGAACTGAGGAATCACAAGGAATTATAAGTGTACCCCCTTCCTCTGTGCCACAGGCAAAGAAGCCTGAAAAACTCATGTGTAGCAATTTCTCCTATTGAAGAGAGACAAAACAGCCCTGTAAGAGGAAGAGGTCCCAAAGGCAGGCAACAGAGTCTGAGGCAACTCCTGATCCTGCTGTTAGGTGTCCTGCATGAAGATGAAGCTACATAACTGTTATATATGTACAGAGGGCCTAGGTTAATCGTACACATGCTTCCTGGTTGGTGATTCAGTCTCTATGGGTTCCTATGGGCACAGGTTAATTCTGTAGGTTTTCTTTAGGTATCCTTAATCCCTCTGGCTCCCACAATCCCTCATCTTCCTCTTCTGCAAGACTCCCCAAGCTCTACCTCATGTTTGGCTATGGGTCCCTGCATCTGTTTCCATCATTTGCTTGTTGGAGCCTCTCAAATGATAGTTATTCTCGGCTCCTGTCTACAAGTATAGCAGAACGATATTAACAGTGTCAAGGGCTCCCTCTCATCACATGGGTCACAAACTATACCAGTCATTGGTTGGCCATTTCCTCAAATTCCACTCCTGCTTTATCCCTGCACATCTTGTAGGCAGAACAAATTGTATATTGAAGGTACTATTTGAAAAGGTTGGTGTCTTGATTCCTCCAATTGAAATCTTGTCTGGCTGTAGGATATGGTCAGTTCAGTCTCCATATTCCCCATTTCTAGGAGTCACTCCATTGTCTAGAATTGCTGTTGGATTCCTGGGAATTTTCTTTACCCTTAGTTGCTAGCTGTTCCCAGAGATGTGCCCACTGCCTGATTCCCAGTATTCTCTCTCTCTCTCTCTCTCTCTCTCTCTCTCTCTCTCTCTCTCTCTCTCTCTCTCTCTCTCTGCCTTGCCCCACCTGATCCTTCCTCTTCCCATGCCCACCCCACCCTGCACAGTCCCCTCCTCCACTCCACAATGTCTATTCTACTTTCTCTTTTTAATGAGATTCACATGTCCTTCCTTGAGCCCTACTTGTTACTTAGCTTTTTTGGGTCTGTGAATTTTAGCATGGTTATCCTTTACTTTACTGTTAATATCTACTTATAAGCGAGTACATAACAGATGGAAAGATCTTCCATACCTATGAATCGGCAAAATTAACCTACTAAAATAACCATCTCACTAGAAACAGTCTATAAAATCAGTGTAATCCTCATCAAAATTCCAATACAAATCATTACTGACCTTGAAAGAACAATATTCAACTTCATATGGAAAAACAGGATACCTGAAACAGTTCTGTATATTAAAAGAGCTTCTGGAAGTATCACCATCCCTGATTTCAAGCTGTAGTACAGAGCAGTAGTGATAAAAAAAACTTCATAAAAACAGATGAGTTGATCAATGGCATCAAATTGAAGACCCATAAGTAAATCCACATACATATAAACACTTGATTTTTTTTTTTTTTACAAAGAAGCCAAAATTATACAAGGGAAAAAAAAAAGAAAGTGTCTTCAAAAACTAGTACTAAATGAACTGGATATGTGCATGTAGAAGAATGCAAGTAGATCCATACCTATCACCCTGTACAGAGCTCAAGTCCAAGTGGATCAAAGACCTCAACATACAACAAAATACACTAAATCTTATAGAAAAGAAAGACGAGAACAAACTTGAATCTCCATTGGCATAGGAGACAATTTCCTGAACAGAACACTAGTACCTTAGGACCTAAGATCAACAATGAATGTATGGGACTCTATAAAACTGAGAAGCATCTGTAAGGCAAAGGATACTGTCAAAAAGGATAAAACAGTAGCATAGTGAATGGAAAAAGACCTTCACCAATCCCACATCTAACAAAAGGCTAACATCCAAAATATATAAAGCACTCAAGAAACTAGACACCAGGTGATTTCTGTTAGGGTTGAGAGTGACTTTTTTATTTTTATTTTTATTTATGGTGATTTCTTTTAAATTTGAAAGATTACAAATTTGGAACTATATATGTAAAGCATGATTTTAAAAACATGGGTCTTGTGGTAGTCCTTGCCTTTAATCTCAGCACTTGGGAGGCAGAGGCAGGTGGATTTCTGAGTTTGAGGCCAGCCTGGTCTACAGAGTGAATTCCATGACAGCCCGGACTATATAGAGAAATCCTGTCTTGAAAAACCAAAAAAAAAAAAAAAAAGGAAAAAAAGAAGAAGAAAATGGATCTTAACATTTGTGCAACATGTAACTTCTCAAGTGTCTGAGTGTTCTACTGGGAAGATCCCAGTTGTATTGTGGATGTTATAGAAAATAATTTGAAGCCTTTAGACTAAAGGATATAGTCCTTTTCAATGTTTTTCCTAAGAATTTGGGTCACTTTAATTTAAAACTACATTCTTATCTTAAGAGCATTTGGTTAACTATTTTTCCATACACTGCTCCACTATTTTGAGAAGACAAAGTTCTTCAGTGATTTATCTATCACTAACTTGTAAAACCAAGCTCTCATCTGCACTGGAGCTATGTGTTGGTTCCTTAAGACTCTAATGTATTTTAAAGTACCCAGTATAAACTAAACCAACCTATCCATTAGACACAGAAATTAAAGTGCCAAATATACACACTTTTCTAATGGTTCATTGTCATTTAAATCTTGGTTTCTATAAATTATCTTGTCCTTCTCAGTCTATGTATAAGAGTGTACTGGCCAGTTTTATGTCAGCTTGACACAAGCTAGAGTTACTTTGGAAGAAGAAATGTCAATTGAGGAAATACCTCCACCAGACTGACCTGTGGGCAATCATTTGGTGAATTTTCTTGATTGATTTATTTGTGAGGGCCCAGCCCATTGTGAGCACTTCCATTTCTGTACTGGTAGCCCTGGGTTCTATAAGAAAGAAGGCTGAGCAAGCCATGGGGAGCAAGCCAGTAAGCAGCATTCTTCTATGACCTCTACCTTAGCTCCTGTCTCCAGGTTCCTGATCTGTTTGAGCTCCTACTCTGACATCTTTCCAGAGGATGATGTGGAGCCTTAAAATAAAACAAACCCTTTCCTCACTAAGTTGCTTTATGGCACTTTGTCATAATAAGAAAATCCTAGCTAAGAGAGGAAGATATGAAAATATGTGAAATATATGTTTCTAAGCTTGGCATTTATATAGAAACAGTAAAGTGGTTTGGAGCTCTCTGTCTTTTATTTTATTAAAGAAATTCTTTTTTTTCTCTCTTTTCATAATTTATTTTATTCATATTACATCTCAATTGCTGCCTTCCTGACTTCTCTCATCTCATCCTGCCTTACATATCTCCACTTCTCCTCAGAGACATGGAAGCTCCTCTTTGGGTACCACCCCACTCTCCCACTGAGAGACATCTAGTCCCAGGAGGATTAAACACCTTCTCTCCCACTGAGGCCCCAACCAGGCAGTCCAGTGGATCCAATGGCAAGCAACAGAGTCAGAGATATCCCGTGCTTCAATTGTTAGGGAACCCATAAAAAGACCAAGCTACAAATGTGGGGGTCTAGGTCCAATCCCGGCATGCTCTTTGGATGGTGGTTCAGTTTCTCTGAGCTCCCATGGGCCCAAGTTAGTTGACTCTAGGTCTTCTTGTAATATCCTTGACCCATCTGACTGACTCAATTCTAACCCCCACTCCATGAGCTCTACCTGATGTTTGGCTATAAGTCTCTGTTTCTATTTCCATCTGCTGCTGGATGAAGCCTCTTAGGAGACAGGTATGCTAGGTTCCTGTCTACAAGCATAGCGGACTATCAATAATAGTGTCGGGTTGGCTCTCTCCCACAGAATGGATCTCAAGTTGGGGCAGTCATTGGTTGGCTGTTCCCTCAGTCTATACTCCATCTTCATGCCTGAACATCTTGTAGACAGGACAAATTCTGGGTTAAAGGTTTTGGGGGTGGGAAGATGTCCCCCTCTTTCCACTGGAAGTCCTGCCACTAGAAGATGGCCACTTCAGTCTCTCTATCACTATCTGTTAGGAATCTCAGTTAGGATATCCCTAATAGACTCCCTGTAGCCTCCTCCATCGCAGGTCTCCAGCTAGTCTCATAGATGTCCTTCTGTGGATTTCCATTCTCACTGGCAGCCTTCTCCCTTTCCCTTCCCCCCACACTATCTTTCCCCTTCTGAGTCACACGTCCACTCTTTGCCCTCCTTATTACATGGTTTCTTTGGGTCTGTAGATTGTAGCATGTTTATCCTGTATTTTATGACTTATATCTACTTATTAGTGAGTATATAGCATGCATGTCCTTTTGGGTTTGAGTTACCTCACTCAGAATGGTATTCTCAAGATCCATCTATTTACCTGCAAAAGCCATGAAATCTTTCTTTTTAATAGCTAAATAGTATTTGATTGTGTAGATGTAACATATTTTCTTTATCCATTCTTCAGTTGAGGAGCATTGACATTGTTTCTAGTTTCTATTATGAATTGTTATGAACATAGTTGAGCAAGTATACTTGTGTGATAGTGGGGTGTTTTTTTTTTTTTTTTTGAGTATATGCCCAGGAGTGATATAGCTGGGTCTTGAGGTGGAACTATTCCCAATTTTCTGAGAAACTTCCAAATTGATTTCAAAATTGGTTGCACAAGTATACATTCCCACCCACAATGGAGGAATGTTTCAGAAATTCTTAAGTGAACAAGTACTTGTTATATGACTAGTTTTTTTTTTTAATAAAACTGACTACACCTAATTCATTGAAAATAGATACATTAGGAACACCAAACTGAATCTTTGAGTATGGGTCATCACATAGTGTCTTTCCTTTGAACTTTCCCAAATTAGCATTTACCATGTTTTAAAAACAAGAAAAAATAGCATTTAAAAAGTAATGTAAGGCCCTCTCTGGCTTCTCTCTCTCTCTCTCTCTCTCTCTCTCTCTCTCTCTGAACTCCACCCCCCCCATGCACACTCTGCCCTCCCCCTCCTCCGTCTCTCTCCAGATATGTTCCTAGTGGCCAGCCTCTTTCCTTCTTTTTCTTTCATCTCTTTCTGTCCCTCTCTGTGCCTTTTCTTTGCCACACCCTTTCCCATGTCCCAAATAAACTTCATTTAATACTACCCCTCCCCCCCCAAAAAAAAAAACAGAAAAAGTAGTATAAGGTCAGTGAAATGGCTCATCAGATCAAAATCTTTATCCCCAAAAGGATAAAAGAGACCTCTGTTTCTAGAATATCACTCTACATGTGCAAGTATGTGCATAGGCAGTAAAGGGAAATTAAAAGTAAAGGTGACAGGGGCAGAGCTACTCTTCCCTGTCTGCTGTCCATTATCCTCCTGTAAATTTGAAATAAGATTAAAGTTGAATAGTGTGGTCCCTGTGTCCATTGTGGAAAAGATGCAAGCGCTCAGAGTTGGTACTCAACATACATTCGTTATTTTAAAATGCCTTTATATTTTGGCTCCCACCTAAATGCTTGAAAGAAAAACAAGCAATGAAGTATAGAATATATGCAGCAACTTAATAGAAATTCTCAGAGCTTCTTGTACATAGTATTTTCATTGTTAGCATATTTCTTGCTAATTGTGTATCATTCAGTATAAAAATGAACTCTGATGATGTTAACTTTCTACATTAAACTGGCAAAGTACATTAGTAGCCTGAACATTTGAAGGTACTAGGGAATTCTAGAGTGTCACTAAAAATCGGCTATGGATTCCTATTAAGTTTTATCTGTTAAGGTAGATGATAAATATTTTGGTTTTAGAAGGTTGTACTAACTCTGTAACATTCCATTCTGACCCTGAACATAATTGAATGTAACTATATGTATTCCAATAATATTTATAAACAAAATCTGCATTTTACATAATTTTCATGTTATGAAATAGTAGTTGCTATTCCCCTCCCCCTTTCTCTCTCTCAAAATTTCCCCACCCAAATAGGAAAGCCTGAATTTTAGCTCCAGCACCCACGTGGGGCATGTGACAAGCAAGTGTAATTCCATAAGAGAGAAGATAGAGATGGTCAGTGCTTCCTGGCTAGCCAATCTGGTCTAATCAGCAAGTCACAGGTTTCTGTGAGAGACCTTGCCTGACAACACAAGGCGGGCGGTGAAAAGACAGCTCAGAGGTTCAGAGTATTTGATGTTCTTTCAAATTGGCTCCCCAGGACCCATTCAGTAGCTCACAAGTCTCTGTTACCCCAGTTCCAGAGGATTTCATACCCCTTTCTGGCCTCTACAAGTAACAGGTACAGACCTTCATGCAGGCCAAATGCCCATACACATAAAATAATATAAATGATTTTTAAGCAAACAAACCGTCCTGAGAAACACCATCAGAGGTTTGCCTCTGACCCCTTACACATTACACAAGCTTTGCACCCACACATACAAGAGTACTTACAAAACTAAAGAGCAGTTTTACCGAGACAGACTTAGGCCTGGAGACTGGATTTGTCTCAGGGACTGTGGTCTGCTGATCCTTGCTCAGCAGAATTCTCTTTGCTCTTAGTGCTCTCTATGGTTTCATATAGATGTGTGCGTGCTAGGTTCTGCCTCAGATTCAGACCAATCATCCTGAGGCTTTGTTGAAAGGCTCAGATGCATTCTATGCTGACAGTTCTCGCCACACAGGCTAGTTCTATAAACAGCTACTATGAGATCTACCAGAAATAGAAACTTTTAAACATAGTCTAATTAAGGAAAATCCACATAAAGCATTATTACAGTATCTTAGGCCAAATATGAATATCTTTTCTTGATGAACAAATCTATACTTACATATTTGAAAACTCAATTTTTGACACCTTTAGGCCTTTTTTGATAAGGTAGGTTCATTTTATCTATTGACTTATCCCAGTTTATGTCCAACAGTTCTCTTATAGAGCACAGGATGTATATTCTGTTCTGTTTGAACAGAAACAAAAATATTAGAATATGAAAAAAAAAATCTACAGCTAAACACCATTCAGGAAGATCCCTTTTCATACTGTCAAATGCCAGATGTACTTCACATTTTTAACTACTTTCTTCAGTTAAAATGTTCTAAAATTTATGATTAATACACTCCAACCTCATTAGCCTTGTTTACTGTGAATTAGCATTGCATATTTCTGCCTCTGAACTAATCCAAGGGGAAATGGCTAATGAGGTAGCAAGGATGGCTCCATTCTGTGAGAGTCTCCACATCTCAGTCAGTGGATGAGGTTGGACAGAGTCAGACACTTCTTCCACTGTGACTGGAAGGAGAACTGGTGACATACTGCAGAATATATCATATTATTAGCTCTATAAAAGCTAAAATCAAAGTTGAGGTTCTATGTTTAGAATTCTTACATACAGGATTGTTTCCTTAAAAGAGCTAAGTAAGATGTGTTAAGCATACCTGAAAATATACAAATGTGTCAAAATATGCAGAAAATGTATTTAAGAACAGAATTCTCTATGGAATGTGTTACCAGGTACAAGCAAAAACTTTTCCTCACCTCTAAAAATAAAGAGAGGTAATACTTTAACAAAATGTTTCCAGAAGCACTTACCTTAAGACTTACCTCAAAGGTGGTAAACACAGGAGAGTTCACTTTCCATAGGGCTGCAGAGGCACCAGGGTGGAGGACAAAGGCTTCAGAACCAAGTGACAGGTGTTATGTGCTTAATTCCTGCTTTAGGCCTTGGTACGTGTGACCTTGGCCACATTACTTGATGGCTTGTCTTCTTCTTTTCTGTAAAGGAATGCCACATTAAAATCTGTTGTCAAGTTGTAATAAAACCACAGCTGCACAGTATCATAAAGAAGAGATGAACATCCCTTCTGTAACATCCTCAAAGCTATGTCTAGAACACTGTAGAGTGCTTTGCATGAGTGCCATAATCTAAAGAAGAAAACCACTTCTCATCATGATATTTTACATTACTCTTGCCCAAATTTGGAAAGACAACTTGGAATCATCCAAGAGAAGCTAAATGTTACCACTATGCACAATTTCTGAAAGCTCACATGTTTTTAAACTCATGTCCAATGTGCTTCCTGACAAGGGCAGTGATGTTTCTGTTTACAGGCAGAAGTGGTGCCATCCTGTGGCAGCAACATGACTATAGCTGCCAATCAAGCTGGACTGGCCAAGTTTGAAATTATGCAGCATTCGAGGGGCTTTTTGCTTTTATCATTCTTTTGATATAAACCGCAGGAACAAGGTATACATGGACTCAGTATTTTTTTATTCTGTTATTATGATCCTTATAAAATGACAATTTTTATGTTATTTGAAAGAGCAGTAGCATGATTTGTCCCTAGTTTGAATTTAGCAAAACAAATGCAGCATGTGCCCACTGCCCACAGAGCAGTGAGTTCAATCAGAAGCTGATGGAACCTACATCACCAGAGGGAACTCGCAGAGAATTGAGGAAATAGAACTGGGTTTCTCTCCTATACCTATGCATGTGTTCCTGTTGACATTAGATGCTGAATCTAGTCAGAAAGCTTTAGTGGAAGAAAAGATTCAGATGATTAAAGACATATTCTAGATATTTGAAAAGCAGCACCACCAAATATGAGGAGGCTGTAGAAGGACTCTGCCTCTGTGGTTTGCTTGCATTTCTGTATAAGGACTTCCTGAGAATTTAGAATTCAATCCTGACTCCATTCTCTGGGAATGAATGAGTTCTGGATCCAATATGAAAGAAGGACATCATAATGCCCAGAATTCCTATTTTTATTCTTCTATGTCTCAGGCATTTGCATATATGTTATCTTAAATTGAGGTGTTGAGAACTTCAGAATATGCTGGAATTTTTTTTTATTAATTTAAAGTAATTACCTCTTATTAACAGGGTATCACACTTCCCCCAAAAGATGTTTTATAGATTAAAATAGCACATATTTATATGCTTCCTTAGAAGGTATGTGCTGTGTATTTTCTATATGTATATGTGTAAGTGGGTAGATGCATGCAGGGTATTCACATGCATGTGTGTGTGTGTGTGTGTGTGTGTGTGTGTGTGCACGTGCACGCGCACACACACACATGTGCATGTGGAGACAAGAAGACAACCTTGGATATTATTTTTTAGGTACATCTACCTTGTTTTTTTGAGACTAGGTCTTGACACTACTCTGATGCTTGCCAAGACAATTAGGCTATGCTGGCTGGACACTAAGCATCAGGGATCTAACTATCTCTACCTCTTCTGCCCTAAGACCACAGGTGCACAGTATCCATGTACAAGTGGATCTTAGTGACTAAATACCAAGTATTTATAATTGTACAGCACATAATAAAGCCAGTAGAGCTATCTCCCCAGGCCAAGACTGAGAAGGTCTGAAAGAAGGGTACAAATGCACTCTTTGCTTCAGTTCATTTGTGGCATAAGCAAGTGTATTTTGTTCATAGAGTGGTATAAGAGAGAGGATCTACTAAGAGATGTTTATTTAACCAATAGCTACCATGTAATAATTTATGCCGTATACTACATTATTACCATGGTATCTTCTGCATCTAGTGTCAGGTTTCCATGGGGAAGATTTCTTTATTTTGCTCTTTGCAAATGTCTGTCACTTGATGCTTGTCTATAACTGAAGATATAATATAACTGGTACACAAAACATGAATGAAGGAAAGTATGTCTCACTCTTATTGTACTTTTTTGAAAGTAAGCTTACCCCCAATCTCAGATGAAGAAATTTGAGTTTAATTGAATAAAGAACTCTTTCAAATTAATACTTATAGTATCCATTTAAAAGACTAAAATTTCCTGCCTCCTCTGGGTTTCATTTGCTGGCTGCCGTTATATCAGATTAAACTTTTAGATCAAGTTACAAAATGCTGTGGATTAGTTTCTTAGTTCCTGTTAACTTAAAAGTGACATAAACTGGCTTGATTTTGTTTCCATAGAGCAAGAAGTTCCACAAAGTTTTTCCTGAGTTCTCAAATAGTAAGAACCAAGGAGCAGGACAAAAGTTTAGAACTCTCTATGAGAATTCCAAAGTGAACCTGTGTTTGCAAAGACTATTAATGGCTGCAATAGAGAAATTGGTATGTTTCAAGTACAGAAGAATATTGCAATATTCCAGACTAATTTTAGGACCTGAATAGCCTGCCTTTCTGTCATAACTGAAATCCTGTCACTAATAGATAAAACCCTTTGTGACTCTATTAACTTAGCACAGCATTTGCTTCCACCAACCCAAAAGCTAAGATTGTCATCAGATAGTACGTGAAGCAGATAGGAAATTCGCCCATCTTGCTGAAACCACCTGTACAATGATTCCACCAGTGTATCTTAAAACTGCCAAGAATCATTACTTTGTTTTACTACTATAAAATCTTCATGAAACTGCGTCCACATTAGAACAGGGAATTTGTGGTAACCTAAACCTGTGTTCCCAGGCCACGGTCACTAAAATTTGGCTCTAGAATAAACTATTCCTCATTCTCTTTGAGTTGAAAGCTGTGTGTTTTTTGCAGACAGAACCAAGTGTGCACTACAAATTAGTTGGCAATTCATGTTTGTGTTATGGTTTGTTATGACTGCTTAATTCAAAAGCATATTTGCAGAGAGAGTTTGAATTAAGTAAATCAAAATAGCAAAGCCTTTGATTAAAAAGTTAGCCTGCTTTAGCTTAAATGTTGATATTTCAAGGACTACTGATATTTTAGTCATTTGTGGTTATTTTCGTTTCCTGTCCAGACCCCTGGGAAATAAGAGAACAGTAAATCAAAGCCAAGATTGCCTTTTGCATTTGCTTTCTTTGCATCTATGCCATGTTTAGTGCACTTTAAGAAACTAAAGATATTCACAACTTGATCACAATCCCTGTGAGGGAGAGTTGTACCTTTGGACAAACCAATTTACATGAGTCTTACAAAAATTTTCATTTTAATGTTTGATAACTTACTCTCTGTTTTTGTTTTTTCCTGATGATTATGTTATAAATGTTAATAGACTATATGCTAGGGATATCTACATTCCTAAAATGAACTTTGGACATTGTTGTCAAATTAAAGAAACTACTTTTCTCCTAAATCATTTATTTTAGTATTAGGCACATTCAAACTTATGAATTTAATTTTCCATATAATTACTACTGAGACTAGAGATTCTGATGGAGATACTTATGTATCAAGCATGCAGTCCACCATGTTTAAGTACTGAAAAAAAATAAATCAACTGGTGATTATCTTGGGCAAAATTTCAAAGAATTTTGATTAAATGTATTTAAGAGGATTTTTAATATATAATATATATTTCTTTCCTCTTTCATGTTTGAGATAAGCAAAATAAATTCTCACTTCACATTTTGCCACTTTTGGCTAGTTTTCTAATATACTATGGTTCTTAAGTTAGACATTAATGTCTAGGTAATTCAGATGTAACCTATTCTTGGTAACTCTGTTGAACAAATGGTATAAATGAGGAGGGTGTATTTTTCTGTGTTTTCTCCTACCTCAATTTGATGATTTTTATGTGTTTTAAGAGATACAAAATGACACCTTGAAACCTTTTGAGATTGTTTGTAAATGCTTATTTGTTTTGCCTGATAATTGATTGTATTTGTTTACCAATAATTTAAGAAAGACTTTACATAATCTAGAATTCAAATGGTCAAAATGTCCAATAAATTATTGCTTTAGGACTTTCACAGGATGTGCTTGCATTTGTGACCACAATAATGCAGTCATGTGCATGTGTTTCTATTTCACAGTACTTTTTGAGCTTCATCTTTTCACTCACTCATTCCTGCATTCATTCATTCCCAGCATGCACTTGTCACTGAAGGCCCAGGCTCCCCGGGTACACTCCAGGGACAGTGAAAAGGACCTCTTTCAAGAAACAGGCACTGGTCTTGGATAGATCATCTGAACAATTGAACAGTAGCTGGTTCCTGTGGCTGAGCATAGGTGTGAGCAGACAGGAGGTAGCGGTTGCAGGTGTTCTTCATGTTGCAGAGGAGCTGAGGGCAGGGCAGAGGCGAGAACAGTGAGTCAAGCATTAGGAACTATTCATTCATTCCTTCACTCACATGTTCATTCATACATTCATGCATGCATGCATGTTTAGATAGAAGGAAACAAGTGAAACCCAGAAGTAACCCAGATCACTGGGCAGGGTCAGATGAAGGCCTGGAGAGAAAACCAAGGAGAATAAAATTAAAGAGGAAAGTACTTGAAATCATGTGCTGCAGTATAGGCCTGAGAAAAGGGAGCTGGGACACAGCACCACATGCACACCACCCTCAGACAAGGCCTCTGTTCTTTCTACCAGTGATGTGATGCAACCAACAGAGTAGAAGAAATGCATAATGAAAAAAATGTAGGCATTGAAACCAATTTGGGTCTACTCCCAAATGCGTTGGTAAGACTGAGGTATGAGGGGGTCCCCTCAGAGAAGACAAATGTCAAGGGGATTTAGATTAACTTTCATAGAATTGAAGGAAGCAACAGAGCATATACTTATTTGCCAAAGCCCAGAATTCTGCCTGTAGTGCTCCCTGATGTTCACCACAGTCCTCCTCCCCAGCTTACTGTTTTTTATTCATTAGTTTGATGAAGGAATTGAAGAATAAAGGGAAGGCATGATGATGAGGAGGGAGATCCTTTTCTTCTAGTCTGCTATTCCACATTTTCCTCCCCCATCATGCACACCTGTTTTTTCTCCTTACTTCTCTCTTCACATATCAGATGTTAACATCACACAAGAGGACTAGAAAAACTTATTTTCATCCTTTTTACTCCTCATCCTACAACTATGTCTTCTTATTTTGTTGTTGCCTTGTTGTTTTGTCTTAGTTTTCCTTTTTATTGCAGCTGTGCGCCCATCTATATTGTTACTGTCATTTACATAACATACCTACCCTTCCCCATTCTCTCCAGTCCCACCTCATATGAACCTCATTGTGAGCTCTGGCAATCAGGTGAACTGCATCATACCTTTTATTTTTATTGCCTTTTTATTTGGCATAAGACTAGAATATACTCAAAAAGAAAGTTTGCTGAAATAAATTGATAAAGAACAAGTATGTCACTCTTAAAGCTATGTTATGATCTGTGGTCCAGCTTCTGGAAATGGCAACAGGAGGTAACCCTGGAGAGGAGGTGTAAAAGCTAATACTGATGTAATGAGTTGGACAAGAAGAGATAAGAACATCAATCTGCAACATATAGGAGCAGTAGAAGAAAACAAACACCAACTCACTAAAAAGCTCTGTAGAAACACACTCCTACTGGCAGACCGCAGACAGCCATATTTCCAGAGGCTAGCCCCTTTCCTAGGAAAGAAGTGACTTCTGGTGGCGAAGAGCCTTTACAATCCTGAAGCTGGAAGATCCAAATGGTGATATCTAAAGAGCACAAAGAAACCACTTTCTATTATTCTTCCTAGACAGTAGAACCACCAGCAAGTGACACTGAGTTTCTTGGCTGAGTTTCCATCTTTCGTTCCTGGATGCCTACTGGAAAGGAACTGCTGAGTCCCAAGGATGAGCTTCTCCTTTGTGCATTCTTGGCCTGTTACCATAAAGAACAAGCCTAGATTTCTGTTCTCCAACCCCTTCCTCAGTATCCATGCTCTGGAGACATTCCTGGAGGCTTTGCTCCATAGTCAGCATTGTAAGCACCTGTGCTGACCATCTTCAGCACAGTACAACCTGGCCATAGGCCAGGGCTCCAAGGCCAGACTCATTATCAGAAGAGTAAATGGAGATCAAGTCTACTTCATCAGCACTATTTGTAAGATAATCAGCATATGCAAAGGGAGGGAGAAATGGTGGGGCCAGAATCCTAGAACTTTCCAAATACAGTGTGCATCAAAACAACTTTTCCAAGATTCTTCTGGGTAGAGTTGATAGCTTATCTATGAGGTGAGTGTTTAGGATAAAGACAGTAGAGCTCGACTCATGAAACATCTCTTACACAGTCCTCGTGTAATCGTGGGATATTTAATACCCGAGAAGGAAGGCAAATAGAATTGTGTGCATACATAAGAAGAAGGAAGGCAAATAGAATTGTGTGCATACATAGAGCCTAATAAAGAGTGATTTTTTTTTCAACCCAGTAACCTTGTAAGTGGTATTTGGTCCCATTTTTATAACTTTTTCCTTCCCAAGTTTTGATTTAGCCATAAAGTACATAAACAATAAGACAATGCATTAAAGCATTAGAGGGATGGTTGTCTTAGACTCCCAGATACACCAGAATTGTCACAGTTGTCAGTGCTGACCAGAACTTCAGAGATGAAAGGGTAGGATAAGTATTAATGAGACTTAATAGAACCACTCTGCCCGGCAGAGACTGAAGTCTGGAACCAAGAAAGACAAGTGTGAAGACTAACAATTGAAAATGTCTACTCAAGCTGTCATTCCGGGCAACCTTTAGGAAGCCCTGCTTGCATGACTGAAGCAAAGCTTTCCCACACCTCAAGCTAGTAATATTGCCTATTTATTTGATGGAGTGGTGTTACAGTAACAGAGGGTATATCATGTGGTCTTTCCCAGATCTCTGTGGCAGAAGAACAGAATAAATACAGTGGGTGATCAAGGCAACATTCCTTTCTTCCCAAATTAAGATATTTCAGTTCATATGTCCACTTGCCAGAAGTTTATAGGTAATCCTTTTTTAGTATAGTGAACCTAAATTTGGCCAGCATTATTGACACTATGTCCTGAGATAGGACCTCTGTAATTACAAATATTAACTGCTAATGTTGGAGATGGCTCTGATTTCTATAGCACTTTAAATATAAAAATCTAAGTCATTCATTGACCCACACTTGTCTATGATAATATTTTATGTGTGAAACTGAGGCTTTAAACCACAGCCACAGTGCCACTTGTACATGGACCCAATTCTGTCATCGAAATGTCTCCTTTTACAAGTTATTCACTTGAAACATTGTTAAGATAGTTGAAATTTTCTGTGGAGCCACTGGATGAAATAGCAACTGGCATCTTTCTTTGCAACACAAGAGAACTGTCAGATTTAGGTGTCATTTACTAGCAACATCACAAAGTAAGAACTGAGAAATATTTGTGGCTGTTAGGTGTCAACTGTGGCATCAACTGTGGCCCTGGGCCTGGTATTGATTTTAAAAAGTGTCTACCCTATAAGTTTAATAAAACTAAATATGTGTGTGTGTGTGTGTGTGTTTATAATAGTTACAGTTGTTTAACACACAAACAAATGCACATATATACAATCTAGGATTTTGTTTTGGCTTTGAAATGGGAAGTTTTTGTTTGTAAATACTTTAGAAAGTGAAAATTATTTTGAAAAAATGCATATTTTGAATAACAAAATAGCAACTATCAAGAAACAAGCCTATGAACACAGAATAAATAGGTTTTTAAAATGTGATAGTTAAGATCAGATAATATGTATGGGGAAATATTTCACCAAGGCATTTGAAAAATCTAAAATAATCTATACATGTTTGCATGTGTTCATTTTTATTTTATTTTTGAAACTTGTTTATTTTTGTTTTTTTTTGGTGTGTGTGTGCATCACTGCATGCAGTGCCTGTGGAGGTCAGAAGAAGGCATCAGACCCACTGGAAATGGAGTTACACACGGTGGTTAGCCATTATGTAGGGATCTGAACCCGAGTCCTCTGGAAGAGTAGTCTATGCTCTTAACCACTGAACTATTTCTTACTCTTTGGATTTATTTGTAATCTCAGAAGAAGTCCAAATAAAGTTAATTTTATCTTGGCTCTTTCTCACTTGTGCCTTGGGTGATGAAGTTTGTTAAGAAAAAAATATACAATTCAGTGATAGCTAATGTTAATATTAGTATTTACCAGCACTGCCTTCTCACCCAAGCCATTGACAACCACTTCTGAATAACCTTTGAAGAATTGTGTGTCTTCCCAAACAAACAAACAAACAAAAAACAGTATAGACAGAGGGAATTCTATTTATTCACTACTAAAAATAATGGCTACATTTTCCTTGTAAACTGGTTATTTCTGATTAAAATTCAATAGCTATTCACAGTGCCTCTTCTTACACATTCTGTGTACAAAGGTGACTGTCACTTGTTGAAACTAATCCCTGGTCTTATACTTCTATTACTGTTCCTGGGATGCTCCTTAGCCTGTCAGCAAAGATGTCAGAGTAATCCAACATTCCTTTTGGAATAAGGAATTTCTTTGTCACCCACAATGCAATAGCTACTAAAAATAGAGAACGGCAGTGATACAAGAGTGATCCGCAAAGATGAGCTGCTGTCCAAGTAGCAGGGGTGAATCCAGCAGGCCAGAGATGACCCAGCCAGAGCTACAATTCTGGTGATTGCCACTTCTTCTCACATTTGATGAAATATTCATGCCTCTGCTTTCCTCTTTGCAAGCACTATTGATTTCTTGTATAAACGCTGCTATATTTAGTCTAGACAAATGGAATGTGGATCACTGCTGAATAAATTGGATGAAAGACTGGGATCTTGCCGGCCGCTTTTTCTCAGTCTTGGGCAATTATTTATAATCAAGGGGAGTTTTTATAAGTTGGGGGTGATTTTTCACAATTTAGTGATTAGTGCCTGAACAAAGGCAAGCAGTTAAACACAATCATTTCTGTTGGAATAGCAGGTTAAGAAGTCAAATTATACTTTGAGGTTTGCAATGAGTGTTTCAGAGCACTGTAGGGTTTTATTCCTTATCTTTTTGTCTTGTTCTATTGTTTGAAAAATTCTTAAGGGTTTGATGTTTATAGTTTATGAACAATGAGATAAAATTAAAGGTCTTTGGAGATACTCACATGCACAAACACACACACACACACACACACACACACATACACACACACACACACGCACTGTTTATAAGGTAAGATTCTGACCTTTGCTTACTAGGATTTTCATGTTGATGTTGAAGAGTAAAATAAAGTATATTGTTAACAGCAATGGTTTAGGCTCAATTCATGGCAGGCCTTTAAGTTAATGTTAATACTCTCTCTCATTACAGTATTCACTAGAAATTCTTCATTGTCCCTTTCCAGCTAAGAGACCTACTAAGACTGTCTTCATTTGTTTTCAAACTTGTCACAATCCCTTGTTTAAACAAGGATAATATCATAAGAAGTTGCCCTCTGCCAAACTACAGTTTATTAATCTTCTTCCCATCCTCATTAAATTGTTACACAGGGTCGAAACTACAAATTTCTTATCTACAAATTGAAAGATAGATGGTGTTATCAAAACAATATTGACACTCATCTACATGCATGAGCTCACACATATACGCAGTACAGCTTGTTTGACATATAAGCATTTACATGTGAGGTCTTGGCATCTATAAGCAGAATAACTGGAAGCTTTTCTTTAAGCCTGGAAATAACTCCTAAGTCTGCATAGAATGCAAACTTGTAATTCCCAATCTGTGTTACTCAAACCTAAGTACAGTAGAGCATGTAGAAGCAAATGAGTATTTCTGGCAACTTGAAAAAGTATAGAGAGCAGAAGAAAGGGGGAATCATTCATCTTCTCATCTAAAACACAACCATCATCTGCTCTGTCTTTCAATCTCTCTCTCTCTCTTTCTGTCTCTCTCTGTCTTTCTCTCTCTCTGTCTCTCTGTCTCTCTCTGTCTCTCTCTGTTTCTCTGTCTGTCTGTCTGTCTGTCTGTGTGTGTGTATTTGTGTGCATTGTGTACATGCTTAGTTGGCTGAATTTTTTGTCTTTATTTTTCAAAGTCCTGAGTCTCAGCTTTTAGAATGATACCTAATTTTATGAGGCTCAATAAAGCTCTATACAGTTTGGTTGTCATAGTATAAATGCCAATTTATTATCCCCTTTTAAGCATTTTAACATTATTAAAAACACTTTTAGGGATTTCATACATTTTGAGCATGTCTGCATGAATAGGGATACATTCTCCTATGTCTGGTATTGCTTGTGTACATGCATGCATATACATGTGGAGGCCAAAGGACAACCTTGAGTATCTTTCTTCAGGTACTTCAGTGTCTTTCCCTGGCCTGGAAATCACCAAGTGAGCAGGGCTGGCTGGTCTTCACCTTCCCAGTATTAGGATAACAAGCATGCAACACCATCATCCACTGTTTTGTTAATGTAGGTGCTGAGGATTGAATTAGGGTGCTTGTGCTTGTAAAGCAGAAATTTATCAACTGCCCTCTACCAAGCCACTGACTACATTTTTTTTAAAAACAAGTGAATATGACATATTTTATTTTGGTGTTCCTTCTACTTGATGACTCTGATAGTAAAAACAATCTCCAGAAAATACTATGGCTTTGAAGTATTTCTCCATTAGGATAGTCCCATTATGATTTATTTCTGGAAGTAGCAAGCCTGAATCAAATGGTAGAAGATTAATATCTCATAGTTCATGTTGCAGATTTACTTTTTTGGCAATTTTATATCAATTGAAAGGACCATTTGCAATAAATAGTCATTTTCTTACCTTATAAAATGAGGCATTGTACATATAGACATATATGCTTGCACATATATACATGTGCATATGTATGATTGTGAGTAGCTACATAATGTTTCATGTTATTAATGGTTTGTATTATTTACTAATAAGATTCTTAGTTGTTGAATTGCTTTTTTAAAATTTTTCTAATAGTTAATAGAAATCACTTACCATTTTATTACCATAGTTGCTTACATACTTTTGATTTGCTAACCAATCAGTATTGATGAAATATTTTAATGTACAGAAAATTTCCATTTTGATATCATGGAAAAGACAAAACCAAAAATTGTTACTGATCAGCATGCTGTACATGCTCTGAGCAAATGCCCTCACTGGAGCCTTTAGTTATGGTTGTTCCTAAGGTCGTCTCTACCTTAGCCGTGAGGGGCTAAGACCGGGTGGTGAGAACATTCTCAGGCTTGTGCAAACAGGAGAGTTGTAAGCAGCATTGGGCTGGCTTTAGAATACAGGTTGAAGCTCTAGCCTGCATGTGGCATGGTTGACTTAACCATTTTTCTAAGCTCCTCACTCAGAAAATTAACGTATTTTAAATATTTTTGCAATTAAAATTTTCAGTTATTTCTGTCTGTGCTGGGTGTAAGATCTGAGCACTTCTACACGAATTGAAAGAATTGAAAAGAGCTATAACCTCGGCTTCCCAAAGACCTGTTGTCTTTATCTTGCTTGCCCTTTTGACTTAATTATAAAACCTCGCTGTTTCCTCTGGCTAGATGAATTCCACAGAAGGTTTAACCACCAGTTGGGCATGGGTATCGACCAATCAGAGCAGTCACTGGCCATAAACAAGCACCTTCTGGAGATCTACCTGGCCTGCGGTTTTCCTGCTGAAGTCTTTCTTTGAATGAGGGGCACGCTTATCTATTCAGATTATGCTAGACACTTCATATATATTATCTAATTTGATTTTTATCCATTTAAGTAGGTATCCTTAGCTCATTTTTCCCCCTTTGGTGATTTGATTAAATATTTACTTGAAGTTCCCTCATACTTCTTTCTCTCTTGTTTGTTTTAAGAACGAGATTTCCACAGTTTAAGTGATTGCTATTTAGATATCAGCACTAAGGTGCTGGCCTGCTCACACTTCTTCCTGTGTGGATTTGACCCATTGCTCTGGTTCGTCACCATTATCTGAACCTGGATGTAGTTTCTCTCATGTCCTTCCCAGGTGAAATGGTGAGGCAGATGAACTGCATGGCACATTTAAGTTGAGGTAGAATTAATTTATCTTCTGTCTCTAAGTATAAAACTTTTTATAAGTCCTTGAAGTCTTGTGACAGAGTTCCCTTTTTTTGTATGACAGATTTCCTTCATCTTGGTTTTCTTGGTCTTCACTGGCTTACATTAGTTAAATGGTCAAATCTAATACATTTTATGAATGATTCTTGGTACCACTAGTTGAATCCACCTGTTTGAAAAAAAAAAATACAACTGTAGAAGATTCAGAGCAGAAAACAGATTACTGAGTGAAAATTAACCTAGGTACCCTTTACCCAAACTGATGTACAGAACACAGTTCACCATCAGTGTAAAGCAGAGATTATACCCATTTCTTCATACACATGCATACACGTGCTGTACAGGATAGAGGGTTGATTTTTAGTATGTTTACAGATTGGCATGCTAATTTCCAAACCTCTCTACCCCATTCTCTGTCTTCCTTCCTGTGTCTCCAGTGGACGTGAAATCGGAGGTTCCTATGGGCCTAGAGCCCATCTCACCTTTAGACCTCAGGACAGACCTCAGGATGATGATGCCTGTGGTGGATCCTGTCGTCCGCGAGAAGCAACTGCAGCAAGAGTTACTTCTTATCCAGCAGCAGCAGCAGATCCAGAAGCAGCTCCTGATAGCAGAGTTTCAGAAGCAGCACGAGAATCTGACAAGGCAGCATCAGGCACAACTCCAGGAGCACATCAAGGTAGCAAATGTGTCTTTGTCTCTGACTTCTCAATCAGGGCATCTGCACCATGATGTGGGCATGAGACTGACCCATGGGAGCACTGATGGGGAATTTTCCTGTGATTAAGACATGGATGTGTGGCTTGAAGGAAATTGTGATTGTACTAGTTGGAAACTTGGGTAAGTACCTGGTAAACCCTTGCTTTGTTAGTGGGAGAGCTCTGCTGTTTTTTCCCTTTCCATCACAGACACAGGGGTAGCAACAGGAACTATCCATTCTAGACACACTCTCCTTTGTACCCCATATAGTCACCACCAAGAACTAAAGCCCAGACAGGCCCATGCTATGCGGCTAAAGAATCCATGTGCACTATCTACCAGGAAGGATACATTCATTCTGTGAAGAGAGACGGCCCTCTTATGTCACATCTTTAGTTTTCAGTCGAGGTCAATACTAACTCTTCCTTAGGGCATATACTCAGAATAAAAACACAATGAAAAGATGAAGGGAATTTTATATGAAAAAGTGGCATAAATATTTAAATGGTTTTATAGACTGTTATTTCAGTGGAAATATAACATTAGCTCAGAACTTTTACTGGTGATTATATATATGCCAAATTGTTCTTTTTCTTCTTCAGAATATTCACTGGAAAAAATATCACTGTAGACTTACTTTTTTTTTTAAATAATTGGCAAAGACATTTAGTAACAGACAACTTGGAGGGGGTGGTGGCACATGGCTCTTATCTCAAAACTTGAGAAGCAGAGAAGGGAAGATCTAAAACTTGAGCTGCAAAGTGGCCCAGTGTTTTCAAAATTTTAAAAACGCATTGGGATATTTTAGTTCAAAAAAATAGACATTTAATTTGAATTTATTTTATTAAAAACACAAAATATTTACAATATAATTTTATTTTATAGTCAGCTCCTTCAAAGATGACTTAGAGGCAATAATCAATTGAATTGTGGACTTTGTCATATTTTACTATAATGTGTTCTAGGTACTTAATCTCTTGTATATCAAGTACAAGTACATGAATATGGTATTAATATAGATAACTAACTTATAGCACTAAATTGCAATGCCTCAGAAGATGAAAGTACTATTTTCTTCCCCATTTCCCTTGTTCTGCAAGATATATTATTTGCATAAAAGGCTCCTAGATTCCTAATATAAAACATATTCTTTTTCCTTTACTAGTAACTTTTATATTATTGCTCTATAACACAACTTAAAAATAGGATTGTAGGGTTTTGTATGTGTGTTTCCAATGAAATCATTGTCTCATAGTTACATTTATATGAGTTTCATTCACTTAATTTGTACATTTATTTTTGAATAAATGCCAAAGTGTTATTTCAGTTTGACCCTTAAAACAGTAATAGAGGCATCGATGTCTAGCTCTCTTTCTTCAGTACTTCTAGGCATGTTAACAGAGCAATGAGGCATGAGTAAGATTTACATTCTTCACTTTGCTTCGAGAACAGAATGATGATATGGTTCATTTTCTTTTGTGCATGTCCTTTGCCACAAGTCTTGAGACATGCTGATAAGCAAGTTGCATTGCTCAGTTTTTGATTTCCTTTTTCTTTATTTTCATTAATGTTTGGTGCCTTTCTTACTGTTATAGTTAATTCTGGGTAATTTATCATTTGACTTCACCCAGAGCCTAAGAGTAGGAAATTGCTTCTATGGCACAAACAAAATGATATGGCATGTTGATTGACATCTGGAAAGATGTTGGAAAAGAGGTACTTCAGAGAATAAGGATTATAGTTGGTGAAAGGAAACTGGAGCTTTATAAAGACGGTTTTCCTAAGTAGTATATTGTTTTGTGAGGGGTTGGGTCTCACATGTTTACATGTCCCTTTTAAGATTGGGAAGTTCTATACTTCCTTTTCTTTTCTATTTTTGCTCTGTTACTGTCTTATGGGTAGGTCTAAGGGTTAATGCTTTTAACATTCATTTAGATTTGTTTGCACGAGGAAGGCAGTATACTATGCTTTAACAGCATTAGCTTTGAACTCTGACTCTTGTTCTAATCAGCACCTGTTTCCTTCCATCCTGGTCTATCAGTTCTCCCCTAGTCAACTAGTCAGAGGGAAACAGTGTGACTTTGCAAAGCCTCCTAGACGGTAACTAGAATGTAGATACTCAAAAATGTGTTGTCTTCCCCCGTGAGCTGGCAAAGCTCCTCAGTTACCATGCTTCACTAAGGCTAAAATGTCTGGAAATAAACATGAAATTTTATTCATTTTCATTTTTAGATAGGCCTCATTTTATCTTGGCTAACTGTTGTGGCTAACGTGTGCTTTTCCATTCCTAGAAGGAATTATAGTTCAATTGCAGTAAAACTTTGGATAAAGCATTAAATCAATTTGAAAAGTCTTAATACTGATATAGAATTGACATTAAAACAGAATTTAAAAAATAACTATGAATTCCTAAGTAACAGTGGATATTTGAGAATATCTATTAAATAGTTGTTAAATAAAAACAAAACACCTCGTTTTGTAGATGTAATATGGAGAATAAACAGAAGCACTCCTAATTATATACTGAGTCTGGGTAAGGCTGTTGCAGTTGGCATTAAAAAGTTGCCTTCTTGGCGCCCCAAAGAAACAACAAGAAGGTCCTAACATTCTTGTTCTATTATTTGCTATAAAATGGAGGGTTTTAGGTGTCTCATTTTCAGAGGATAAATTATACTTCAGTTAGTTTTAAGTTATAAACAGTAATAATTGAAATCGTATCATTCAAAACTAAAAACTAGATTTTGAAATAATTATGAAGCTGATCCAAGGGAAATTATTGTTTGTCTTACTTTAATGAACAGAAGTTCTTTGTAGCTTTAATATCTTGTCAAAGCTCAGACTCCGCAGTGACAGAGGCAAAGGAGGGTTCCAGAGGCTTCTGTGGTTCACTGTGTACATTTGCTTTCCTTGAAATGCATGCGTACATACAGAGAGGGGGGCAGGGGGAGAGAGGGGAGAAGGGTAGAGAGAGAGGGAGGAGGGGGAGAGAGAGGGAGGGGGAGAGAGGGAGGGAACTATGTTTCCAATCCTGGAGTTTTCCTGTGTTAGATGACAGTTCTGAAGCTTCTGTATTTTCTAGAGGCATATAAGGTTATGTAGATTACCTCACTCTAATAAGAACTGTCTCTGTGAGGTGGTAAAAGTCTTAGTGCTTGTTCTATTTCAGGTAGACTTTCCCCAAATTAATGCACACCTGACCATTCTATTCACTTGAGCTTTATACTGTATCTCAGGGTAAGAACTGATTATTTCAGTTGTCTATTTATAGTGTGAGAGACTTTCTGTAATAGACACCTGGGCCGTCTCTGTCTTTGCATGCTTCTGCATTTTGTAGGTACACAGGGAAGGGAGCTAAAGGTTCAAGCCAACAGCATTCAGATGACCTGAGGGGACTTGGTAATAATTGTTGATAGGGAGACACAAGAATGGAATCATCTAAAAGCTTGCTTATTGTAAATATAAAAACCATCATGACTTTAGTGTCCTGTCTCCGTATTTCAATCCTACAAAGGTGGTTGAAGCACAAACTCTCTAAATACTATCAAGTTCCAAAAGCTGATAACATTGCAATTTGGGGCAGTGAGTGATGACTTTGAATCTTAAAGAAATTGCACACTCTCATGTCTTTCTCTTCTCGCAAGTTACAACAGGAACTTCTAGCCATAAAACAACAGCAAGAACTCCTAGAAAAGGAGCAGAAACTGGAGCAGCAGAGGCAAGAACAGGAAGTAGAGAGGCATCGCAGAGAGCAGCAGCTTCCTCCTCTCAGAGGCAAAGATAGAGGACGAGAAAGTAAGAGGCACCAGGGTAACAGACACACTCTCTTCCGAATCTTTAGCTCACCGTCTCAAGGAGCCTGATACATAATGGAAACAAACTTGTCAAAATTGTCCTTGTCTAATGGAAAGAATAATGTATAGACTAAGCTGCCTGTCCATGTTAGCTCTGCAGAGCTTAATGGGAAATAAACACAGCACTGGCAAAGACACAGACTGGTTCATTGGCTTTTAAAAGTAAAATTGTGCTAAAGTGGTCTAGTGTAAGACTCCCCATGTGGTAATAAAATAATAGCTACATATTTTCAGTTCTTCCTTCTTCCTGCCCAGGCAGTCACTGTTCTGAACATCATGGTGTGCCTCAGTTCCCTATTGGTGTACTTAGACTGTGGAAAGACTCAAGGCAAAGCATTTGCAAAATAAAGGTCCACAAGAGGGAGACAGATCCAAATGATTGCCCTCTATCCAGGCAGTTCAAGAGCAGGTCGTTGCAAAGTTTAACGTGTGGTGATTTGAATTGAAATTACCAACAAAATTTATTTGTTTAATACTCAAATGAATTTTAAGACAATGTTGAATTTATTGACAAGAAACTTAGATCACTTTAATGTATTGTATTTATCTGTAGCATTCCCTAAGATTCCTAATTTTAAAAAGATAAAATAATATTAAAAACTAGTGTTTTGTTCCTAATTAATCATCCATTTTTGTAAGTGCTGGGGATTGAGCATAGAGCCCCCTAAGTACTAGGCAAGCAGTGTATCATTAAGTTCAGCCCCAACTGTCAGAAATTTTCTCTTTAATTTTAAAGATGGATTGGTGATAGTTAGAGGATTTTCCCTCCCTATAAAAACAATCAAAGAAATTATTGAAGGAATTTTTGACAAACTGTAATGTAAGGAACAGTTACAAGATAGACTTCTGCCATTTTCTAAAGCCTTTGTAGATTTTTTTTTAATAGGAAAGCTCCATATGCTGTGGCCAGTGATGTTTCTTCATAACCTTTGTTGAGCATTCTTGAGTGATGAAAGGAAGTAACTCACAGTCAGTGTCTGTGTCCCTGTGTTTGTGTGTGTGTGTTTCAGGGGCAGTGGCTAGCACAGAGGTTAAGCAGAAGCTTCAAGAATTCCTGTTGAGTAAATCAGCAACGAAAGACACTCCAACCAATGGAAAAAATCATTCCGTGGGCCGCCATCCCAAGCTCTGGTACACGTATGTTCTGTGTTTGGCTGTTTTTATCCTGGGGATAGAGAGCACACAAGTTCTCTCTTTGACTGATCTGGGCAAAATTTCTAGGCCTGCCATTTCTCAGCTGTGTGGCTACTGACAAGATCCTGGAAATCTCTAAGGATCAGCTCTATTCTCCACAAAAAGGATTACAACAGTGCCTACCTGTAGAGTTGCTAGGAAGGTCCTAAGGGAAACAAACAAACAAACAAACAAACCATTACAGAGTAAATAGGAGCAAGCAGTGCTCAGTTATCATTAGCATTTATCACTGTGAGGGCAGAGATCATCTTCTTTGCTGAATAAGTAACTTGGAATCCAGGAGGACCCAGAGATGGTTTTGGATCCTCATCTACTACATCTGATATCCATGCAGAATTTATAAACATTTAGCAGATTGTGGCTTTATTTTATTTCACTTGGTTTAATATAAAATGGAAACCAGGGCTATTTTGAGAAATTCAGACCATTTTTTTCTATTGTTTTTAAAGAAGAAGATAAGGAAATGGAGGTAAGGGAGGAAGAGATATAAACAAACCTAAGCCTACCTCCTCCAGCCCCTCCAACTGCAGCTCACCGCTTTCCACCAGTGAAAGAAGAGTCTGACCTCTGAGATACAGACAGACATCAAGAGACATCCCCAGGTCCATCAGGGATAGCACATAGAATGCCATTCTTTTCTTTGTGAACTTGGAATAATGTCTTTTCCCACTCAGAATCAGATCAAAGACTAGATATATACAAATCATGCTTGATAATAGGCTACTGGATAATGGTTTCAGTTCTCACATAAATGTGTTTGTTGAGTGGCCTTAAGATTCTGTGTGAATATATTTTTTCAATCCCTTGTATCAAGGACAGGAAGTAAATACTAATTATTTTATGGAATTTGGAAGCGTGCCAAGAGTTGCAGTCGCTCCACTTCCGGGTGTGTTCTGTAGCCAACTGCTCTCCTGTTCATCTAAAACTGAGGTAACAGGCAGACTGCAAAATATTCCAGACATCCGGACAATTGTGTCCTTTGTAGCAGTTGGCCTGAGAAACCAGTCAGTATCACAAATTACCTGAGATAAATAAGATTGTGCTACCTAAAATTGTCTGCATAATAGCTGACTGATTGATAATGCTTCCAGAGATTAGGAGATTTAAAGAAAAGATAATACAAGTCTCCAATGAGAAACAACTACTAGGAAATAATTCATCTGTGGAAAATTCTTCAGCAGTTCCCTTGGGTATATTAGACATGGCTCCTCATGTCAGCAGTGATCATGGAATATAATTCCAGCTAACCATAAATCATGAATTTTAACAATTGACTATGTGGCCCTGGGCAATTTCCTTGAATTGTCAAGGGATCGAGCTCCCTCTACATACAAAGGGCATAATGACACATTTAGATGCTTTTTACCAGTTACAAGTATGCAAAATGATCTTCAATACGTTAATTGTTGAGAATGTATTTCTTAAATAAAAACCGGTGGTAGAACAGTCATTGTGGCAGTGGCTCTGTGGCCTGGGCACTTTCTCCATTATGTATAGTAAGTGTGGTGTTTGTGCACACTGGGTCTTCTGAGTACAATCTCCCAAAGCCCTCTCTGGTAGCACTATCGCTTCTTTTCCATGTGTTCCTCCAGGGAAGAGAGCATACGTTTTAAGAGTTAGTTTTATATCGAAGGAGCGTGTGCTTTCCTTCCCACACATGAGGCGTGCCCGTGGGAGTCAGGACTCTGAGCCTTCTGGCACTGTTGCCTTTTTAGTGCAAAGATCATCCTAGTGGACTTGGCTATTGCTATCTGGCAGTAACGAGGTCTTTGGACATCCTCACTTCTGCTGTGGTTGTTCTTAGTGGTGATTCCAAGGGATCTAAACGGTAGCTTTTTTTTTTTGTAAAGTTTTTGAGAACTCATACACAGTAATTTCGGATTATAGAAATCTCAATCCCTAATTCTAACTGAATGAAGTTCACCACATGACTGAGTGACCAAATGCAAGCTGCATATTTCTAGGACTCCTGCACCATTCCATATTTTGCTCCAGTGAACTTGGATGCATGAGGCTGAGGTTTGGATGCACTGAGGGGGAAGGACACAAATGCTGCTGAGGCACTGGACAGCATGGGGAACTGAATATTTCTGACTCACATGCGCTAAGATAGCATCGATGTGAAACCTCCTTTGTTTTCTGCAGGGCTGCCCACCACACATCACTGGATCAAAGCTCTCCACCTCTCAGTGGAACGTCTCCGTCCTACAAGTACACATTACCAGGAGCCCAAGATGCCAAGGATGATTTCCCCTTGCGAAAAACTGGTAAGTTGACACAAGGACAACATTTAATTTCTCCTGATATCCTTCACTTTTGTTATCCTCAGCTCTAGATGAAAATTAAAGAACTCCAAGTGTAGGTAGAGTGCCCTGTACTCAATGTCACATCAAACCAAACACACCATGAGCACATGCACACATGATGCCTAGACATAGAGGTGCATAGATGCATGATTCTCCTTTCTTTATTTCTGCATGAGTCCATTCACTATATAATCAAAGAATCATCTTAATGAAGAGTTCATCATATCAGGATTAGCAATAAAGGTTAGAATAAAAGAAAATGGGGCTGTCATTGCTCAAAAATATAACTTTTGTTCATTTTAAAGCCTTGTAATATACTCTACTTGTCTCCTTCTCTTAACATACTTAAAGATATATATACATATGTATGTATATATGTATGTATGTATATATACATATATTGAAGGAGAATATGTCAGCAGTCATCTGCTGCATATATATGTATATATGTATATATAGTAAGCTTCATTTTGCCCAAAAGTATTTTTTAAACTTTAACATTACAATTATTGATGTAGTGAACATCAGCTTTACTTATGCTTACTTCTGAGTAGATTATTTAACTGATGTTCTCCAGACGGCAGCCCCCAGCGCAGATATGTCCCGAGTAATCTCAATATGAGGATACGCAATTTACAGTGTTTTACTTATAATTTAATGGACAGTATTATTGCCCTAACGTGTGTATATGTTTTCCCATCTTCTATTCGTTTTGAGCGTCACTGACATGTGATTTTTAATGTGTGTATGCTACTCAGCTATAATAGATTTAAATAATAGCTAGATAACAAGATTTTTGTGTGTTCTGTTTTAAAGATATCAATGTTTAGGAAATGTAGCTTTTCAAAAGATTTAAAATGTTTGACATCTACAACTTCCAAGTAGATTTTCATAGATAGTTTAATTTATTTATTTTACCATAGGAAAAAAATCTCTATAATTTATGTGTAAATTCTACAGAGTGGTTATTTCAAATAATTATATTTTTTACAAGCAATTTGGAGTAATTTAAATAGGTGTAGACTGTACAAACACATGCTGTAGCTAATTTCTGTCAGATAATTTACCTGTAGCATAATGTAGATTTAAAAATAAAATCAAACCTGAAAAAGAATTTATTATCCTTCATTCAGTTTATATGGGTCCAAATATAGGGAAAGGGCACTTAAGCTTCAGGAGGCAATTGGTGCCTTTTTATTTTTATAGTCCAGAGATTGTGGTGTTTCTAGAAAGTAAGCTGTAGTAGAACACTTCAACAAGAACCAATGCAAAGGGCAGAATGCCTGAGCTTCATGTATTGCATCTGAAGTTTACATTGCTCCCAACAGATCATATCATCTTTCCTATAACTAAATTTCTCTGGGACAAAAGGAGGGAAGAAGACTGAAGCTTTATGCATTTCAGAACCTTGGGGTATTGTTTATGAAAATTGGCTCAAGAGGGTATGGTAATTGCAGCCTTAATACTTAATGGCATATGTAGGTGCTATGGACAAGAATTTTACAAAATTGCAGTGGTCAGGGAAGGAACTGTCATGAAAAGAAAAGAAAACAGGGTGAGTCTCCTTATGCCAGAAAGTTCCTAATGAGTTACACATTCCGAAGACCCTCGTCCTCTGAGCCCATGGTTGTGGCCTTCACTGTTCTCTTACCATGGAGACTGGGCTTTGAATTAGAGCTGCTGATGGTGCTCTTGAAAGAAGTGGCATCTCTGGCCCCCAAACATCCAGAAAGAATTTTTTTTCTCCCCAAAATGAATGAGTAATAAATCTAAATACCTGGTACTGTAGATACCTCCATTTCTGTGAGAAGATTTTTTTTTTCCTTCTGTGAAGAATGAATAACAAACTGCTAATTCATTCTCACTAAAATTCTCAATCCACAACAAAATTTTCTTCAGGGTACATGTTAAGTACCCTGATCTGAATCTGAGTACATACTCAAGAAGTTCCCTCTGCCTCTTTATGTGATGTATAATGAATATTAAAAGTCATGGCCTATCTGATGGCATGCTTTCTGTGCTGCCCAATATTTAGAATGTTTTCATTTTCTACCAAAAATCTGATCTTTCTAAAGTATCAGGCTGCCAATAATCAAAACCAAACATTTTCAAATATTCTAGCAATCAAATTCTTGAACAGCTGATAGTGCTTTGAAATTATATAGAATTTCAGACTATTCTTTATTCGATTCCCCTTGTCTGATTAAGAAAAGTGTGATGTAATTAGTGACTGATGTTTTCTCTGTACGGAAATATTCAGATATGCTCAATAGCAATTACAAATAGACAGAACTCTTCAAGTTCTTCAGACATACCAATTTGGTATGTTGGCCAAATGAGCTGTGAGAAAGTAAGGCTTGTCTTTGTACTCTATAGAAGATCACAGTAAGTTTTCAGTAATATTTCAATTAATGACCAGTACTTCAGCAATTGTTATAATCCACTGACTAAAAAGTTAATTTGAAAGTAGTAAAAAAATAAAATTTTGCCATGATAAAATGTACATGGTAATTGAGGAATGTGTTTAAGGCTCTTTTGTTTTGTTTTGTTTTTGTTTGTTTGTTTGATTTATTTTCTTTGTACAAAGTTACATCACATTGAAATGAATCTAGAATATTACCAGTGACCATCCAAGAGAAGTAAGACAGAGTCAATCATTGTCATTGGGGCCACATTGTCTACTTCTGCTGTTCACTTGGATGTTACTCAGTTCTAAAAGAACTTGAGAAGTTAAACACCCCTGTCTTTTGAGAGTCATGCAATACTACAAAGTTTTTATTTCTTTCATCCTGACCATTTATTGAGTTCCTTGTATGCATTACTAAGTTTTAGAGAATAAAAGTGGAAGTAGAGTGAGAACAGTCTTAATGGTTTTAAATAGATTAAGATAGCTCCAGGGATGACCCCTAAGTAGTATCTCTGAGCTTTCAGGACACTCCTGTCTTCAGACAGGGACAACGGAGGAACAACCAGCTATAGAAGTCTTATATTCTTGCAGAAGTCTGATCTTCCTCATGCAAAGTAGACCATTGCTTCTCTGCTCTTGGACTCTTGGGCCCTCTAATCTGTTTAGCTAAATAAAGGCCCATTTATTTTCTTTTTAAAAAATAAATATTTTTATTTTATATGCATTGGTGTTTTACCTGCACATATGTCTGTGTGAGGGTGTCAGATAAACTGGAACTGGAGTTCCAGACTGTTGTGGGCTGCCGTCCTGGGAATTGACACCATCTCCTCTGAAGGATCAGTCAGTGTTCTGAGCTGCTGAGCTATTTCTGTGAAATGAGGAAGATTTTTGTTTTTGTTTTATCCTGCATTTAATAACTGTACATGACTGGCTTTGAAATTGAGAATAATATAATTGTTATTTAATATATTTTTGCCCATAAAGTATGCCTCTCGCTAAGACTTCTTTGTTCTTCAACACAAGAGTTGGTTGATAGGGACATTTGGATATGCTTTGGCTGGATACAGTGTTGTTGCTATAGAACTGGAGTTCCCCTCCTTCCCCAGCACATTACAGGATTGATAACAAAGTAAAGAAGAGAGATTCTGGGCCTTGGCATTTTCAAAAGAGTGCATATTTTTCCTAGAGATATTACATGTATGGTGACTTTGAACTGACCTTCAAAACCATTTAATTTGGACTCTGTTCCAGTGAGTATGTGCATATGTTTCATAAAATATTATGACAAAAATGTCTAGAGGTTTAATACTCCATTATATTATCAAGGTCTTACCCAGTGAACTTTGCCTTTCTTTGAATGTTATAGTCTTTCCACTTAATACTTCTGAACAAAGCAAGCTGGCAGGGTATATTAACCTCTTAAAGTGCACAAGCCATATAAAGCCTTGGCTTTGACTAATAAGACTGTTCCAGCCCTACTGAAACATTCGTTTTTAATGGTCAGCAATACTAGAATATGACTCAAAGATGGAAAGGATCCAAACACGTTAAGGTTCTGGAAGGCCATTGGAATTTTGCACATAAAGTAAATTGGAAAGGAGACATGATTGGGACATGTAGCCTTGTGTATCTCCTGGTTCAGCAGTCAGGCTGTGGAGCCTCAGTGATGCATTCAAATCATTGCAAACCAATGTTAACAAAAGACCATTTCCTTAAAATGTCTTAAGATCTCTCCCTCCTTCTTCTTTTCTCTACTTCCTTCTCTTCTTTCCTTTCTATAGTTTTATGTGTTCCATGGCATTTCAGAACTTGCCATGAGGTCTAAGAGAAGTAGTGAGCTTACTTAAAATTGTTATCATGTAGGGAGAACTGATTGCCCTGTGTGGTTTTTTTTTTTTTTTTACTTGACTTATTTTTAATCAATAAACTTTAGTTTTTAGAATAGTCTTTGACGTGTAGATTGAGAAAATGGCACATTGTACTTACAGTAATCCCCATCAATACCTTGTAGTATCAACCTAGCTTTATGCTCAAGTATAGGTGATGCTCATGTATGTGTTTCAGTTTGTGTTTGTGGGCACATACATGTGAGTGTGTATTCACTTGTGTGTGGAGGCCAAAGGATGATACTGGGTATCTTCTACAACAGTTCTTTACTTTATTTAAAATGAAAGTGTATTTTTCTGAACTTGCAAGTCTTCAAATCCACTTATCTAGCTAGGCAGTCCTATCTCTGACTACTGCTAGTGTCATAGATACACTACCATGCCCATTTGATGTTTTCTTCAGTGTGCAAGATACAATCTCTAGACCTCACATTTGCCAGTGCTAAGCAAGTACTTTATCCTCTGAGCCATCTCCCTTCCCTTCAGCCACTCTTAACATTATCATGAATAGAGTATGTAAATAACCTGTAAATTTAGCGTAACATGATGGCATGTCATCTGTCTGCCATTATAGCTTTATACAGAATTGTTCCATTGCCTTTAAAATCCTGTTTCTGACCTGTTCTTCCATGCTACCAATCTTAAAATGGTTGTGTAGTAATTTTTTTTTGGTTTGGTCTTGAGACATGGCTTACTTTACTCTTGCAGAGAAACTGAGTTCAGATCCTAACAACACATAGTAGTTTATAATGATATGAAAATCCTATTCCATGAGGATCCAATGACATCTTCTAGATCCATGGGTACCAGGCATATATATTTCAAACATACATACTTGCAGGAAAAACACTCACATACAAAATTATCTGCAAAAAAATCCTTATAGTTTTTGTGCATTCAAACTTTGTCCTATAATGTCACATAAATAGACTTGGTACAGAATATAGCCAGTTTACAATGGCTTCTTTACTTTGTCATTCTTTGCAAGCAGAAGGTGTTGTCTCAATTAAAGGTGGATCTTCCTACCTCAAAGATCCAGAATAGAAGCTGGTCTTCACACTTCAAAGGATTTAATTAAGAAAAATCCCCCATAGGTGTGATGAGCCATATGCATTTTAGTTGATTGCATATGTAGTTGACAACCAAGAATAGTCACCATTGCATTATACATTTAATATTATTCTGTGTCTTTTCATGAATTGAATCTTATCAAATATTATCAATGAATACCATTTCTCCTTATTCATGAACCATAGTTGATGTACCAATTTGCCTACTAAAGTCATTTTGCTTGCTTTTAAGTTTGAGTGGTTGCTAATGAAGCTACAGGATTTTGTGTGAAGATGTTTTCAATTTAACTGAGCAAAATTCTAAGCATTCTGCTAGGTTATTTTACCCACACAAAGTAATGATTTTAGCATTTTAATCAAAGTCTTATACCTTACATCTAGAATTATAATCTATTTTGAATTAAGGTTGTGAAGTTGTATAATGTCTTTGTTTAGGTTCTATATTTTGCGAGTACCCAGTTTGGCTATCAAACTTTGTCAACACACAAACAAAAAATCCTAACATCTATTTTTTAAAATTCTTAATAATATTAGGGATAAGTGGGTGTTTTTAAATTTGTACACTTTCTTTTCTTTAAAGATTTATGTATTTATGTATGTATGTATGTATGAATGTATATGAGTACACTGTCTTCAGACACATCAAAAACCATTAGATCCTATTGCAGATGATTGTGAGCTACCATGTGGTTGCTGAGACTTGAATTCAGTACCTATGGAAGGGCAGTCAGTTCTCTTAACCATTGAGCCATCTCTCCAGCCAACTTGTACACTTCATAAAGTACACAGGACCCTCTGACTTCTTTTACAACATCTCCAACAATACATTACCACATTAAAAAGCTGTGTCTTTCAGAATCTCAGTCTCATGGTGGCATGTTCTCTGTATTTGGTTTCTAAATCTGCTTTAAAATGTACTCATGCATTTCAAGTTAGAGGAAAAAAATATTCTAGATTTGATCAGTATTTAAAGCAAACTGATATTTCAGTGTCTTTCTTCTCCTCCTCATTTCTTTTTGTGTTGCTGGTTTTGTTTGTTTGCTTTTATTGTGTTTTGCTAATGTTCTTTGAGAATTTTATACAGTATAACTTTGTATTCTTTCTCATCCTAACTCCCCCCAGATAAGACCTCCCTGTCAACATCAGGACAGTGCTCCCCTCTGTCTCTCCCTGTGTCTCTGTCTCTGTCTCTGTCTCTCTCTGTCTCTCTCTGTCTCTGTCTCTGTCTCTCTCTCTCTCTCTCACTCCCTCTCTAATCTTCTTTCTCTCTCACTCACTATCTCACTTTTTTGTTCTTGTGCTCTCTTAAAAAAGCTATTGAAACCATGGCATGGAACTTATGTTGTCTAATTGCTCCTGGAAAATGGTGGAATGAAGTGTCATTGAAGAAACAACCGCATTCATTCATTCATGATGAATTCCCTCATTCGTCAACTATTATTTGCAAATAGCTTCTTATTGAGGAATGGAACCTTGTGCCCATTTCTGCTCCTCTCTTCTGGGTTTTGTCCATCTTTAGCTCGTACAGGTCTTGTGCTATCGGTCTTTATCTCAGAGAGATCATATGTGTAACAACCCCGCTGTGCCTTGAAAACTGAATCCTTACAAACGCCTGCTCTCTTTGATTCTTACAATCTTTCTGCACCCTCTTCCGTGTAGATCCCCAAACCTTTTTATTGCCACATAAGTGGGAGGATTTCAGTTTCACTTTTTAAATTAATTGTTGTGGAAGGAGAGCTGTTGTCCATATGCATCAAGTTCATTCTCTTCTACACTGTTCTGCCTCCTGATGAGCTTATCAATGAGACTCTTTCTGCTACTGGGATTTTTATTTTGGGGATTCTTTTTTGTTTTTAAAGACAGTATTAGTTTTATTCATTTGTGTCCTTCTGTGTGGGTGTAGGTGTGAGCATGCACGTGCATGGGAACATGTGTGAAGATTCAGAGGACAAGTTGCCGGAGCTGGTTCTCTCCTTCCACCATGTAGGTCTTGGGAATCAAAGTCCAGTAGTTAATTTAGGCTTGACAACAAGCACCTTCACCTGCTGAGCCATCTGACTACCCAACATTTCCCTTTTCCTAACTACTTAGTGTTTTCAATGTTTCTGGCTTAAGGAACCATCTGCTCTGCTCTGAGGTATTCTCAGCTTCTTCAGAGACTTTAATACATTACTTGGAGTTAATTGTTAAATCCCGAGTGATTCCAAAAGTTGCTGCCTCTGAGTCTAAGCTAGTATTTTTGCTGACTCTTCAAGCTGTGTTTTCCTTTTCTTTTTTCTTTTCTTTAATTTTCTTTTGCTTCTTTTGTAATTTTATTGAAAGCAGAAAAGATAGAATAGAAAATAAAAGTTCTATCTTTATGCTCTCAGTATGAACATTTGTGTCATTTAGCTGGAACTGGCCACTTTTCAAAACAATTTGCCAAAGCTGTGTTTGCCAGAAGATTCAGTTTTCTCTGGTTTCTTGTTATCCACCCCCAAATTGCTATTGTCTTGAGAATCCACTAAGACTTGTTTCTTTAAATCGCTTCTGTCTTCCTGGTCCCTCAGTTCTAACCCGTTCTTCCTATCCTGGAATCCTGATACAGTTGTAAGATGTAGATTTTTTTATTCTGTGCTCCCATTTATGTATCACTTATTCTTCATTAATGGAATCAACAGAATAATCATAGTTGTTACATTGAAAAAGGTGTGATTAAATATTGTGGAACAGAAGATAAACTAGACTTTACATTTGGGAATTATGAGGACTAAATTTGTTATGTTTTTCTGGTATTAGTCAACCTGTTACCTTCTGATAAGATCAGAAAATGAAAGCAATTTCTGACTATCCAATAATCAGAAATCTCAGATACTTTGAAAATAAAATTTATTAATACAAGACAACTGCATTTAATATTTGATTCATGTTGGTAATTATTATGGTATGTTACTACAATATTTAATCAGTTTTGAGTAGTAATAATGCCTATGATAAATGAAGAATATAAATTCATAATATGTATATTTTCAATTTAAAACCACAGCAATCATAGTAGAAAATAATGTTCCTAAAACTATTTGATCCAAAAATTTAGTATAATTATATTAAATTTCATGACAACAATTAATTAAAATTCATAGTTCAATAAATGAGGAACTGGTTTTACTAATTGTATATGCAATTAGTATGGTGGGTAATTAGAGGTTAAAATAAGTATCCATTGTGAACTTTGGGACTTTTAGTCAGCCTTATAATAAGTTTGAAAGCCTAAGTCAACATACTTGAAGGGGAAACTAGTGGAGAAGAGCCAGTATAGTGTAGAAAGACAAGATATAGAAATAATATGTCTTAGTCTCATATGGCTGAGAAATTTGCTTACCTTGGATCTATATCATCCCCATACATTCTAGCTTCATTTTTTTTTTCAAGAGTACATTATGGAACATATTTTCTTGGTGAGCAATGAAAGTCCTGCATGCCAGCCCCACGAATGACACCTGACAGATGGCAATCCCAGTACTTATATTGGCACTATGGTAGTGTCACATTTCTGAAAAGAATTATTGACACCAGGATGGAATTTAAAGGAATTTGAATGGCATTTCTTTTCTTAACCTTGTCATTGAACATTGTGACCATTGAAGTGTTTTGAATTTCAGATTTTTCACCTAATGAGAATAGACCAATGATATTACATGAGGAAATTTATTATTCTATTCCATGAAGATTATGATAAGAAAATGTTAATTACTTAAAAACATCATGGGTGAAAAATGACTGCTGTTTCATAATTTTATCTCATATTTGATATAATTGTTCACTCTTACAAAGCCTAATGAAATATTTTTCATTCCCCATAAAATGCACAATTAGAAGCAGGCAGGACATATTAGATAAGATTGGAGTGAAAAATTGGCAAAAAATAATAATTAAGACTCTTAAAATGTTTGGCCATCTGTTATAAAGTCAGGAGGATGGTTTAAAGATTTTTTTTTAATTTGTAAAATTCACAACTATAGAACTTGAAACCCTGGGGATATATTCCACATGATGTATCCACTTATTTTTCTTTAGACATAGCTAGTGACTATATCAAAGGTAAAATACTTATGATGCTATTTTCTTTACATCTTCATCCAGCTATCTGGTTCCATTGAAAGAAAAGTCTCCCCATGGCAGAGAATCTGGCCATGTAGGGTGATGTAACCGTGTGCATGTCTTAATTGACTTCTTCTTCCCTAGTGTTTTAATAGAGCACATAACAACAGTTTATTAAGGTAGACACAGATTTTCATCGAGGGCCTTTGTCTTTCTCCAGATCCCCCAGCCTCTTCTGTTACACAGCACTTTGCTCCTTAGTGACTCGTCTTCAATTTTTCAAAATTAGCATGCTAAAGTCTTTTCCATCTGTCTCTCTGTAGGATCACCTGCCTTCCTCCATATCTCGTGTGTTCTTGATCTTTCTGTATCTGTACTCGCAGGCTGCCATAATTTTCTTTTAATAAAAGTTAGCAGTTATCTACCAATTCCAACAGGATCAGATTGCCTTTATGTTTTTTCTTTCTAATTTGATGGCTTTTAAAATGGGGTGTGGTCATACACACCTTTAATCCCAGCACTCTAGAGGCAGAGGTAGGTAGGTAGACCTGTGAGTTGAAGAACAGCCTGGTCTTCAAATCAAGTCTAGGACAGCCAGGGCTCTGTTACACAGAGAAACCTGGTCTGAATAAACAAACAAACAAACAAACAAACAAACAAGTCTGTCCTTGAAGAGTGTGCTTGTTATACTTTAAAGCCTTGACAGGTCCTTTGTGCTGAACCTACTCCTAAGGCTGAGTTTTGCAGTGGGAGGAATTGCCATTGAGGAGCTTGTGTTCTTCCAGATGAGACACATGCTGTAGAATCCTGTTAGGCTGACCGGCTGGCTATTTAGCACATGAGCCATCCTTCTTATGAGAAGCTACTACCTATATCGAGGTTACCAGCATTCTTGGGTGAAAACAAAGGTCTAATCCCCTTGGACACAGCAAACAGAAGATACTGGGATGCTTGCATTTTTCAGATATAAACTTTGTGTCACTTTATTTTTAATATTTTGTTTTTGCTATGTGCATGTTAAAATATCTCGCATACCTACAAGTATTAGTCATAGAATTTATTGGAGTGTTGGAGCTGTCCTTAAGATATATGGCTCTGTAAGAATAGTACAGAGGCACAATGCCCAGTAGAATTTGTAATGGCCATGGAAACATTCTGTACGTATTATTGCCCAGTTCAGTGGCCTCTAGATACATGTAACCACTTGGCACTGGACACTGGAAATAGAGCTAGCAATATCTGCAATTGAACTTTTTTTGAGTACTCTAAGTTACTTTAGTCACTTGTGGCTAGTGACTGTCTTTTAACACAGCACAGGTACTGGCCAAGGTGGGCAAAGCTGTGACATAACCATCACTTAGAAACCCATCATCCCACTCAGAGCTTAGTAAGCATCATAGCAAATTGTTTTCACTAAGTTTCGACACACTGCATATTGAGTCACCCTGAACAGACTTTCTAATATTCAAAGATCAAAAACTCAAACAAAACTTAGTTTGGCTTGAATGGGGGGTCTATTTCACTTAGTTGCACCTTTTGTGTTTGGATGCTCACATGATATTACGAAGACATTGTGTTCAAATATTACTAAACATAGTGTGGCCTAGTCTGAGTTCTGGCAGGGCTTCTTGTGTAACAGTGCTGTCTAAAGACTGAAAAGGAGATCCATGAGCACCAGGCTTTTCCTCTTCGTACCTTAAGAACATAAAAGCAAACATTTTTTTTTTTTTTTTTAGGAATATTCTAAGGACTATCTCACTTGACCATCCTGGCTCATGAACAACCTAGAATCAGTCTCTCTTACAATAAAATTGATCATATCCAGAGTGTCAGGAGGAATAATTGGCTCTTCTCTCCAGGTGTCTGGGTAGAATTTATATAGTTCTCTGATATGTAAAAGTGAAAGGCTGGCCAGCACTTTTCCCTCTACTGGGTAGTTATGAGCCTGACAACTCTCCTATTCGAAAGTTTGTGTGAATTTTCCTATAGACATTGTGCTTTGCCTCAGTGGGGTTCTTCAGACTCCATTGCCTCCTCACTGTTTAAATACCCTAGGAATCAGGACTCACGTAAAGCACTCTGTGATTCTTCCTCCATTCTCCCTCCCAGCATCGGTGTTGGAGTCTATAGTTCTGCATGTTTATTTTCTCTTGCCTCCTAGGTTAGTCCCAAACACATACTGTATCTCCTAACAGTATCATTTCTCCAGTGGCCAGAGCTGTACATTAGTTTTGTGTTCTCTGCAGTGCAGATAACATTATTTTTATGCGATCCAGCTGTGGCATTTTGAAACCACTTTATTTTTTTAATGACCAACTACTGCACAACATAAATATGTGCAAACCTTTAATTGATGCCAAGCACAGATTTGAGTTAGTCTTTAAAAGTTATGAATATAATTTAGTCCTTTAAGGTCTTCATTCTGCACTTGTGTATTGCTTGTGAAATAAATACTATATTCCTCTATGACACACTCTGTAACTTTCACGATGTAAACTACAGTTGGGTCATAAAGAATGAATACTGTCAAGAGGTGCATCAGGCACCATAAGTATGAGTGTTTTATCTTCAAGCACTGTGTTTCTCCACATGATGAAATATCAATAAGCAAGGAAGTGGAAGCTTGAGTTGATGTGATAATCAGTCACATCAAAAAAATCAAATTTGAAGAGAATAATATGTGTTAGTGGACAGATACATTTACGTGATAGGAGTAGATAACTTTTCTCTCTTTGTGCTAGATAGTATTCTAAGCATCCTACCTACCTAGCTTAATAACCGCATAAAATCATTCTGCATGCAGATCTTCTCATTTCTTGCTTGCTTGAAGTCACAGGGACACTTGGGGATGCAGGTGCAGTGCAGGCTGGAACACTGTGCTACTTTGCATTCCAGCCCCTCATTCTTTGGGATTTTTTTTTAAATATGAGCTACTTAGTATCATTGTAAAGAGAAGTACTACATTGTATCAATTATATTAACAGCAGAAAGTCAAAGCCATTTAATATGTATTGTTTGCAATTTTCTATAAATACTTTTAAATTGAATGGGCATTTGGACTGAATGGTGGCTGAGATAGATATTTCCTATTGGAAGAAAACTATTTAAAGCCACAATTTGATATGTTCTCTCTACATATAAATATTTAACTTTTTCAAATAAACTATTTTAATAATAGAACATTTTTACTTAAAATTGGATTATCCAAATTTATTTGCTAATAAATATATAAGATATGTTTTTAACCTGTGACATGATATGAGGCACTACAACATAAAATAGTGACAAAGTATGTTAGATTGAAGTTTCTATCTATAAAAGTTTATTTTCAAAATCTGACATTGAGAGTAATTATCTAACTTTAATGATGTTTTCAAAGGCTGATACTATGTTTCCATTATAGTTACTTATACATTTAGGGAAAATGACTTCTCTTAGGACTTATTACTATAATACAATTTGCTTTCTTGAAGAAATGATATGCCTACTTATTGCAAACACATAAAATGATTTTATAAACAGTCTAGAAGAGAAAAGAATAGACATTAGGGATGGTCTGCACAATTAGGCTAATGTTCAGGTATCCAAATTAGGAAAGAAAACACAATATAGTTCCAGTGATAAAAACCTGTGCTGCAGAATGCAGGACGAGAAACAAAGTGCCAGAAACGCAAGGGTGGCATGGTAGCATTATAAGCTTCCTTTAAAATCATGGAGTCAGTTTTAGAATTTACCAATTCTACTTAGAACATCCAAGAGATGAATCATATGAGGTCACAGGAAAATACCCAGTTCAGTAGCAGAAGGGGTGCCTTTAGACTTAAAACTATGCCTGTTTTTTAGGTCTCAACTCTACACCATCTTTCTATCTAAAAGATAAAATTCAGGAAGTTGGTATAGACAATGAGCTTGAGAGTTTGAAATTTTCCCATGTTACAGGTTGAGACTTTAAACTGCTTAGAAAGTATTGTTCAACCTTATTATAGAAATTATATTGGAATGCATAGTCCAAGGAATTACATACCTTTTATAATAAACAGAGGGGAGATACAGATGAGAATTTCATTACCAATCAAGCTACTCAAGTAGAGTAGTTTCACAGTTCACCTATTCAAATATTTCCTGAATTAAATGGGAGACCAAGGAAATGAAAGCAAAATTTTCATTCAGCACTTAGGCTCAACAAGAAGCTGTGGCTATGTCAAGAATATAGAGTACATTAAGAGATAGTCCTTGGTTCCAATTTGCTCAAAGTGTGATTCTAAGAGGCCTTACCTAGCCATCGCCTTAATAAATGTGAGCATTGTCTGTACCTTCTGGTTGACATACTTTAACACTATTTCCAAACTCTCTCATAAAGGCTGGAAATTTGTCTCCTTGCTTTTGGTATCAAACCTGGAGTTGTTTCACTGTTGCCTGCATGAGTACATTCAGGCTAATGGTTCTTTAGCATTATTCTGGAGACGTTCCTTTGCTCGTTGATGATGTTATCAAATTCATACCCAGATCAATAGTCAAAAAGGGGTCCAGAAACTTTCAGTATCTCCAAATCATTAGGTTTCGAGTTTGATTATTTGTTTTAGGTGTTCTCAGTTTCTCTTTCTTTCTGTCAGGTGCTGACTTCACTGATCCAATCTGTCTGCCTTACAGGCTGCACTTCTTCCCCTCTATGTTTTTGCTGATGCAGCTCTCACAAAGGAAGCTAGTAAAGCACAAGATGCTTACAGTTTAGTCCTGCTTCCTGACATTTCTTTAATTTTTCTGAATTCTTGATTTATGTGAGAATTTTACCACTGTATACAATGTATCTTGATCATATCTTCTCCCATGATCGTTCTGTAACTCCTCCTGACCCCCATCATATCCCCTACTAGCTTCATGTAATTTTTCCTTCCTTAAGGCAGCTAAGTCCAGTTAGTGTTACATATGCACATGAGCCACGAGACTGTAGGACTGCCACTGGAGCCTGGGCAAATTATCAGAAGCCACACTAAAACAACAACAACAATCAAACGTCAAAAACAACAACAAATAACTCTCCCTCTTCTCATTCCATCATATGCCATATCTCCAAGGCTGAGGTAGGGCCTCATATACCCCCACCCCACACCCTTCATTCATTCTGGAGTGTTGATGGCTTGATTTTGTGTAAGTCTGAAGAAGGGAACCACTGTTGTGGGTTCATGAAAGTCCATAAAACACTGATTAACAAATGTAAAAGTAACTTTTATTTACCAGATATAATTGTCATCTCAGAGACTTACTGATAAATAAGATCGCCATTTCTAAGTCTTTCTGAACTCTTGCTGGCTGGTTCAACTCAGATGTTCTGACTCAAACCCCTCTCCAAGCTGACTGATTAAAACTGGCTTCTCTTCACTTCTGACTGAAATGCTCTGTGTGTCCTCAAACTAACTCTGCCAGTCTGTCCTGATTTTCTGGCTCCTTCTCTTTCTCTGTTTGGTTCTGTCTTCACTTACAACTTGACTCTGTAAAACTGTCCCAGTGAAACTGACTGCCCCCACACAGTGTGTGTGTGTGTGTGTGTGTGTGTGTGTGTGTGTGTGTGTGTGTGTGTGTTGCTCTCTTAAGTCAGCTTTTTCCTGTTCTCTTGAGATTTGGGTATATTCTATCTCTGACTCATCCTATCAAATTTTTCCCTGATTTGTCACTTTGTCTGCCACTCAATTAGACTTCACTAATATAGTCTAAATATAGCTGCTTCATTCTAAAAACAAACTTTATCTTCATTGTTAGGAATTAACAATGTATGAAACTCATGCCTATATTCCAGCCAGAGGGATTAAGAATGTGTAGCATGACTATTCCAGCAAGATCACACAGACTTAGAAGGTCTTTAGATGTGATTCCCTTGTTAGAGCAGCCATGTTGCTGGATTAAAATTCCCCTACAACAGTAGACACCAATCTCTGAGTCTTATAAGCCTTCTACCACATGTTATGGGGTATTCTCTGGATATTCCTCACCACCTGCTTCTAATTCGGTTCCTTTCCTACCAGTTTGTGTTTCTGATGGTGGGTAGCCTAACTTTTAACCTTAAAATTAAAGACTGATCAAGACAAAGAGGCTCTCAACTTCTTTCCTGTTAAAACATAATCTGAGATCTGAATCCATAACTGTAGATACCAATAACAATTTTAGACAAGTTTCTTTTGGTCTTTGTGCTGAGACTTAAGGTCCATAATGTTTTCCAGTATTCATCATTAAGATATCATCCACAGTTTTGGACTTCATGCGTTTTGTGGACCCCTGGTAGATTCTTTTGAAATATTTATCCTTAACAGTTTTGAAGTAGGCTTTCCTATATTGGCTCCTAACACGTCCTCCTCCAGATTTTATTTTTCTACTTCTTCTACTTAAACCATACAAGCTTGACCACTGGACTCATCTTTGGCTCCATCTCCTGCCTCTTCTCTTGTCCAGGTTGATAATTTTTCTTCCACGTTTTGTTTGTTTGTTTGTTTCTTTCTTTCTTTCTTTCTTTCTTTCTTTCAGAACTGATCACCTTCTTCCATCTTTCTTTTTCCTTCCATAATCCCAGGATAAACTTTGCACAGAGCAAATGATCAATAGGCATTTGATGAGAAGATCGTATCATTCATCTTGTCGAATGCTTAGTACTCAGGAAGAAATGATGCATCTAATTAAAGCCAACAAAATAGAATCTCAGCCATATTCCCTTTCTTTTTACTATCCTTAAAAAAGGATAAAGCATGGCATTTAAGCCATCTGAAACAGAAGAACTGTTATAAACAAATAAAAAGAAACACATCTATTATCTAAAGTTTTACATGTTAGAGTGTTAAATTAGTCATACTAAGCTAACATTACATGTCAACAGAGCTGTGCGTCTTTGTAGAATCTCCTGGTAGTCATTTTTTCTGCATTTTCCAGCTTTTTAATGTTGGCACCCGTCTCTAATGTAGACTCTACCTTCAAAGCCAAAGTGACCAATCTTGCTTTTCTTCAAGCTATGAAATCTGACATGGACTGGTTGTCTTTTATACCTGTAGACAGAAACTGTGACAACTGTGAGTCCACTCAAAATCAGGAGAAATCTTCTAGCAACCTTAAATCCATCTTTGCCTTTAATGTACCCTTTACTATATAGTATAAAATTCAGGCAGGTATTGAGACCCTTGGTGTTGACATATTCATCCAGCTGCCTTCCTATTAATGTGCAGACTCTCCTTGTCTTTGTTATCCTTCACATACTACAATATAACAAATATTACTACATCATTCACATTTTATAGGTCATTATAAGCAACATAAGTTGTAGGCAAACCCATTATTGTTTTATATGAGTGACATGAACATCTACCTATGTCAGATTTTTAAGAGAAAAGCAAAATAAATGCAAGTGATTTAAAAAAATATGTAAGTACTTGGGACAGAACAAGAAATATATTATTATATTAACACAATCTTATACATTATTTGATTCTCATTTTCATAATTTTGACTTGAAAATATAAAAGAAATATGTTATTAGAGTACATTAATTGGTCTAGTCTTCAACATCCAAAACACATATGGTTTGCATAATCAGAAAAAAAGCAATAAATATTATATAATGAGCACTTCAAAAGATTCACCATAAATTATGTTAGTGAGTAAGATTTACCAATTTTAAGAAGGAATAATTCTCTGTTAAAAAGCAGACAATGTTAGCATATTTGCAATGAGAGAACAGAAAGACATGTGCTGTAGAATTTCTTAAAGTGGAATTCTGTAGGAAATGGCACTCACATATTACTACAAATGTGACTATTTATTCAGAGACAAACTTCCCTCAAATGATTTTTTAAAGAATTTTATATATGAATTTCATATTTTAAATGGCTATAATTAGAAATATAATATTATGCTGTTGAAACTCTGACTCGTAACATTAAAGATGCATATTATACCAGCCAAGAGAGTTACAAGTTGTAATGCTCTCATTGCATATACTGAATACCACTTTGAAGGAATTCATGTTTGTCTAATTATATACCTTTTAATTAAGTAATTTGCATTGGTTTTCTCAATCACACTTTTCTATGTAGCCTTAGGCTGTTCTGAAGCTCTTGGTTCTCTTTCCTGTGTCTCCCAAGCACTGGGATTACAAGATTGGGCCACCATGCCCAAGAGGATCGAATGTTTTTCATTAATTAGGTTAGAATACCCTGGGCCTCTCCAGTGTCTTTCATACTGGTGGTATACCTTGATGAGTTGTTTACAAGACAAGAGTAAGTGAGAAGGATGATGTGAGTGGGAGCCACCCAGGAAGCATAATCTCATACAGTACAAAGATTGAACAGGTGATAGACTAGCCCCTTTCAGGTGACAGAGGGCTAGAGACATCATTTCCTAAGACAGTGCATAGGTAAATAACAGCAAGAAAAAGCTCAGAAAGGGAAAGGTGAAGTATCTGAGCTGACAGATGCCCAGTGTGACAGGAAAGAATGAACCATGCCACAGAAAGTTCAGAAGTTTGTACTAGAGGATTGACTTTCACCTGTGATCATAGAACTAAACATTCATGGCAGGTGCACTAACTCCTTGAATTTCCCAAACAAAGACTCATTAGTATAACAAGATATTTAGGAATCTAGTGCTTATTCCTGATTAATGATCATCCTAGTTAATATTTTGAGATTGTTTTTAGAAATAATATGCATAAGTTATTTATTTCATTAATTTACTTGTTCACTTTACATCCTAATATCAGCCCCCCTCTCCTTCCAGTACCCCCTCCACAGATCCTGCTCCTAGTCCCCCAAATCCTTTTCTGAGAATGGGAAGCCCACCTCCAGTATCACCTCCCACACACAGCACATCAGGCCTCTGAAGGGCTAGGCACATCCTCTCCCACTGAGGACGGACAAAGCAGCCCAGTAAAGGGAACCAGATCCACAGGCAGGCAACAGCTTCGAGGATGGCCCCCGCTCCAGTTGTAGGGACATTAAAACCAAGCTGTACATCTGCTACGTATTTGCAGAGGGCCTAGGTCCTGCCAATGCTCACTTTTAGGTTGGTGGTTCAGTTTCTGGGAGCTCAAGGGTCCAGGATAGTTGACTATGTTGGTCTTCCTGTAGAGTCCCTGTCCTCTTTGGGTTCCTCAATCCTTACTCCTAATATTCCCCAAGCTCCAACTAGTGTTTACCTGTGGGTCTCTGCATCTGTTTCCATTGGTTGCTGGGTGGAATCTCTCAGAGAACAGTTGTTAGGCTTCTATCTGCAAGCATAACAGAGTCATTAATAGTTTCAGGGGCTAGTTCTTGCTCATGTGATGGGTCTCAATTTGGGCCAGTCATAGGTTGCCCATTCCCTCCTTCTCCACTTTGTCTATGTCCCTGCAGGATACATTTGAGTTTGAAGGTTTTGTGGGTGGGTTGTTGTCTTATCCCTCAACTGGGAGTGCTGCCATGTTATAGGAAGTGGCCGTTCAGGATTTTTTTTTTTTTTAATTCAAAGGCCCCTTTATTCATATAATCATTCCTTATAGAGATTTTAGCATTCCATTAAGTGTGATACTGAATATTCATGACAAAATTATTAGTGTAAAGAACAACATTCATTACCTAGGGTTACACATTAACTGGGCATGGTAGACTAAAAAGGTGGCTCAACAGATAAGAATGCTGACTGTTCTTCCAGAGGACCTAGATTAAATTGCCAGCATCTACATGGGGTTGCACAATCGTCTAACTCTCTAGTTCCGTCTTCTGATATCTATGGGCCTGTCACTTTAATATACAGATAAACATGCAGGCAAAATACCTATATACACAAAATACAATAATATTTTAGTTTTTTTCAACTTAACTAAGACAAAATGTACACAGTAGGTACTCATCCTCAATAGGGAGTGATATATTACAGAAAAATAATGAGTAGAATTTATACTTTGAAAAAAATCAAAGAAAATGTGTGGTCAGTTACTAATAAAAGTACCTTAAATAATAGTAAAAATCTAGAAAAGATTTATTGCTTTTATTGTTTTAATAGATAGTATATTAAGCTTGTGTCTACCAGTTGTAGGCACACACTCCTTCTTATTTTTTTTTATTGGTTCTGTTTTATTTTAATACAATTTCCTTAGTCTTACATAAGCCACATGAGACATTCAGAGAGAACTCCCTCCCAATCTTTTGCCATGACATGTAATGAACAATACTGTTACTTCTCTTTCATAGATGATTTAATATTTTGTTGAGCCCAATCTACTCTCCCATGATTAGAGCCCAGGAAAGGGTTATTAGCATTGGAGTTTGATCTGGGTCTGCCAGTGTCAAAGGCCTGTACACTTCCATAGGATTTTGTAGGGACTGTATGCATATGTAGAAATGCAAATCATGACTTTCCCTGGGTCATCCTTAACCCCTCTGTCACACAGCACTTCTACTGTGTCCCAGCCTGAGCCCTGATGCTGTGCTGAGGATTTCTGACCTGTGAACCTGTCCTTCTATTAGTCAGCTTTCTACACATCTCCTGACTTGATCCTTATGCATGGCCTCCCTGAGTATATTCTTCATCATCAACAGGAGGAAGAGAATAATGTAAAACGCCATTCATTCATGAAACATTATTCAGATGTGTCGGCTGACTTCTGTTTTTTCTTCTTTGAAATGAGATAAGAAAAAGGTCTAGGGTCCTTTCTGCTCTTTACCTTTCCAACCCAGGACCTCACACCTAATTTTTGGTGTAGGGTTTTCAAGGGAGCAAACATACACATTCAGGCGGTATGTACCCTAAAACTTAGGCCTTCATGGGGCAGATAGATTGAAATGTGGAAAGTAGCTGTGGGGCAGAGATAAAAAGGTGATTAGTGCAACTAGCCTTGAAGTAAATCCATACAAAAGCAGATCTTCCCCCAAATTACTAATCTCCCTCTGACTTCTGAGGCCCGGGAAGGGAGGAGCATGGGCATCCCCAGCCTCACAGAGGTCAGAGCACTGAAAGGAAAAGCAACTCCAAGGACAAAAGAGCTGGTGCCCAGCTGTTTGCACCGTCCTGATCACCAGTATGAGGGCTAAGGGCTGTCTGTCATTACATCCTCATTCTCACCACTGACATTCTCCTGTCTCTGGTGATTTACTGAAATCTAGCCAGAAGCTTTTGCTAGGAACAATGCATAGGGCCTTTCCTCAAAAACATTTAAGTATCACATTTTTCAAATATAAGTTTATGTTCCAGTTTTTAGTGAATACACATACACACACACACACACACACACACACACACACACACACTCACACACACAGATAGATAGATAGATAGATAGATAGATAGATAGATAGATAGATAGATAGACAGATAGATAGATAGATAGGTAGAGATACAGATACAGATACAGATATAGATATAGACATAGATATGACCATCCAAAAGAAGTTGGCTAGGATTACTTCCAATATAAATATCAGTAGTACTTGCACAATTACTTCTGGGCAAATTCTAATGTCTCTGACATAGTAGAACAGACTGTAGAATCCATGTTACCAGAGGCTCTAGGGGACAGAGTAGGATGAGTTAGTAGATGAAAAGTCACAGCATGGTAGCAGAGCTATTGGTTGGTGTCCTGCTTCATAAAGAGTGATTATAATCAACACTGTTGTGTCATATAATTCAAAATAACTGGCATAGAGAATTTTGAATGTTCTCACCCCAGAGATATCATATGTATGAGATACAGGATAGCTGGATCTTTCTGAATTGATCAATACACAATATATAAAGGTTCAAAAATCATCATACTCTATCCTGTAAATACACATAGTTATATCCTGTCACACAACTTAGAAAAGAAAATTAATAGATTTTAAACTTTTAAGAAATAATCTCCAAGGATAAATTACCAAAACTCCCTATGTGCACTCCTCAATCTCTTTTCCTTTCTTGCTCAACATTTCATGTTCTCCTTGATCATCTCCCACAGTTCTTATTTGTCTGTTTTTGTCATCCCATTCTGGACAGTATAGTTACTGACAGCTTCCACTTACTGATTACCCCCTTGGTGTTTCTTACACCGCTGACCTTTGGGCCTAGATAATTCCATGTCACTGAAGGAACCCTCAGCTTATGGCTGAGTACCTATGGCTTCTACATGTTAAATCTGTTATCATCTTCCCATACGATGACCAGTGATGTCTCAAACATTGCCAAATATCTCAGGAGGAATATCTTCTCTGATTTAGAAGCAACCAAAGTCTTACCTGGTATGAGACATTATCCCATTCAATTCCCTATTAACTGCAACTTATAAAGGACTCAGTTAATTAGAGGCAAGTTATTAATGCCAAGAAAGTGATGGATGAATGAAAAAAAGAGAGAAAATATGGAACTTATTTCATTGCTGATTGCCAATGCTGTTTACATGGAAGAGGACAGGGTTAAAGGGATGTAGAGGCATCCAGAAATGGCAAGAGCAAACAGCCATTCACATTGTTGAAGGTGAGAACCGACTGATTCTTCGTTTCTAAAGTCATGGATCGCTGACACTGAGGGAGGAAGAGAAGGCAGAATGTACAGAGATGAAGCTACCAATAAGCATCCTCTGTCTCCCATCCACTGCCTCATGAAGTGAAAAGTCAGTGGTTTTGTTTTTTCTGGGCAGCCAATTTTTAATGTTTAATCCATTAGGCTTCATTGAAAGTTTTGAATAGATCTCAGTCAGAGAAAAATCTCAATTATTTATTTATTTTTCTGAGTAGGTCATAGACAAAACAGAGGCAGTGCCATCATAGTAAAGATTGGGGGACTCATAGTCCTTCATTGCTATAATGTCAGGACTTTTAGGCACAATATCAAATATATCACACAAAAGTAAAGAGCTTGCATTATTTTTATATCTGGGAAATGTAGTTTTTCTCAGTTTAAATTGACAACTTCAGGGAAGAGAGCAAGAGAGCAAACAGGTAGAGACATTTGATGTCTTAAGGTGTGCTGTGCCTTGAATTCTACTGATATGCTCCTTTAAAAGGAAAGATTTCGTTGATAAGAAACCCCAGGGACATTGTGTCTAGTGTGGAAAATGACTGGCACTTTACAAAGGTTATCTTGTAATTTGTACGAGGCTCCTCTGTAAGGAAAAGCATCTGGCTTCTTCAGGATAGGTCTGGGCGGACATAGCCCTGTCAGGATAGGTCTGGGCGGACATAGCCCTGTCAGGATAGGTCTGGGCGGACATAGCCCTGTCAGGATAGGTCTGGGCGGACATAGCCCTGTCAGATAGGTCTGAGTGGACATAGCCCTGTCAGGATAGGTCTGGGTGGACATAGCCCTGTCAGGATAGGTCTGGGTGGACATAGCCCTGTCAGGATAGGTCTGGGCGGACATAGCCCTGTCAGGATAGGTCTGAGTGGACATAGCCCTGTCAGATAGGTCTGGGCGGACATAGCCCTGTCAGGATAGGTCTGGGTGGACATAGCCCTGTCAGGATAGGTCTGGGCGGACATAGCCCTGTCAGGATAGGTCTGGGTGGACATAGCCCTGTCAGATAGGTCTGGGCGGACATAGCCCTGTCAGATAGGTCTGGGCGGACATGGCCCTGTCAGGATAGGTCTGGGTGGACATAGCCCTGTCAGATAGGTCTGGGCGGACATAGCCCTGGCATCCTCCCATCATCTCTATGGCTTGGAAAAGTTATTGACCCTCTGTAGTTTGACTTTGTCATCAATGTTAGTATTGACAATACAGTGTGGCAACATAGAAAACATGAAAAAATGATTGTTTTTGTCAGAAACAGCCTTATGATCACACCATCACCCTCAACAACACAGACAATAGATTTGTACTACACAAAGATGGTTTCCAGTGCTTCCGTTCTTTAAACATAATTATTTAAAAATATAGTAAATCATTACTATGTAAATTCACTCTTTGCAATAATGTAGCCAAAGAAATAGTACCATCCACATGGATAAGTGGAGTTTGTATTTTCAAACATACACCCTCACTGAAAACATTCAATTCCAGCTTGGTCAGCTTCCCTTTTTGCTGGCTGGATTCTGAAGACATGGAAGGAGTTATTCACAGGGACGCCAGTTCTTGTTGTGTTATCCCGTTCAGTGTGTTTTCCTAGAGTTTTAGGTTAGAACCTACTGACAAAGAAATATTTCAGAAGTCAGAATTAGACATAAATTATGCTCTGTGGAGGTGTCTTCTTGTTACCCGGAGTCAGGTCAGAGTCTCCAACCTCACATTAAGTTACTGTTTTAGTGGTTATTGAATTTCAGTCTTTAGAGAATTAGAAGGCCAGCCAATGAAGTATAATAAATCTTACTCAGACCTACCCATAATTAGTGATTAGTGTGCTAGATAAAAGTTAAGTAGAAAAGTTATTCTTGCTTCTGTATCACATTCATGTTAAGAAAAGGACGACAATTTACTTTGTAAAATGATTACTATATTTGTCTGTTTGATTAATTTAGAGTTAACACCTTATTTATATACTTGGGTTTTTAATTTAAGAACAGGGGACTGGGAGAAGATTGACATTACTTTTTTTAAAAAAAAAGTTTATACACAGGAGCATTTGGCTCTTTATTTTTTAATTTTTATCTATTTTCTTTGTCTCAATCCCCAGCCTCAGAGCCCAACTTGAAGGTGCGGTCCAGGTTAAAACAGAAAGTGGCAGAGAGGAGAAGCAGCCCCTTACTCAGGCGGAAGGATGGAAATCTTGTCACTTCATTCAAGAAGCGAGTGTTTGAGGTGGCAGGTAATTGAGGATTGGGCAGTCACACACTAACGCTTGCTGGTCATAGCATTTTTTTTAAAGTTTAGAATTAATACTCCTGTGTTTGAGTATTTCCTGAAAGGCAGTTTATTTGAAAACACACAAATAGTTACAATAGCACACTTTGCTTTGTATTCGCCCGCTGTATGATGCAGGAAATGAAATGGGGAGAACAGCAATGTGTCTGTCTGTCAGTCAGTCACAGCACAGCAGAGTAACACCAAAGCTGGCCCTGTTATTTTTAGAAGCAAGCAGTCTGTTTGGGAAATGCCAACTAATAGACTATTGTTTTTTTAATGAAATCTGATCAGAAATGAGCAGAGGGGGGATCAAGAAGAGCACACCCCTCTCCCCTTCCCCAGACATGAACATAGGAAATACATCTGGGAAAATTAAACTATGTGGAACAGCAAAACCTTGACTTTTCAACAAATTTACAGAACTCATAAATGACTTTATGTGTTTACTAGTGACCTGGGACTCATGACAGGCGGGGGAAATGCTGCTTTTTATGAAGGGGAAAAGGCTGTCGTTTTCACTAGTCTCAGATGGAAGGGTTCATAGTTTTTTAGCTGCCTGGTTAGTTGTGGGGTGAACATGTTAGGAAATTCAACCTGATGTCTTACAAACCCCTTCGTCCCATTTGTACCTGTTCTGAAATTAGAAACGTACCTGAGAATACAAGAACACAAAAGGGTAGCCACAAAAATCATGGCTACTGCTTACTTAAGGATGCAGGGACCTGACAGGGCTACACAGAAGTAAATTCTGACTACTGTTTCTTGGATACTTAGGGCAATAGCTCAGACCCAGATGTTTTGAACAGGCTCAGAGGAAAGAGCATGAGTTGAAGCTATGCTCTGTTTTGGAAGGAAGTGTGACTGTTCCAGGGTAGACAGCTTATGTTTCTCCCAGATCAGATCTCACTCCTCATGTGTTTTTTTAAAATCATGTATGTCCTGTCTCTCTTTTAGCCAGAACAAGTTTAAAGAGGAGAATCAAGAGAACAGTCTGAAATAACTTGGATACCAATGGTAGGGCAGCTTAAAAATTGACAGATTACTTCCATTTGTAAATAAAGACCTCAGTCTCTTCTCTAACTACAATGGACTGGTATTGTTATGTGAACAAAAGTATTAGTGATTACATTTTGAAAGCTCCTTGAGAGATGCGAAATTTCAAAGAAACAAACTATTTATTTTTAATATTACAACTTTATAGTAACTGAATCCTACATTTGGAATTAAAGATTCTTCTTCTTAATTTTATGGGATTACAATCTGCCCCTTTTTGCCTCAGGAAGTATGTGAGGCGTGGCTTCTGTGCTTACTCTCTGTTCACATGCCCAACCTGTAGGCTGCCACTTCAGATGCTTTAATAAGTGTTTTGTTTGTTACTTTTTACTTTAAACTAGGCCTTTCCACTGAGTCTAGCTGTGCTTGGGGGACCTGAACTTCAGCCCACAGGCATCTTCACCTGACCCCTTCCTGTGCATTTTCATCTAATTTGAAGAACTCTGTGTCTTGACGCTGCAGGTTTTTAGTAACCAGTTGGAGGCGACTGCAGTGCCATCGCGGTTGGGGTGTCATTCCTGCTCTGCTCGTCTCTTCTCTGCCTTTTGCTCTTTCTCCTTTGCAGGAGGAAGTGTCCCCTCTCTCTCCTTTGCCTCCTCTTCATAGTTGATGTGTAAAAACAAATTATCATTTCATGTTTTCAAAATCAAGCACTTTCTTCCCCTCTTCCTCCAAATGATTTCTTCTCTTCAAATGTTTCGCACTGATCAACTCTGTGCTGCTGGGATTCTCTCTCGCTCTCCTCTGCTGTTCTTGCTTCATTTAATTATTCTATAAGTCCAGTTCCAAACTCACTCCTTTTCCTGGGTTCCTGCAGTTTATCCACAAAAGTGCTCCCTGTGTGTGCTCAGGCTCTACCCAGTCTGTGGTGTAGGGCCCTGGTTCAGTCGACGCTAGGCTGAAATCACACAGGTTTCTACACAACCAAAGAGTTCATTTGAATATCACATAAAGTAAGATAATCTAAAATGGCAAAGACGGAAGAACGTTTAAGAATATAGTGCTTTTAAAAATATGGGAATGAACTATTAGTGAGAAATCACCACCGTCTCGACTTCAGCCTTACCTCGCAGCTGTACGATTCAGGAGCATAAGTACCTGCAAGAAACAGGGAAAGAGGATAACAACTGAAATGTAAATAAATGAAATAGCCAACTAAGAGAAACAACAAACAACAACAACAACAAAGAATAATAACTTTGTCCACAATATATATATTAAAATGTCTTTTAGAAAGGAACTTTTAAAGTTGATTTAAAAAAGAAAAATAAGCTGTGTGGCTATGGCAGGACATACATAAAATGAAATGCATGCACTAGGGAAGCAGAGAGAGAGGAGGGTCAGGAGGTCCAGCCTGGACTGGAGGGTGTGACCCTGTTTCAGTATATGTATGTATGTATGCTTATTTGTATGTATGTATATGTATATATATGTATATTATGTCATTGTGTCTACTATATAAACATACATATGTGCGTGTGAAAAGTATATATATATATACATATATATGTAAAAGAAGAAACACTATAAAAGGCAGTGTTGAAAATGACTAAATTAATCAAAATGTGATCAAAATATATGGACAGAAAAGCAGTGAACATAAGGAGCATAACCCTTTATAATACCAAAATTTTGTTCAAATGCCATAGTAGGCAGATATTAGAACCAGAATTCAATCACCAACTCTCTAGTCTTCTAATCACACTGTATGTCAGAGTTAACGTAATATTAGAATAGAAAGGAGGAAGTCAAAAGTTGTTTTGAAGGAAGTCAGTGAAATACTGTGCGAAAATCATGATCTCCTGTTCCATGGGGCAGGGGTGGGGAGGGGTGGGGCAGGCAGTGTGAAGCCCAGCTGAGTGTCCAGGTGGGGTTAGAGAGGGAACGGAGACAAGGAGTGTGAAGCAGCAGTGTGATAGGGAAGTGTGAAGCAGTGTGATAGGGAAGGGTGCCTTTGAGCAGAGTAAATGACTTAGAGCAGAAAGGGCAAGAAAACAAGAAGTGAAAATATTCTGTAGGAGTCTCTGGGATGAATTTTAAAGAAATCCACAGAGATTACTTTAGTAACCCTGAACAGTAAGAGTTTGTGCCACAATTTAAGAACAGATCACAAAAAAGTTGAGCGGGCATGACAATAGTCAGACATCTGTGAGATGGTGTGAGCGAGGGAGGAAAGACTGTGGTGACAGAAGGGTAAGAACGACTCTAGGCTTGGGGGTAAAGTGCAGACAGGAGCAGGAACAATTCATATTACAATGTGATGTGTTCTGTACATGTACTCGGGATTAAACATTTCCAAATTCTAGCCTGGAGAGATGGTTCAGTGTTTAAAGGGACCTGCTATTCTTCTAGACAATCTAAGACAGGCTTCTAACACTCCTCATAACTGCCTGTAACTCCAGTTCCAGGGGATCCACGCATTCTCCTAACTTCTCAAGGACTCACATGAATATACATATTTATATATTTGTATATACATGTAAATATGCGTATACATGTATGTGTATGTGTATATATATTGCACACACTATAAGTAAAAATAAAATAAATCTTTAAAAGATCCCCACATTCCAAAGGAATTCACACTACAGTTTTCATGATTGAAGGCAAGAAGCACTAGGTAGATGAAATATAACACTTATCACCAAAGCAAAGAGCAGGAGGTGATGGGGCCTCAGACTTAAGTGTAGTCTGTATTCAGGGATTGATGGAAGGAGTAGATGGAGTAATAAACACAGAAGAAGCCTTGGGTGTCTGGAATTGTGAAGTCAAAGCGTTAATATAGAAAGGTGTTTGAAGGAAAAGTTGCAGTTAGCAATGGGTGAACAGCGGCAATGGGAATGAATTGGCTCTGAGAGGATGGTGCTGCACAAGGATTACTCCAGTCTGTCAGATGAGGGGGAACCCAGGATGAGGGGGCAACCCAGGATGAGGGGGCAATCCCAAACTAGGAGCGCATGAATATTTTGAGGAATTGATGGAAGAAATTCCAGAAGCAGTAAAAAGGGTAGGATTGTGTGTGAGAATCCATGTGCTGTCTCTAGGAGGAGAGAGGCATGGAATGCTGAGGCTTTGAAAAGCTTGAGAATGATGCAGATAACATAGTTATGGCATTGAAAGAAAATGGGCAGGTGAGATTGAGGGCCTAGCCCTGGGTCTCTGAAGAGCGTAGGGCAGTGCCACTGAGCAGACCAGGGTTAACACTGTGTAGATGACGCACTTAGAAAACACTCCAAGTGACTGCAGAGTATAGTAAGGATCAAGCGATGGATAATTTCCCAGGGTTCAATACGATGACTTCTGCAGATACATTTCTAGGAACTGGAATTTTCAATTTTTAATTAGATGTTTTATTAAATAGATTACTTTATATGTTGAGGTCTGCATAAATTTTGTATCTAAAGATTAGCAAATAAATAGTCTCTATTGATGTCAAACTTTGCCTCAAGGAATTTGTTTTTAATTGGTATTTAAATATTTACACTACTAAATCTGACAACTTTTCATCTTCTAGAAATTCAGTGGGGTTAGATTAAAGTCAAGCGACATGTGACAAGGCCATCAATGCAATAGTCGAGATTTTTAGTGTCTATTTCTTTTTTTCTTCAAACAATTTGACTGGCATGTACTATAATAAGATATACTCTTAGTATAGCAAATAAAAAGCAATGCATGGTTCAGCATCGAGACTAGTTTCCCCTAGTCTCTCTTGCATTAACAGCTTGCTTTTACGCCACATGCAAATTTATTATCTCTATCACTGTATACTTTTATAATGTCATGAAAACAACTAAAAGAGTCTCTCTTTTCCTCCTTGCCTCATCAATGCTTTTGTGACTTCTAGTCCAGTATCTTTAATAGAAACTGTTTCTATCGAATAGTGATTTTAGCAGCTGAAAACAAAGGAGGAAAAGACACAGCAAACTTTAAAAGACACTTCCCTCCATTCTCTCTGTATAGTGCTTGTCATTGGCACAGCAGTAAAGTCAATCACAGCAGGAGCCAGATAGGATAGCCAGTGGGGTTCACCTTTGTATGCGTTCATGAACACGTGTATTTCACCATGTTTTTCAGAATCCTCGGTCAGTAGCAACTCTCCAGGGTCAGGTCCCAGTTCACCAAACAATGGGCCTGCTGGGAATGTTACCGAAAATGAGGCTTCAGTTCTGCCTCCCACGCCTCACCCCGAGGTAAGGCCCTGCTTCCTCTATGTCTGGGAACAGTTTCTGTGTCACACGTGGTCTACCTGAGGTTTCCAAAGTTTCACACATTATAAATCTGTAAACAGAGCCCAAGTAGTTCTAGCCATTATGAACACATATTAGTTGTGTTTTATACTGTTTCATATTGGTGATATAGTTTGATATGTGGGTTTGAATGAACTTGATTATATTTACAGGTGTTTTGATCATCCATGTCGGAAGAATACCGAAATGCAAGCCAGAATTAGTACATTCTAAGCTATGCTGTGCTGCCCAGTGATATAGATTTGCAATCCTGCCTGGGTACCAGTTTTTCTGATAGGAGTAGACCCATAAATAAGTAAACCAAGTCCATGTTATGCCTTTCACAATAACTACCAATGATATAGATTTTAGTCTTTGACTTACAGTGTAACAGAAAAAAAAAAAAAAACAACAAAACCCCTGATGTCTGTATTATGATCAAGGGAACTAAAATTTCACTGTGTAAGCATTTGTTTAGCAGTTACTTCGTGATGGTCACTCTACCCTGGGATATACATATAAGGATAAATAAAAATGTGAACGCCATTAGGGAAAATGACTTAATGTAGAAGATTGTTTAAAAATATCATCAGTTGTTGTAATTGACGACACAATACTAAGAAGAAAGTGAGTGTCAGCATGAGTCATGTGGTTTCAGTGTGGATGGCAGGAAGGTAGCCACATTAATGGAACCTAAATTCAACTGACTGGCCATAGACCAAAGGCCTAAAGTTGTTCTGTCTACACATCATGCTGCCTCCTCCCTAGGCATCCTCTGCAGGGAGAGGTACGGTGATGACTTCTCGTGTGTGACTGTTAGTTGCTTCCCTCTTTGTATTCTAGAGCTTTCATACTTTGCGACCAAGAGTCATTGGTCAAATCTGTCATTCTTTGGGTTATATCAGTAGCGTTCTTGCCACGGCACTATCCACACTGTGCCAAAATGCTTCTACCTACAAGGGAGTCACTTTACTGTCTCCTGGCATAACACCCTTGATTTTAAACAGTCACTTTTACTGACAGAAATGTCCTCCACTGCTGTCAGTTCACATATTTTTTTATGCACACACAAACACACATGCACACATACAAATTACTAGATGTTATAAAATCATTAGGTAAACTATAAGCAGTGGAAATGGATGCTTATAAGGCCCCACATTCTTGACTTTGACCTCTGGTTTCTCACAAACTCAAAAACCCCTCAAGATAGATTTAAAACAAACAAACAAACAAGGCTAGTGCTGAGCAAGGAAAATACTCCAAAACCCTGCAGCCTCTCCTCACACAATGCTGGGATTCCAAGGACTAAGTTCTTTGGAGAGTATCTCACCTCACTCCAACCTCTAACAGTGGCAGATTTTCTGCCTGAGGAGTCATAACTCTAAGCGAGTCTGTGAGTATTACAGCACAAATCGCCCAGCCTTGCAGATCTTTTTGACTTAAAGCATCCCCATATTTGCAGTCCCCAGGTGCCTGCATAGAACAGATGTGAGTCTCATACCTAGTGTGGGACATCATCTTTCAGAGTCTAAACCTTCTACTCTAGTTGCAAGAAAACAGTAGTAGTAAAGATGAAGGGTCTTGCTTATGAGCTTCTTTGAGCTACTTCAAGGCTAACATTCAGACTTCTATACTAAAAGATCCTCATTAGTTTCCTGTTTCATACTACCTTGTCATTTGCTAATTCTTTTTTATTATACCCTCCAAAATACGATGCAAGATAGAATACTCTGTGGGTACTTATGATCACACATGTAAGTAGGAATTTTAGGGGTTACACTTATACCCCCATGTTGAATGATTTTCTATATTCTGTAGTTCTTTAATTAATTTCCAAGAAAAAAATCAATTTGATCCCAAGTAGTAAGTTATTAACATGATTCTCAGTAACCACAAGAACACTGATTGATAGGTTCTGATTAGTCCTAGGGCTATTCGTACCCTCGAAAAATGACAGCATATGGCACTACATTCAACAGCATAGATAATTCTAAGATGCAGTGTTGATAACTCGCCTTTGGGTCCTTAGCTGCTTGCTCACATTTTATTAGATTCAGAAAGAGTTAAAATATCTGCATGGGCATTTTTTAGTAAAAGAGTGAGGACAACATGTGGGGTTTGATTACAGTTCAGGTGAGAGGACAAAGAATGTGGTTTGAGAGTTGCTAAGTTACTAAATGCATCCATTCACTGATCAGGTGATGATGATGATGATGATGATGATGATCATGATTTTAAAACCCAGAAAGAAGTGTTGGTGAAAATATAATGGCAAAATTGAAGGTTTTTCCTCTTCTGATTCTTTGTGACCTACAAAATTTTCAAGATTGTCTAATTTTAAACATCTATGTGAATATATGTGTGTATAGCTGTGTACATGCATAGATATAGCCAAAATGGAGAGTGTAAATCAAGACATTTTACTTAGTTTATTTCTGAACCTTATTTGTACAAACTAGGTTTGGATCTCCTTCCTCGCTTTTCAGCTAGCTGTTGAGCATACTCTATCACTGAAATTCTCTCCTTCCACCCCCACCAGTCAAAAAAGAAAAACAAAACAAAACAGAAGGAAATGTGATTTAATGGAGTTTAGAGGGTAGAGGGATTTCTCCAGGTCAGTGGCAGGACATCCACTTTCAACGCTCACAAGGCTAGTTCAAAAGCAAGCGGTGACTTTCCTCATAATGAATTAATTGTGTGCCTGAACTGTGGTCCAAAAGGCCAGGTGGGCAGACCTTTCTGCACCGATGGGTAGCCTCTCTATGGCCCAGAACCAAAAATACAGCCCTGATGGCTAACACGTGTTTTGTGCTGTATTACATTCACAGAGCTGTGTCCTGTAATTCAGTCTGGAGAGGTAGGGAGGCTGCAGAAGTGAGGCAGACTGTCAGCAAATTAGCATCCTAGCTGTGACACATTACCACCTAGAGAAAGTAGACACAGCCAAGTGTGCAATCACTTAGAATTTGCTGTGCAAATTTTTTTTTACATTTATCCTGTAGGATTGATAATAGAATGTGGTTTCACAGCAGCAGAAATTTATAGATCAACATTATAGTATTTGATGCTAGAACCCTCAGTTATATAACTTGCCATTTACAGAATATCCTACTTTGATGAAATTACACAAGTAGGTTTTCATCTTAAAGGACTAAAGGTCTCACGTTCATAGTCTACCAGGCATACAGAGCGAGCTAAAGCCAGTCTGTTCAATATTGTGAAAACCTGTCTTAATAGGAAGAAAAGGAAAAGAGAGTTGAGTGTGTCTCTAAGTGGTGCAGTCTCCACATAGCACACAGAAGGTCCTGACCAATCTCAGTCACCAACTTAAAAAAACGCAGCAAGGTGTAAATGGCTCTCTCTGTGCCATGCCTGTAAGGAGAGTATAATATCACCGAATCCTCCAGACCACATAGAAACGAATGGGATTCTATTTGCATTTGCTGCTCAGGAGACTGGAAAAGGCACACCTAAAGTTCTTGAGTTTTTGTATGAAAATGATTTTGTTTTCTATCCTATAAGTCGCAAGACCCACCTGATGTAGATGAGGCAGAGGCAGGAATGAATGGGAATGTACTCTTGATTGCAACTCCAGACACACAGTACAGTGGATACCAAGGTAGTCTGTCGGAAGGCAGTGCTTGAGCATTGATTACTATATAACCAACTGCTTGGTCAAGTTGCCAAACTTCTCTTAGTCCTCAGATTCCTGATTGATTAAAAGGTAGTAATTATGGGTTCCTGCCACCTTGTCGAGTCAGTGTTTGCAAGGGAGGTAGTACATTCGGGAACAGGGAAGGAGTCCATTTTGTTATTGTTATCAGCGTGGACTCTTCGTAGGGAAAACTCATTAAGTTGTTTGTCTTTGGGCCAGCAGCTCTCACATGAGAATGCGTCTCCATCTGCTCTGACCACTTCTGTTCCATTCCTTCTATTTTTTACATATGCTCAGTCCCAGTATCCAGACTGTTGGAGCTACTTGCTTTATTCCTTTTGTAAACTTGGTTGGGAAGTAAATCCTCAAGCATTTCTGTTTCCAGCTCCCATCAGAGACGTCTATGGCCATCGAGTTCCTTGGATTGTTAATACTGTGGACCTGTGGGTTTAAATATGTTTCCGTGCACATCAGCACTATGACTCCAGATTTGGTAGATTTACTTGATAGCTGTCTTAACAGTAGCCAACCTGCTGGTTGGTGTCCATTTAAATATTAGTGGCTGCCTCTGCTGTTATGTTTTAAAATGATTTTTTTCAGGCAAGAACAAATGACTAAAAAAAAAAAAAAAATTCTAATAATTAGGGTGAAGTGTTCTAAGATCACCACCAGAAATGACATTTGCCATTGCACCAGCCCCATTTCTCATCTACTGGCTGTTTGTATCCATCAATATGATATTTGCTGTGCCGTCTCCATGTCTAAGTGTGTATCTCAGAGCTATAGTTTATATGGAGCAATTAAAACTTGTCCCCCACTTGGAAAAAAAGCTGTGATGACACAATAGTTGCATGAGCCACTATTGCAAAACAAGATCTTTTATAAAATATAAATTTAAAGTTAGCGAGTCAGTTCCCAGAGCTTTTAGCAGCTCAGCAGTACTTGCTGTTTTTTCCAGAGGACTCAAGATAAGTTTCCAGCACCAATGTTGAGTGGTGCACAACCCCTCATAACTCCAGCTCCAGGGGGTCTGACACCTTCTTCTGACTTCTGTAAGCACCCATAGATGTGCACATATGCACACATACACTTAAATAAAATTAAAATTCCACCTTCCCGTTTTTCCCCATGGAGTCTCACTGGATATATCAACCACATTCCAAGGAAAGTCTCATTCATGCCAGCGTGTAGCTGGCCAACACATAGACACACACACACACACACACACACACACACACACACACACACAAAATAACGCTCCATGTTTCCATCATGGGCTCTTTGTTGATTTTGTTTTGGCTTACCTTGTTTTGATTTGTTTGTTTGTTTGTTTTGATTTCCATTCTTATTTTAATTTTTGATACTTTTTTGAGAGAGAATAAATGGAGAAGCAAGGATAGGAGAGAGAAAACATGAACTTAGGTGAGTTGTAAAGAGATGGGAAGAATCAGGGAGGATTTAGGGAAGCAGAAGAATGCAGTATATGAAAATTATTGTTATTATCATACTGATTTTGGTCTAATATTTTATAGTAAAATGATCTTCAGTGTAAAGTAAAAAATTAAAACCTGGAGAGTTTCACATTTTAAAAATAACTCCTCTTTATTATGTGGAGCTTTGTATCTTATTTTTTTCTGAAGGAAGCGTAGAAAAGAAATACAATCTTGAAAAGTGTGGCTAAAGCCATACACAAATATTAAGCCATTGAGGGAGCTTTTAAAATGTAGCAGTCTTGCTTTTAAATAGTCTACAATTTTAAGTCAAAGCAACCTGACCTAAGTATGCCCTCCTATAGGCCATCCTGACAGATGCAGATGCTACCTCAAAACATAGGCCGGCCTCTCTGTCTTAGACTGGAGGCACTGTTTCCTAGGAAAGGTAGGTGGCGGTCTGCATCACAGCCCACGCATAGCAGAGCTCAGATGAGAACTGTGAATAATAACTATTTCAAATACTTCAAATCAAGCCAAGGAGTCAAAGAGACGTCCTTTGAACTACTCACCTCCGTTCCCTGTCCCCCTCTTTTACCCACTCTCTTTGTGCATTGCTCTTCCCCTCTGTGTTTCTTGTCTCTGGGGCAGTCATGCTTTCCTGTGGTTTTGCCTGTACTTTGTGTGTAAGTTTTGTCCTGGGACCTGTGAATTTTAGAGAATATGAGTGGTGCACTGTCATTTACCTTATTCTATTTCTTACTTTTATCACTACCCATGTGTTTTACATCCAGCAGTAACTTACAAATGCTTTTAATCACTATAAATTCCATGGTGCCTGCTGCGCCATTTTATCTACTCAGTCCTGTTTCTTAGCAAGAAATGCTAAGGAGTTTATCCACACCATTCTGACTGCTTCATGAGAGATGTCGTGGAAGTTCCTACATCCAGTCAAGGCTTCTGTAGGTCTATACTGTGTGCTTAGTTCTGGTTTATATTTTGAATTGTTGGCCAGAATAACTGTACCTGTCTATGACACCCCTTTGGCTTCCTTCATCCAGAACGTTGACAATGGCCATTTTTCTAACTTTTGTTAGTTCTCATCTTTGGGGAGATTCAATGCCTTTTGTTTATTTAAACCAGTAGCTTCTTAATATCAATCGCTGAATGAATATCTCCTCTGATAGACAAATATTTTTCAGCTTATGTGTATCTTATTCATCTGTAAAATATCCTTCCAATTGATAATATCATGAAGAAAAAAAAAAAGAAGTTAAATACAGTTTTGAAAGATCTTACTAAAATGTGACCCTCTCACCTACCTCAGCTCTAGGCTCCTCCTGTATGTTCCTGTTGAGTTACGAGTTACCCATGAAAGCCTAGATTCACTTAGACATCTCTGTGCCATTCAAAAGTTTTAATTTTAATATAATAATAGTGGATACAACAGTCCATTGATGCTTGCTCTCCTCTCTCTTAGCAACTGACTAGCATGTATGGTTGAAGGGGCTGGCTTCTTTGCCTGCCCAGCACCTAAAAACATTACCCAATACTGATGAGCTAATCATTAATGGTTTCATAAAGGTTATGTGATAGCCTTTCATTTAATGTTTCTAGTCCATTTCTCTACAGTATTAAGTTTCCATTTGTTGAGATGTTTTATGTTGAAGTCATCTTTCCAATGTTCCAAGCTGTGATATGTTGACATCTCAGCAGTGTAGCACCAAGGATGGCCCCAAGCTCTTTCAAGGCCACCTTCTGGGAAAGTTCTGTGTTTTTCCTGTAGATCCCTGTGAGCTTTTCACAATGCTGAGGTTGGGGAGCACATCAGCCTAAGAGAGCACAGGTTAATATCTATGTACATGGCTCTGCACACTCTGCACTTAGCAATAATCGAGAATACACTTTTACATTTTATTAAGACACATTGACCCAGAACAGATAGACCACTCCCACAAAGAACCTAGCTGGGCACAGCTGTACTCAAAATGACAATCTGAAAGGAAATGACTGTCTCGTTTTACAAGTTATGATCTGAAACACTGGAAACCTCCATAGACTCTCTGTACATTTCCTTAGGTACAGTTGTGAGCAATAAGTAGTGCCCACATGCTGTATGATTAGTTGGTATCTGAGAAGACCAACCATAGGCATGGGAATAGGGAATATTTCTTGAATTCCAGGGAATATTAAGGAATGCCTTGTGTGGTTTGTAGATCCTTGTGTGGTTTGTAGATCCTCCTGTCTGTAAGATCACCAGGTCTGTCTTCTTAAGAACAGACCCCTTTTCTTCTCTTCTCTTCTCTTCTCTTCTCTTCTCTTCTCTTCTCTTCTCTTCTCTTCTCTTCTCTTCTCTTCTCTCCTCTCCTCTCCTCTCCTCTCCTCTCCTCTCCTCTCCTCTCCTCTCCTCTCCTCTCCTCTCCTCTCCTCTCCTCTTCTCTTCTCTTCTCTTCTCTTCTCTTCATAAGCCTTAGAGTTTCTCAGGCACAACATGAATCTTACTTGTTTCTCCTGCCTGTATTCCTCAGGGAGGCAGCTGTACGGTAGGACGCATGTGGAGATGACCCTGCTGGTTTCACTGGGAGAGTGAATGCTTCATATTCTTCCGTCAGTCTTCTTATCTGAACTATGATCATGAGGTCGTTTGGGAGTATTAGTGATGCTAACCTCCAGGGCACTGATAGACACTGGAAATCAGTATGCCAACGTGAGGGATGGAGCCACAAGAATTTTATATTGAACTTCTAGAGCCTGCCATCCCAGAGAAGGAATATCAACAAATCCCTTTGTGTCAGACAAAGCCCATGTGAATAGCCTGCCAACTGCTTCCACCACATCTGAGGAAAAACTCAGTTTCCCCCAAGTTGTTGTCTTCATGTATGGGGTGGGTGGAAGGGTATAAAAAAGTTATCTCAGTTACACAAAAAAAAAACCTTGTCCCTGAGCCTATGCCATTCTCCTGTCATGGTTCCTGTCAAGCCACTGCTGTAGGAAGCAGTCACAAGTTTGAATGGTTAAATCTCAATTTAAGTTCCTATTTTTTTCTTTTCTATGAATACATATGAGTAGGTTATTCCTTTATTTTAAAAGAGTATTAGCTGCCAGTAACCTAATAAAACAATTTTACTTGCTTGTATCTTTTGTGGTTCATGCATATGCTCTATACTAAAACTGACTTCAAAGCCAACTGTGTAAAAAAATAACTGCTTGTTATTTTACTTTGAGCAGATATACAACTATTATTGATAGCTCCTAAAATAAAATTATAATCCCACACATTATAATTTAAAAATCTTTCCCAGTAATTTTCATGCTTTGGGGTTTTAGACAGCTTCAATTTTGCCATATAAATGCAATGGTGCATTAATAGTTCAACATAACACATGATTTTCATGCATGAATAGCTGACATGTTCTTTTAAGGAGAAACACAGCCTGAGGTAGATATCTACACTGTACTAGGGAAACTTCACATTAAGCTTCTCCTTGTATTATGTTAAGGCTCAGGCTCATCTCCAAACAGCTGTATGATTGAGATAACGTTTTGGAATAACATCCTGTGTTTTGGTGGCACGCCACTCTTCAGTGACATTCCGAGGTTGCATTGCAGTAGCACATGATATTTTCCCTTGTTAATTGATATCCCAGGTTTGTCCCGAGGAAAATCTACAACTCCCCCAAACATGCTTGACAAGTTATTATATTTACTTTAGTCAAAGCCCGTGTGTGCAATATCTCTCTTGGAGGTGGTCTATTATTGGAGTCCCATATGCTTTTTGTTTGGGAAGAAAGCAGTCACTGTGTTCTACTGTAACATGGAGTATTCTTTTTCAGGATGTTGTACCCTGGGGAACCATATCAGGCCAGAGTTCCCTAGTCTAATAAGACCTTTGTAACTCTTATTGTATAAAAGATCTGGGAGTTAAACAGAAGATGTAAGTCAAGCACAGTTAGCCACATGTAGAAACACATTTCTCTTAGTGTTGGATTAAAAAAGTATTTGTTTTAAAAAACACTGAGATGCCAAAACATTGAGTATATTTCAGTGTAAATGAATATTACTGTGGAATAGAGATCTCATAAGAAATTTTAAATTTAGTTTTGAAAGTATATGTTGTAAAATAACACCAACCATAGTTTATTAATATTTTATATTAAACTGTGATAAATATAGAAGCCTTATATAGTGTTGCTTAATCTCCTGTGAGTTCCCTCCCAGTAAATGAAATAAAACTATGGTAAAATCTATGACTAGTTGATGAAATTATTCTTCCTCCTTGTTGTATGAAAAAAGTTTATAAATGCTCATCAGAGTCACCAATTGGGATTCTTGTATATTTCCGGATAAATATTTTAAAAAATCAATATTTTCAAAGGAATTTTTCACGATAAACATAGAAATGCTGTTATCATAGTTTATAGCTCTCTGATAATATCTTTCACTTGAATTCTATACTATACAGCTTTAATATAGAAACAAACAGTAAGTACTTAATGTTTTTCTTCATTGTGATCGTGTAGAAACTGCTTTATGAAATTTGAGCATTTACTAAGAAAACTGATGACTTTGTAATGTTTTGAGAATCTCCTTTTCTCCTTTTCTTAACAGCAGCTGGTTCCACAGCAGCGCATTCTAATTCATGAAGATTCCATGAACCTGCTAAGTCTCTATACCTCCCCTTCCCTGCCCAATATCACTCTGGGACTTCCAGCAGTGCCGTCCCCACTCAATGTGAGTCATGGTGCCCCTGAGCAAGCAACACCTTGTACATGAACTCACTTCTATTACTTAAACATTTAGACTTAAGAACCTTGTTAGCAAAAGTATCCCCAACATGATTTGCTGTTTTCTCTTTTGATCAAAGGCACTCAGTTTAGTTTCAAATTACAGAATTGCTTCATGTGATCATAGGCGAATAACTTACTTGGGTAACGATTTTTAATATTAACATTTAGTAGTTTTCGCATGTAGTCTTAGTGCCTCCAACCTCCTCCCTGTGAAGGAGAGATTATGGTCCTCAATTTTACAGATGAGGAAGCCAATCCTAGGAATTTTAAATCCCAAGAATACAGACCCGTTTTTAGTGAGTGCCAGACCTGAGCATCCCCCAGGCCAGAGCTTAGAGGTTCAGCCTGTGGTATATCACAGAACATGTTTATAGAAATAGTTTTGTGAGGGACTTTATTTGGGGAATTCACTCATTCTGTAGTGAAGAATACCTATCTGGAAAGGCTCCCCAAGAACAACATTTTACTATTCCCAGGAGACTTCAATAGAATTACTTAGTTTAAAAAAATCTTGGCAGCTGAAATAGAATCTTCAGGAGAAGTAATTGTCCTAGTATAAAGGAAGACAAAAATAATAATTTCATATACATTCTCTAAAATAATATATATTTTACATGTTACAAAATATTAATCAGCTTTACACAGGATAATTCATCACAGATGTTAGTAAATTAAACCATCCATACATAGAAGTCAGATGCTAGACACTGCTGGTAAGGCTGTCCCCACCCCTGCCACCAGTGTCAGCACTCAGTGTCGAGCCTTCTCCTAAGTGCAGTATGTCAGACTCACATTTATCTTTGAGACAGATATTTTTATAAGATCTAAAATTTTATTACATCTGGATTATTAATAGGACATAATATCATCTCTCTATGATCATATACCATATGTGAAGAGAAGATCAATTTAGGATGTGACCTCTATAATCAAAGATTTACAAAAGAAAAGCATGAAAATCCTAAATCAATTACACTCTTGAAATTCCAAAGATTTGTAGAGTTGATTTTAATGAAATGTAAAATGGAAGTAGAAATGAAACCATAACTAAGACATGGGGGGGTCTTTAAATCCTCACTTATTAAAATTGTGTTTTTATTCCTCTGTCATTTATTTTAATTGTATGTAAATGCCAACCCCTGCACTTTTATGAGACACCAACTGGCATTTTGATGCCACTTTTTTTGTACTCTCACCCACCACATCTTGCTAGCTCACACATGTATCACTTTTAATGTAGTCAAAGAAATTATTTCCCCAAAGGACCATACTAAAGCCAGAACGTTTTATGTTTCAATGGCAATACTATTTGGTGCCATTGGATGAATAAACCAGTGTGGTTTGGATTAGTTTCATTTTTCTTTGCTTCCATTTTGGTGTGGATGAGGCCTTCACAATTAATTTCTCAAGCTTACCTCTGGCCAGCAGAAGGATCTTTAATATTCCCTCCCCCCACCCCCAAAGCACAGCAGAAGATTTTAAGGAAAAGAGGCTGGGCCAGGCATCACTTATATATTAAACATTGGATTGACCCAGTCTGTGACTCAGACAAACCATTTACCTCTCTGTCCTTCAATTTCTCCATCACTGAAAATTGTTTTGCCTCCCTGGTGCACAGCAATTTTGAAAGATGAAACATAAGTTTTGAAAAGAAACATGCCACATAATTTTCAGGCATTAGACTTCTGCTTTTGTAATACCAAAATGACCACCATTCATTAAATTTTTTGAATAGGATAATTCATTATTGCTCTTGATGATGTAATTATTATGGCATCATTACTGTGTTACCATGCCTTTCAAGTTCTTAATAACACTTTTATTTGATATCTGATTTCACTTGTAGTTTACTTTATTATACAAAAGTATCTGGGTTGTCATTTTTAATATTCAGAGATGTATGGATCTGTTATGAATTAATAGAAAATACATATTTAAATCAAATTCCTGTCTATTTGTACCAGCTTTCACTGAGTGAGAGAATTTTATCTTAAACTTAAATATTTGAAACGTATAGCTCTGCAAAAAATTAGAGGTGAGGTACGAATGTATATTTTGTGCTTTTCTTAAAATTCTAGAATTATAGGCTGCCTTATCTTCATCTATATAATAGCCTGTATTTGAATAAATTTTAACTTTCTAACTTACATTATACTCATAGTGTCTTTTTAAGTATTTTTAAGTAATCTTCCCAGTTAAAAGCCTGACATTTATTTTGACTTTTTGTTAAGTTGATGTATAGTAGTTGCATGTATTTATAGTTTGTAACATGGTATTTTGATCTGTATATTGAAATGAGTTAAGCTAATCAATGCATGCATTTACTTCCCATTCTTTAGTAAGAAGACTTAGTTACTTCCTAAGACATTTTTTAGTATATTTTGTTATTTATGTAACCATTAACTACCAGGACATAAACAAAACATGTAAACTTGTTCTTCCTGTGTAGCTAAAAGTTTGTGTTCACTTTCAGTTTTAATACTTAACACTAATTTTCCTTATGCTCCGTGCATTGATACTCTATTGCATTGATAAACAATTGCTAAATTGTTTCCAATGCCTCAACTGTACCTTTTGTTAATTCTTGTAGTGGTAAATGCTACAGTATTATCCGTTTTCCTCAGTATAATCACTAGGCACAAGAAACTTACATAATGACTAGAGTCCTGGCATTGGCAGGGATAAGGAGGACTAACATGTTATTCTTTCTTGACACAGGCTTCTAACTCACTCAAAGACAAGCAGAAGTGTGAGACACAGTTGCTCAGACAAGGCGTTCCTCTGCCTGGCCAGTATGGCAGTAGCATTGCAGCGTCCTCCAGCCATGTTCATGCAGCAATGGAAGGAAAGGCCAACAGCAGCCACCAGGCTCTCCTGCAGCACCTACTGTTGAAGGAGCAAATGCGCCAGCAAAAGCTTCTTGTGGCTGGTAATTAATAATGACACAATTTTCAGGCCCTTTAAGACTATTATCAGTGATCCAGTATGACATTTAACTCACAAGCATAATGGCAATTCCTGTGGTTGTACAAGTGCCAAATGTTTGGCACTGTGGGAGGAGCTATGATCATTATGTATTCCTGGTCGGTGGGGTTGGAGCTGGGAGGGACCCTTGCTATAGAACAGATTGCATTGCCTGTTGATGCTTCTACTGCAGACCTTATCCTGTTCCAAGCTTTTGAACCTTCCCGTCCCAGCCAAGCCCTCTTAAGTTATATGTCTGACAAATGCTTCTTGACTTCTCTTAAAATTATGTATTAGCGCATCTTTGTTCACACACATACACACTCATACTCACTCTCACACTCATACATACTCACGCATACCCATACTCATACATACAAACACACACTCACATTCACACTCACTTTCATATACACATACTCACCAGCACTCATACACACACTCACACACTCAAATTCACACTCATACACACACTCACACTCTTACACACTGACACACTCACTCACACACATTCACACTCACAGTCATACATTCATAGTCATACACACACACTCACTCTTACACTCTTACACATACACTAACACTCAATACACTCTCACACATACTCACATTTACACTCATACACAGACTCACACTCATTCACAGCCACTATCACACTTATACACTTACACGTACACACTCATACTCATATACACACTCTCTCACACACTCACACTCACACTGTGTTCACTCACATTCACATTTTGTTTTTCAGGTGGAGTTCCATTACACGCTCAGTCTCCTTTGGCAACAAAAGAAAGAATTTCACCAGGCATTCGAGGTACCCACAAATTGCCCCGCCACCGACCCCTGAATCGAACCCAGTCTGCACCTTTGCCTCAGAGCACGCTGGCTCAGCTGGTCATTCAGCAGCAGCACCAGCAGTTCCTGGAGAAGCAGAAACAATACCAGCAGCAGATCCACATGAACAAAGTAAGCCATGAAAGCAGAGTTAAATATTGTAAGCTCTGGTTTACAAAGGAAGGTTCGCTTTACTGGAGATGGGAGGAGAATGCTGGGACCGGACATAATTCGAAGATTACCATCCTTGCCCAGCCCTCTGGGTCAAAGGACAGGGTCACAATATCACTGTTCTCATTATTTTTATGTTCAGGAGACAGTTGAAGTAAAGTTGAGATCATGGGTTAACAATATGATTTAAGATTGAGGAGGTGTTTATTTAATTCACAGACACATTAGTCCTGTGTGCATAAAGCTTCATTTGTGATGCAGGGTAAATGTGTGGGCTGACAAGTCAGAAAGGTTACCCAGGTGTTGGCAGATAGGACAGTGGGTGTCAGCATTGTGTTTCTTGGCATCTAGATCATGCTTATTTTTCAGTATGCCTATTTCATTCCAAAAATCATGTGAAACCCTGATATGGGCTGAAATAACAATTATGGTCTGTACCATAAGACACTCACTCTGAGTTTCCCTACTAAAGCAACCACAAAGAAAGAGTGACTGTGGTACAATGCTCCCCAACCATACACGAAAGCATGCTGTGTGAATCTGTAGGGAAATGATCCCTCCGGCTTCTGTTCTCTGTGACAAACACTCATGCCCTGAAGGCATTACTGTTTGCTGATAAACAGATATACAGCTCAGCTTAGTAAAAGCTTTGCTGCAGTATAAAACACAAGGCCTTACAAAATAAGCCCTGGTGGAAGCAGAAGCCATCACTGTCCTTCATATCTTCATCAAGACAATAAGAGTGGGGTCTTCATCTTGTGCCAGCCTTACTGTAAGATTCCCTGAAGATGATCTTTTATTCTTGGGTCCCACTCAAGGACCCAAACTAAAAAGTCCTGAGCAATATCGAGCAATACTAAAAACAAATTTGTCCAGGCTAGCCCCTTGCTTTTTGAGGTCAGTGCATTGTGTGTTGGTTGAGTTACTGAAATGGAATTGTGCTCTTTCCGGCCTTCTTTGTCTAGAGCCAATAGGCCCGTGGTTCTCAAACTTTGAACTGTGGGACTCCTTTGGGAATTAAAAGACCTTTTCACAGGGGTCACCGAAGACCATGGGAAACACAGATATTTACATTACGATTCATAACAGTAGCAAAGATTACAGCTATGAAGTAGCCACAAAAATAATGTTCTGCTTGGGGGTCACCATAACATGACGAACCATATTAAAGGGTCACAGTCTTCGGAAGGTTGAGAACTGCTGTTGTATACTCTTTCTGAGTCATCTGGCTGCAATAGCATCTCTCTAAGTTTGTTAACTTAATTTCTATCAAATCAGTTTCTTCTGGAAGGAATTAACTTCCTTCTTTGCCTGTTGCGGTCCTCATCAGCTTGAATGCACAGGTTCAACTTATAGTTGTAAAGTGAGGTTTATGTGTTTGGTGGCTTTGTGCAACAACTTAAAATGAGTCCATATCCTTTTTTTAAAAAACTGCCAATTGCATGGAATTTATATGGGATGGTGGACTTGAAATCATATTTTTGACCTTATAACCTTTGTCTTGAAGTTAGGTTTGCTTATAAACCTAATATTGGAGCGTGCTAATTCTTTGCTGGAACTCATTTTCACATTTATCAAAGTACTTGAGTGTATTCATTCTGCCGTTGATAAATCAGGCAAGTGTGTCTCTGGGAAATTATATGTTTTATATGAATAGCTGTAGAATATTTCAGTATTCGCTTTTTATGACCCAGAGTTGCCACTGTTTCAGACTCAGATGGGATGCTAATGCTACATTTTTGTATTGGTGGTATCACACTGGAGATTTTGACAGGCGGATGCTAAGCTCAGTCTCAGGATAACACTAAGATGAGAAGCAAGCATTTGCATTTGAGCACTAGGCACAGCAAATCTTATCAGCAGCTTTTCCCATGTGGGGCTGATTCCTTGGAATCTGTTAAGAATTCTATCCCAAATTAGAAACAAACCTATACTTTGAGGTATACGTTTATACAGTGGGTTGATTATTAAATCTTGTCTTAATTAGGTAAAATGAAGGCCAGAGAACTTCAAAGTGTAAAGCTGCTCTCTGGATGTTAGCTCCTCTCAGCTCGGGTGTTTACATTACTCAAACAGGTCTCCAGTTGGCTTTACTCCAAATATGTATTCCATATGTCTAATCAAGTGACATATACACACTGGCTATCCTCTAGATTTTGAAAATATTTTAGCTGTCTTCAATTGTCTAAGGAAATGGAGAAAAATCATATGAAAGGAAATATTGAACCTGTATTGTGTTTGGAAGTGATTCTGATAGGACTATCCATAAGTAAGTTACTACCGGTCTCCCTGCCTCCAAGGTGATAAGGACATTTACTTTTTATTGGGTTATGGTTATACCTTAAAGGCCAAGAGTCACTAAGTTTGTGCATGAGAATATGCCTACGCATATTCTGTTCACTTCGTTAGAATGGTTATTAGTAAGAAATAAGCACAGAAACTTTGTCATTTTCTATTATCATAGATGAACCTTGATGTAATCCTTCCCAATGGAGAAAATGGTTGGCATCTTAAAATCATGGTCCTCACTCACGAGTAGTCATAACAGGAAATAAGCATATGTGAAAATGTAGGTGTGCAAATGGCATGCTTAAAATATCTTTCCTTTAAGACTTTTAGCATTTTATAGCTCTTTTTTCCCTTGAGTACTTAGGGAAAAAAATTACAAAACTCACGCAGAACACAGTTAAAAATAAAGATATCTGGGCTGTCAAGGTGATCCATTTAAATATGCTTGCCATCACACCTGATGCCCTGCATTAGATCCAAGGACCCACATGATAATGGGAGAGAACAGATCCCCACACGTTATCCTCCGACCTCCACATGTGTGCATACCCACACCCATACATACAAGTATATACACAAGTTAAATAATACATGAATAAGTATAATATGTATTTTTTAGAAATAAGGCTATTTCTAAACCAGTATCAAGTTAAATAGTTGGCCTTCATGGTAAAAAAAAAACTCCAATGATATATATGATTGAGTTGTCAATAATCCTTAGAAAGTTTAGAAGTACCCTATACTTGGTGCAAAATTTTTAACTGAGTTTTTGAAAATCTTATGAAAATATAGTATAATATTATTAATCCTACCTAGTGATTTAACTACCCGTTGTCATTGTTTCAGTGCCATTCACATGGGGTATTTGTGTCTCCCAAGATTATTTGCCTTTTATAATTATGTTAGAAATGATCAAGGGCTACCAGAAATATAAAATTTTTATTGCAGTGTCTTCCAGCAACTAATGAGGCAGCTTGAAAAATAGGATAGTTCCATGAAAGAGAGAAAACTCACTCTGAATGATTTATCATTCTCTTCATGAGTATGAACACTATTTCCACAGAAAGACTGTTGAGATGCTTAACCATGCAGAGATCATATCTTATACCATCTCCTTGTGTGTTTTTGACAGTTTTAAAAGATAAAAATTGTGCATTTTTATCCCCAGTATATGTATGTTTAGACTATAGTGCTTTATGTTTTGACAAACTTTAAGAAATAAACAAACAAACAAACAAACAAACAAACAAGAGTTTCTTTATCCTAGAACATGAGAAGGCACTTGGTTTTATCTTGTTTCACCTGGGTTGTTTCTTCTGCTGGGAGTCAAAAGAGTTCTCAAAAAATTCACAAAATTATAAAAGACCCACCACAAACCACCCCCCTCCTAAAAATAAAAGTAGGATATGAGCAATTTTCTCCTGAGCCCACCTTATATGTTGTCAGTCTCCCTCCAGGACAATAAAACTATGATCTAGTTAAAAAGCAACACACAACAGTCATTTTTCCATATCGGCGAGCTTTTGGGCATAGTTTAACAAAAGCACACATATGCAGTCATGTCATTGTGGGTGTGTTGTTTTCTTGAATGTCCTTTAGGTTTAAGAGTGGAGGACTCAACTCAAGGTTGAGACACCACATACCTGATATCCCGTGCCCTCCTAACCCCCAGAAGCAGCATTCTGTTGTAGCTTTAGTAACGTAATTGATTCATGCCCCAGAGTTTCTGCTTTAACTGAAATTTTCATACATTCTCTAACATTTGCCTTTTAAATATTCATCCCATGAAATCTATGTGATCTGAAGTTTAATATATATGTGGACTCACATGCCATTCCCCTTGTCCTCACTAAGCAAACCACCACTAAATTCTCAGTTTGGGTAGACATGGCCTTATGCCCTAATAATCCTCATCTAGTGTCTTCATGGGGTGACTCACAGAGTAACACAGTGTACTCAGAGCAGGACAAAAGTTGAGAGGATGGAAATTGAACTTTTTAAAGGAAATAACATTTGAGATTTGATTAGTTACCTCCCTTGATTATTTTGTGTTTATAATCATCCCTTTTTTTCTGTTCTTTCACTTTTTTCTTTCTTTTTTCCCCCCTGGCTCTGTGATAAATATCTTACTCATTCCTTTTGGCTGGATATCAGCCAACACATTTTTAAAAACAAATATAATTCAAGAGATGATATCTTATATATGTCAAGGTTCAGCCTAGATATAAGCATTTATTATTTATTTATTACTAGGATACTTAGGCATTTTGACATGAGTACTATTTTATCATAATAAAGATATGTGTAGGACAAGACCAATAAATTGAAGGCCAAACAGATGTTCTGTGTTGCTTTATTAAGGCAGGTAGATGTTCTCTTCTAACCACCAAGGCAAAATATAGTTATGTTCAACCCTAAAGCTGAGCAAGCAAGGAGTTTCCGTAGCACTTTGGGAGAGACTCTGACCCTCAATTCAAGTAGCATATGTTTCATTCATTCCTCTTATTGTAATTGTATTAATCAGTGTTACATGTCCCCCATGTTCCCTAATGTTTTATGACCATCGCCTGTCCCTAGTTATTTATCCCCAGAAACCCAAGGGTATATTCTTTCATCTTAGTGATCACATGCAAATGTGGCATGTGTGTATTTCCTTCCTGAATTGAGTGCTAATATAGGATTGCTGTTTTACTATTAGAAACACCATGCATTTTACCAAAGCTCTTTTGAAGATCACCAATCCTATAGACATGTATATCTTAAAATATCACTCTTTATGAAGCCATAGTTCATATTCATAAGCAAATCTGTACTTCACATTAGGTTTATTATAACAAGCATAATACTATCTCTGATTACTTATAAGATTAAAATTTGAAGCATAATTTAAAGCGTGTACCCATTTTGAACCTATCTCTCCTGGTGTAATTTTCTGCTTTCTTTTCTGTGTTGTGCATCTCCCCATTGTCTGCTCCCCTAGCTTACTAAGCTTAATATGTAAATAGAGCAACTCCCTTTTGCATACAGTGTCTAGTATGAGCCGAATTCTCCATGCCAGCATCTTTCTATGCATTATCCCTTCAACAACCACCAAGAATATTAGATTTTCCAAGTATTGCATTGAGTTGATCAAGTTGTTGGTGCTCCCTGTCCAAAGAGCTAGTCTATTCTCAACTGCTGTGTGAGTGATTTCAGTCTAGTTCCTGTCAATAAGCAGATGATTTTATGTCACAAAGCTACAGATCTCACATTTCAGAGCAAAGCAGATGAAATTTTAAAAAGCAAGGTGATTGTGTGTGTGTGTGTGTGTATGTCTCTGTGTGTGTTCCTTTGGGTTTGCCAAGATATAGAAATCTTATTTCCCCACAGTGTGTTTAGGTTCCAGCATATTGCCCTCCATTCGGATACTCACATGCTTGGCAGTCCTCATCTGTAGTCCTGGTGGTGGGACTCACAGGTATCTTGTTGGAGCAAGGCTTGCAGACGTCTCATCATACATGTGTGCATGGTGCCAAGCTCAGCTGCAGCTGGGTCACACTGTGCTTCCTTCTTGAGTGCATGCTGCCACATGGCCATATTTTATGTTGGACAGACCATCTTCTTACAGGAGTTCTGAGCAAGCCCAAAGCTAAAAGTTGACTGACTTCATCCTGTTCTACTGAAATGCAAATGTTGGCATCTCCTCTATGGGGTGGGTGGAAAATGCCTTGTTTTAAGGCTTAAAAAACTGATGAGCAGAAACCTGAACAGTGCTTTCATTTAGGAAAGTAGGCATTACTCTTGTCAGGGTTCATTTCTCTCTATCCAGCTGACAGCTTGTTTCCATGCAGAGTCTTTTAATCACCAATTTAGGATTACATTTTGCCCATTAGATGAATACTATCTTCAAAAAATTCACACACATTGAAGGCAGTTTTTATTACAGTAAAAAGCCCCTTTGCTTATTTGTCTATCTATTGAAGTTTATAAATGAAACTTTGACTTTTCTCTTAAATAGATTCTGTTTTGACATGATTAGGCCAATATAAATAGATCCTTGTAGGTATGTAGTGTGCTTTTATTTTAAAAAAATCCACTTATGCTACAAAACCAGCTTACATCACCATGCAAAATTTATAGAAAAGCATTTCAATATGTAATTACAACTTGATGGTTTATAATACACAGAAAATTGCTTGTTGCTTTATTATTAGATATGATGAAATCTTGGGTTTGGCAATGAAGCTAAATGACCCTTCCAGTGGATTGATGTCTACTCTTCATAAATTCTCCACTGATGCTTTCCTAGCTGCAGGGTCAAGGGAGGGGCCTCAACCTTTATTTTTCAATCTGCACTTTTAATCTACTCAGAGGCACTTTTATTGAATGAAAAAAAAATAGCCAAAAAGGAGTATGAAGTAAGAGAGCAGGGTAAAGGGAATTGTCTGGGGAAGGGAACCATGTGACTAGCTTGGCTGATGTTGACTCCAGGCAGGTCAAAAGGAGAACACTGCTAACTAATACTGCTGCTTCTCAACTTTGACACAGAGTTTCATTTGACAGACTGAAATAACTAAGTCTTGATAAGGAGTTTTTAATATAGCTTAAGTAATACATTGAAGTGAGAACAATAAATAGCCGGCAGTTTCTTTCTTAAGGTTTGAGTGGCTTTTAACTCCCTAAGCTTAGTTCCACTTTTTCTGTAGCCCTTGGCTGTTTCTACAAATGCTTTTCAAACATGAGTGTTCAGAGGATCCTGAAATACCATTTGTTCTAAAATATTCCAGTTTCCCTAGGATGAGTCTCACCCAGATCTACAATCCTCCACCCCACATATTCCTTCACCCATTCACTAATAATTACATCATTCAGCCATAAACCCTCCAGTCTACAAAATCAGTGCTAGGACATAGGTACTAATGACGTGCCACAAAAGATTTAGCGTATTTACACCAATTATGGTACATAACATAAGTGAAAATAAAGAAAGCATTACCTTTTCTTTGAATGACCCATAGGCCTATAAACTGGCAATTTTAAGATGGTTATGGAGAACACAGACACCACATGTACTGTATAACTGAGTCTTCATCCCTCTAAGGGAGGTGTCTGAAGGTGTAATTATTTGTGAGTACGGCAAGGTTGGTTAGAGTATTCCACAGTGTGCTGATCATTCTTTAGTAAACAAACTTGAGATGCTTAGAGGGAGGATGGCTTGAGAGGATGGTAAACATACAATCTATAAACATGCAATCCCTGTGCAAGCCATCGCATGTGTATTCTTAGACAGCATTATAGTTTTGTTTTCCTTATTACATTAATAAAATGGCACACATTATAGTGCTTGAATCACTATCCATAAAGGAACTTTGTTGTAAAGCAAGCCACTATATTTGGCTCCAGCTCCATCATATGCATCTCTGTCCATTACGAAGCAGGCCTTCTTTTCTCTTTGAAACAATATTACAGTTGGTGGTCAAGCTTTTTATTGAAATGTGATTTCCATACAGTAAGTAAAACATATTCCTTTTGCTGACACAGTTCAATGAGTAACTAAGGAGAGAATGTTTTGAGCCTTCTTTCTAGACAGGAAGAGTCACTGTAATGTTAAGGCATTGAGAACCAAGGGTCTTCATTGTGGCTTTGTTTGGATAATCATTGAGCATGAAAAAGATAAAAATTAACTTATCAAAAATTTACTTTGTCTTTTACATCAAGGCATATAACCAGTAAAAAAGGATATATGGCATTTTGGACATTTAATTATATCAACAATGAACTAATATTTAGAGACACTCTTGTCTTGCTCTTTAATTCTGGCTCTGCAGGTTCCACTGAGATGCACAGAAGCGAAACGGCAGGGCTTCTCCTGGCTGGGGGCTGGAGTGTTTCTCTAAGTACACCTCTTGATTTGAAAGTCCTCCAAATTCTGCATGTTGTTTCTGAGAACAGTTAGTACATACCTAATCTATTTGTGAATTGAGACAGAATTTTATCATTATTTTTAAGTCTAGTTTCCTTGGAGCTTAAGGGAAAGGTCTTGTTTTTGAAAAGGAGAATATTACATTTATTTAAAAGAAAAGGGGGGGAAATGAGGCAGGCTTCTATGGTTGCCTGAGTGAAATGTTTGAAAATCTGAGAGAGAATTTTTAAGCAGGGACGAGCTGCTTGAGGGTGCTTTGCAGGACAGTTGAATGAGGACATTCATATTTATGGTTCCTCTACTATGTCAGGAAATCATCAAATAATTAAAAATAAATGTTTTGGTACCATTGTTAATTGATGGTAAATGAAGGTGTTTGGGGGAAGCAAATGAAGAACTTTATGGGAAATATTTAAATTTAAATTTCAGCTATTATAATGAAAAACACCCATGCTTATACTATATTTATAGAGTTTGAACCAAGCAGTGTAACTTTCATAGCAATGAGCTTAAAGTGCTAATATGTTAAAGTTAGCAATACAACTTCAAACAGTATTTAATTAATTCATAACATGTATCAATAGAATATATGGTTTCTATCATGAAATGTAAAAGACCAAAATTATTGATTGCCTCTAACCCTAGGCGGTAGAGATAAGAATTGGAGAATTTAGTTGAATTCGTTACTTGAAGACAGGAAATTTGGACCATTTGCCAAAATACCTGACAGATCTTCCTGTAAGCACGTTTGTAAATAGGAAACCCCACACCCAGAGTGGTCATTCACTGCCTGTGTTTTTCTCACTGCCTGCACAATGGCAGAAAAGTAGTATAAAGACTTAGGGGCACAATGACAGATGAGGAAGAGCACAGATTAAAGGGAGAGGAGAAGCTAGCTACACCACTCCCCCTTCATCTCCGCTGGAGTTCCCACACCGTGACTCACCTGGTGTCAGATGGACAGCACTCCACAGTTTACAGATGGGAGCTCAGCAGAGACTCAAACAAGCCTGTGCATTTATCTGTCACACAGATGTTTCATCTCCTGTTTTCTAGCCAGCAAGGCAATAGGCTGACTTTGCTGGAGGATCACCTCCAGATGTTCAACCAAAGGGAGACCCTGCCACCCCACTGAGAGTAAGCCAACATCTTGCCACATCTGTGGCCACTCAGCAGTAGTGCAAATTAGAAAAGGGTTAGCTGTACCATCTTTGTAATGGTTGAGCTTGGAGTTCAAAATAAAAAAAAAAAAAAGACGCATAGAAAACAACATAATCTGAATACTTACAAATAGTACCAAGTAACTTCTCATTTTAAAAAATTTGAAATAAGTCAAACCTGGCAGGCAGAATCTCTCTGTGACTTTTGTCTGTAGATTTTCCTTGCTGATGTTAATTGCTAATTTTTCCACTCTGGCAAATGTGAGTTTTTAAATGAAAACAGCTTTTAGTGAAATACCTAAAATAAAATAAGAAGTGAAAGTTAACCCCCTCTGGGCACTTATGGCCTGAGAAACTGGCTTTAAGAGGTCCCATTTATCTGATTATATGACGCCTATGTTCACAGGGAGCATCTTTACTTCTCAGAAGATGAAAAATTGGAAGACTTCTTACCATGTACAGAGTACTTTAATCAAAGTCTGAGAGGGGAAATTATGAAAGCTTTGTTATTAAGCATTATGTATTCCAATATTTATTGTACTTCAGCTAGATGCCATGCAATGTTAGAGTTACTTGGATATAAAATGATAAAAAACATCCAGCTTGGGCTCTTGGGATATTTGAATTCCAGTAAGAACACAAATAATCATAACTGTAAACAAAAAATAACACTATAAAGCTAGATAATAATCTGGGCTACAAATAAAAATATATTAGCAAAATGGTAATTGAGGTAATTTCTATAAGGAACTAGCTCAGGCATATAGTTATGAGGAAGTGAAAAGCCCAGTCGGTCAATGTCCCAGCATGTCACATTTACAAGACAAGCAGAGGCCTAGCTATCTGGAGCACATAAATGGTAGGTTATGTGCAAGAAATGTTGCAAGAAATAAGTTGGGCCAGGTCATGGAAAACTTGTGGACCATGTGAGGAGATGTGGATGTTATTGAGAAAGTGGCAGAAAGATCTCCGATGGATGGCTGTCTATTGAGAAATGATGTTATAGAACAGAGTGAAGTGATTATTGAGACTGCCATGTTGAAAAGACTCAGAGCATCTAGAAGGAAGCCCAGAATTGAGTGTCTTGTAGCCCCGGGAAAAAGAATGACAGTGCCTAGGACTGCAGGAGTGACAGTAGCAATAAAGAATGGTATCAGCACAAAAGCTGCACTTTGAGATTGCTGTGGATGCTTGCTAGCTGATGCAGTGGAAATCCAAGGAAGACAAGGATGGAGTTTAGACTTGTGGGTCATGGAGTGAGATCTTGGTACTAACTCAGTGCGTAAGCTTGGGCAAAAGCAGGATCTGGGTATGTGGAGAAGAGATCATCTCTGTGCTATTCAAGGTTTATGATACATTTTAGATATTTTACAGCTCAGCGTTTTTGGTAGAGTGATCATTAAATATGCAAGTTTGGAGCTCACTAGAACAATTGGAATTGTTTACATTGCTCAATGGTCATCACAATATGACATTTTAGAAGATCAGGCAGGAGGGAAATGATATAAAATGTTCTCATTCTTTAAAGTCACAAATTCACATTTTGTGATCATGGCATGACACAGTTTCCATTCTTCAGAGATTCCTTCATCATAAGATAAGAGTTTCAAGATGGGGTTAGATATTTTTCAACTACAACACTTCATACCTACATGATTTCTACCCATAAATCGAATGTTTCGCTGGTAAACATTCCTTTTACAAACCCGAGTGGAATTCTCTTCTTGGAAAGAGATCATTTGCCATGCTTCTGATGACCAAGTAATGGCAACATTATTTTTAGCCTTCTCTTCCTGCTAATAGCACAGAGATAGAGATGAAGCCAGGGAATGCCCTGGAGCAAGTGGCATTGTTTCTCCTGCAATGTAGTGTATGTATCTATGTCAGTGAATTTGTGAATACTGAACCAGTTGGATCCATGGACTAGATGAGGCGATCTCTGGGTATTTTTGTGATCTCAGAAACACACTAACAGTCAAATTTCAGGAAGTTTTCCATTTAAAGTATATTTGTTCTATGATCACATCTGAGTTTACTTTAACATGCTTACCACTTTTGAAAAATTCTATTCTAGTGAATAGTACTGTTGGTCAGCACTAGGGAACACAGCCTCCTCCTATCTTAGCTGTTCGACTCTATCATTGTGCCTTCCCTGACACCTGTCAATACCAGTTTAAATAGCCATGGAGGATCAAGTTGAAGGCAGGCAGTAGAGAGACAACTCCATGGTCAAGAGCACTTGCTGTGCTTCCAGAGAGAACTCAGCTTCCAATCCCAAGACCCATGTTCAGTTTGTAGTCGCTGTGCCATGCTTGGCCACCTCACACACATCTTTATCTCCAGTTCCAGGATCCAAACCCAGTGCACTCCACAGTCACCTACTGTCTTAGTCAGGGTTTCTATTCCTGCACAAACATCATGACCAAGAAGCAAGTTGGGGAGGAAAGGGTTTATTCAGCTTACTTCCACATTGTTGTTTATCACCAATGGAAGTCAGGACTGGAACTCAAGCAGGTCAGGAAGCAGGAGCTGACACAGAGGTCATAGAGGGATGTTCCTTGCCAGCTTGCTTCCCCTGGCTTGCTCAGCCTGCTCTCTTATAGAACCCAAGACTTCCAGCCCAGGGATGGCACCACCCACAAGGGGCCCTACCCCCTTGATCACTAATTGAGAAAATGCCCCACAGCTGGGTCTCATGGAGGCACTTCCCCAACTGAAGCTCCCTTCTCTGTGATAACTCCAGCCTGTGTCAAGTTGACACACAAAAACCAGCCAGTACACCCACATACATGACATGCCCATCATGACAGACACACAGCGCACATCATGAATACAAATTTAAAAAAAACAACTTTTCTTATAATGCCCACCTGAATTTTTCTCTGTGCTGTTAGTACTGACCTTAACTGTCAAGATTCAGTTAAAAAGGTGTGCACAGAAACCTGATTAAAATCATCTGAAGAAGGAAAAGTGAAGGCAGAGAGAGAGGGATTCGAGGTTTGTTGTGAAGGGATATATGTAACAGTGGAAGGGAAGGTTTTTCTTCCAGTTGAATGTTGTTGCTGAAAACATAAAGATGAGAATAGCCCAGAAGAGAGGAGAAATTCCTAATGCTAGAATGCACAATAGTGGAAGATGTTGGGATACAGGACATAAGCCAAGGATTTGTCATTGTAACAGCCAAATCAGCGTTGTCCCAGCCTGTAAACAGTCCTGAGGTAGCTTTTGCATACATAAACACATATATGTAGCATAACAAGCAAGAGTATCAGCAGGAAGAGAAGGAAATGATATGAGAAGAGAGACAGGGGCCAGGGATTGGGTGAATGGGGAGAGAGAGACCTCCAGGCTCTACTTCTAAATGACAATGGGGTATTTATTTTATTGTGCAGAAGAAAATACCAAGCATAGCACACATCCAATATAACCCACAGGAAGAGAGCACGGGAGTCAAAGTGCTAGCTGAATTTGCTCCTGCAAGGTAGGAAGCAAAACACCTGAGGAGAGTGAAGGGCAGTGAAAATATGATTTAGAGGAAACGTGATTGTATGGCTCCCGTGAGAACATTCTCAGAACGACCCATGAGAAAGGAATGGTTCCAGAAGGCTGATCAGAGTTGCCCACCGTTAAGCAGGGACCTCTGCCAGGGCATCTCATGAGCTGTGGACTGTCCGGCTGTTACGTCTGTCCTTGGCCACATACCCCACACCTTTGTTTATGTCTGCTGTCCCCATGAAGCTGCTGCTGGCAATGTTGTTTAAACGCTTGTATGAGGGTCACCTGGATCAGTGTCCCTGAGCCTGCCTTTCAGCATTTTCTGACAAGCCAATGCCTCCCAGTCACTTTTCCAGTGCATTTGTGTTGTCACGGGGGGGGGGGGGGGGTGGTGGAGGTAGATGTGCTTTCCATGTTTCACCTTTCTTCTCCTTTTCCTGAGTCAGTCTTTCCTCCTCACAGAGGTCCTCTAACATAGCCTGGCTAGCAAGACCAAATACAGCAGTGCTGCTCAGTGGCATTTCTCTGAATAATACGCTATGTTTTTCTTAAAGTAAGACTTTTTCTTCATTTTTTCCCTATCATTTTCTATTGTCCTGCATGTTCTTTTCCCCAAAACTGCAGGATATGTGTTCCCACGGTTACATAGCCAGAATTTAGAGCTATTGTAGTGTTTATTCTTCAAACTCTCAGCAGTGTGCAAACAATTATGCATTTAAGACAGGAATTGCCGATTAGCGGTCCAATCTAGGACAATTGTACAGAAAATAGTTTTCTAAAATACACTTAAAGATGTTGTAAGCATGGCGAGAGGAATTTTCTTCTCATGCCGACTGCCCAGAAATAATAGTAATTAAATTTTCAGCACGAAGGAAATGAATATAGAAAATTTCTTTCTTTTAAGAAAATCTGATATACCCGGGCGGTTGGTGGCTCACGTCTTTAATCCCAGCACTTGGGAGGCAGAGGCAGGTGGATTTCTGAGTTCAAGGCCAGCCTGGTCTACAGAGTGAGTTCCAGGACAGCAAGGACTACACAGAGAAACCCTGTCTCAAAAAAATTTTTAAAAAAATCTGATATGGCTTTTAATTTGTATGTATTCTCTCTTCTTGATCATCTCTGATGGGATTGGAGATATTTGGGTCTTATTCTATTATAGTTCATATCTGTACATTATTATTCTCCATGAAATTGTGGTATTAGCTGTGCCTCTTTCTCTGTGATCTTTTTAGTGTAGTTTCCTCCTTTTCGGCCTTCATCCAAAACACAACACATTCTCAGCAAGTCCTTCACCCCATCTCAACCCACCCAATGGCTGCCTGTATATACAGGGTACATTATAACACCCAAAGTTTTTTCTTTTTTAAAGTTCTTGTTACATATAGAAATATATAAAACTTGATACATAAAAAATGAGGAAAAATGTATCTCTTTGATCTCTTTATAACTATAAAACCTGAGTCTATAGAATGCAAGGCCTGCCCATTTTTCAATCATTAGCAGTGTCTTGAAGCTAACTGGCACTAAATAAATAATTGTTGAAAAAATTAATGAAAATTCCCAATATGCTTTCCTCCAGTGAAATTTAAAGGATGTCTCAGCATGTTCAGAGCTACTCAAGAACAACTATACAACATCTATAAAGATGCCCTTCAAAGTTTTGGTAATATTTTATTCAAACATTAAAGCCTGTTTATATTTTTTTAAACCTAGTTATGTATGAATATGAGTTGAACTTAAATCGTTATACAGGATAATTTGTAGTTTTAGTTTCCATGGCCATATTAAAAGTACACTGCAAACTATGATGATTGGCAAGCTGGTTACACATACATTGACTTCCCTCCATCTCCAACCATCCTTGAAAACACAGTTTAAAACCTATAGAGTCAATGGGATTATATGAAATAAAACAAAACCAGAAGTCCAGTGTGTCAGATTATAGAATATGAAGATTTACATCCATTTTTTAAGCTTGTTTCTGTGGGTTTTTTTTTCTATAGTTAAGTTAGTTGTATCACCAGTCACTTTTTAATAATCGTTAATCAATGAAATGTTATGATACTGAAGGCTATATATTATTTTATTTATAACAACTAAAATGTCTAAATGTATTTTATTTGAAATCTAACACCTTGTTTAATTCCTATTTAATTCTGTTTGGATCTAGCCATAAAATATTATACCTGTCCAAATGTTAAAGATCATTGACTTTCAAACTTCAGAACCCCATAATGAACATTTCTGTATTTTACAATTCTTTTTTCTTAAATACTGTCATAATTTGATCATATGAATACTAGAGAATTTGTTATAAAGCACTACTCCTATTTATCTTGGGGCTTTTATAGTCGTTAACATTTGCTGAGATGTCAGTTTGACGAGCTTCTACACCAACTCCATCTTTTCTTGAGAAGAGTATTACTCTCCAGTTTCTTTGTGTGATGAGGACTGTTGTGCAATATGCCCTTGTGACAAACATTTCGCAGCATCTGTGGATATGGTTTATTTACCCTTTCCTGCTCCTAATGTCTCCGGCATTTCCTAGCACGAGTTGAGTTATTAAAATTGAGAGTATAACTTGAATGTGTTGCATCAGGAACTATTGACTTTTGAACTCCTGAACACTCTTTTTTAGCTGCTATCGAAATCTATTGAACAACTGAAGCAACCAGGCAGCCACCTTGAAGAAGCAGAGGAGGAGCTTCAGGGGGACCAATCAATGGAAGACAGAGCCACCTCTCAGGACAACAGTACTAGGAGCGACAGCAGTGCTTGTGTGGGTGACACACTGGGACAAGTTGGGGCTGTGAAGGTCAAGGAGGAACCCGTGGACAGCGATGAAGATGCTCAGATACAGGAAATGGAATGTGGGGAGCAGGCTGCTTTTATGCAACAGGTAATAGGCAAAGATTTAGCTCCAGGATTTGTAATTAAAGTCATTATTTGAATATAAAATAGGTTGCAGATTTTGGTAAATGGTTATTATTTCCTATCAGCTCATGTCTCTGATTTTAGTGATTAAGAATTCTAAAACAGGTAAAATGAATTTTTTTTCTATATAAAGTATCACTCTATACTGATCTCTGAATGGGTATCAAGGTTTCATTGAACCTTCACTGGTGAGAAAATATCTGTTACACTAAAAATATGCTATATAATATCCAAGTAATCAATAGGCTTTAAGTCCACCTCAAAGCCTGATCCAACAGTTACTTCTAGAGAAAAACAAACTCACTGTTGTATGTAGTTTTATCTGCTGAGGTCTATGAGTACAAAATATAGTTTCCCAGCCTGGATAATGAAGCATTCTATTAGATTTGATGTTTTTTAACATATAGAACTCAGTTTTCATATGACTGTATATATTGTATCATACTACAGTCTTGAACACTGTTGAAGATAGTCTGCCCCACTCTCCTCCCCCTCTCTCTCTATTTTTTTTTTCTTGTTAAGTAGAAATGTTGTGGTTACCATGCCAGTAGCTCTAGGTTATTGTGTAGATTACAACTGAAAATCTTGCCAGTTCAGGTGGTTTTAAGTAGAGATGCAAACGGAAGTTCTGTTTTGAACATGACATTATGTCTGCTATAGCACTGCACGGTTTACTTAAACCTTCTGTAATTTGCTGACATGATGTACGGGAAAAGATCAAATGAAGCTGATGCAAATGTTAGTGAGAAGGAATGTACAGCACCAGCACGGTGGTCCAATAAGATGCTGGGATGTATGGACAGCTGCAGAAAGCATAGTATGACTACCACCTGCTATCAAATTGAAACCAGTTTTACAAGAGGGTGACTCACATTTATACCTGATGTCTTTAGAATCTCTGGCATACAATTCCATGGCATACATCAGATCATTCTGGCAAATAAAAAAAAATGAATGTTGGATTTAACAGAATAATCTGCTTGTATATAATGCACCTCCAGAAGGACAATGCCCTTTGATGCTCTAAAGAGACAAACAACTTTGAAGGCAGCAGAAGATAATGTTTCTTTGAGTCAGTTGTTTGTGAGGTTCCTGCTGTTCTACTGAAAAGCGATTCTGTGGCTGGACAGGAAATGCTTTGAGGAAACAGGAAGTCCAAGTGATTCACGTAGGAGGACACGTAGGAGAAAGAATCCAACGAGAGTGTTCTAGTCTTTCTGTTTTTCAAGGTTGTTCTATGAATTGATTTATTGTCTAAGAAAATCACACCATGAGTGGGGAAACCCTTACGGAAGGAAGCTATTCTCTGGAACATTTCCTTAATATTCCCTTTTGGTATGTTTGCCTTGTTTTACAAGTTTACTTTTGTTAAGCTAGTTAAACGTGCGCTGTAATAAGGCACATTTAATATGGATAATCCAAATTGACCTAGAATCTTTGTGAGTTTTTTCCTCCATTAAAATATTTATATTTCTTAATCCATGGTATTTTAAGGTGTAGTATCCTGTTTGAGGGAGACATAGCACTTTTGCCAAATTTAGACATTGTTCAACTGTATGTTATTGGCATGTGTTGTTTACATTTTGCTGTGACATTTAAAACTATTTCTTTTAAAATGTTCCTGCTAAAGATACATTATCCTTTTTTAAAAAGTCTCCATTTGAATTAAATTAACATAACTAGAGTTAGAAACTTAAAAGTTTTTCCACTTAATGAAAGTCCTTCTGATAATTTGACACATAGTTCTAATAGGCAACTCTCCCTATCACCAATATGTTTGCTTTAACATATTCCTTCATATTAAAATGACTTTTGTCAGTTGTTTTGCATTAAAAATATGGCATGCCTAAGATAAAATTGTATATTTTTCCATCTCATAAATATTCATTTTCTTCAAATTCTTTTTTCAATCTCATAAAAAAAAGGGATAGTGCATCTTTTAAAATACATTTTATTTGGGGAGGAACATGCGGCTGAGCAGACTTTTGTATAATATTACTTCAAAGATATGTGATCACAAACAACAAAAAAAAACCTATTTTTTTATAATGTCATTTGAGAGAACTTCATCAGTATATTTGGTGGACGTTACTTGTTTGAATTTGATAGTCTTTGAATTTAGTCAAGAAACTACCTGGAACCAGTAAAAAGAAAAGCTGGACGTAACTAACCTTAGAATTAATTAATCAATGTCTTCTAAGATCTACTGTATTTATTATGATTTACACCCTTGGAGGTGAGCTCTTGTTTTGTGTTGTAAATATATTGTTTGTATGTTTCCCTTCTTGCCTTCTGTTATAAGTCTCTTCCTTTCTCAAATAAAGTTTTTTTTAAAAGATCCCTTTTCATACATTTGGCTTTGTGTAAACTTGATATATTTAATAGAATTTGAAAGCTGTGCATTAGATCGCATATACAAAAATTATTTCCTTTTTTTTTTGTTGAAACAAGAAAATGAAGACATTTTGAACAGTTGCTTCTAATGTCAATTAAAAGAACACATTCAACTACAATAACTATACTGAACTATTTATGTCAGACATTATCAACCAGCGAACATGTAAAATCGGTTGCATGCTCCATTTTGTAGTGTGACCTTTTTAAAGATGTGTTATCCTCTTTGGTATTTAAATTAAAATGTCATCCTCTAAATATAAAAAATATAAATAGCCCCTAATGCTATTCAACTTAAAAATTATTTTAAAACTTTAACATAGACTGGCAAGAGCTCAGCATTCACTCCAGACATCTGTCACCAAGCATAACAACATGAGTTCAATTCCCAGGTCCCACAAAGTAGGAGAGAACTGACTTACTCAGATTGTCCTTGGACTACATTCCAGCTGTAGCATACACACACACACGCACACACACACACACAAATAAATGTAATCAAAAATTTTAAAATAAGCTAACATATACCCTTAAGTATAACAAGCTCTCAACAAATATTACAATGAATCCTTTTGCAAGACTCTTAATAACCATGTCTATTACTATGAGATTCTAAACCACAGATAAAAGTGTCAGAGAACAGACTTAAAGAGGAAAGAGTAGGGCAATGAACTCCCAGTATATGGTGGTAGTTATTAGAATGCTGTATGATGAACAGAGAAACAGATAAAGAAACCTTTAGTGTGCTCTAAAGTTTAGCTGCTTCTTCTGATACATTGCCAACAAAACTCCTCTGTCAGAACTTCAGAATGTGTTACTATTGTTTGGTTAAAAGTGTTAAATGTGTTTCTTTCTAATGGCCTCTGGTTCATTTAATCTATTCTTGAATGCTACCATGCAAGTCAGGGTTTCCACAAGTCAAAACAGTACTGAAGTAATATTACATGAGGTATTATCATTCTTTCAGCACTAGGGAAGGTGGCAGCTGAGGCATAGATTTCTACTTTTCGTAGAAAGCATAGCAGTAGTCTTTAAGAATTTTTGTATTCACTAGATTTGTGCTTGCAAAAAGGCATTACAAAGAGAATTCAAGTACAATGTATTTTTCAAATCTAGTGCCTTATTCATGTAGGGGTGGGTAGCAGAGTAACTTTTAAATTTTGTGACTTTTTTTCCCCAACAATTGGAGCATGCAGTTTAAAATATCTATGTATGGACAAAAATGGATATACAACTGAGGATTAAATGAACACATGACTAGAGTCTGTAATTGTAACCAGCTACAGTTAAGAGCTTCAGGTAAAAGAAAGAGAAGGACTTGGGGATTATCGCTCACCTCATCATTAACATCCCCACACCCACTTTAAAGAGGAATGCACAAGTGCAGTGGATCAAAGAATGTAGACAAATACTAGGAAAATTGGAAATGCACCTTTTGTGTCAAGCTGAGACTGCACTTAAATTTTAACCTGTTTCCATTCATATGGTTGTGCTTCCTGGCATAATAACTTCCTGGAGTCTTAGAAATTGTATGGACTATGATGCAATATTTTGTACCTATCTCACTTATAAAATGAATCTTACTTTTAACAAGGGCAAACCTAAAAAACGCATAAAGTATGGTTGCAAGTACCTTAATTCTATTAACCTCTTACCACAACACTTTGAGATGGGCGTAGCACAGAGCACTGGAGCACAAGCAGTGAAGTCAAGGTCAGGCATTTCCTGGCAGCGACAGTCCACCTTTCAATGTGAACACAGGCACTGTGGCACCGCTGTCCTCAGCCCTGGCTCCAGTGCTGTGTGTGCAGATCTCCTTTTTCATATCCAGATGCCTCCTCCCATCTACCGGATCCAGCTGCTCCTTGTCTTTACTCCCTCCAAATGAATTTCCCCTTTTCCAGCAACATTAACAGATTTGAATCACTTCTTTAAATCATTACTATAAATGAAGATGTAGAATTAGTTTTCCTAATTCATAGGCAAGAGTTTTGCGAGCAATTTTTACCTTCATCTCCCAGCCAAAGTGCAGGCCAATGCGTACACAGGAAGCCATCCCTTACAGACATTCAAAGCACTGAGGCTGCACTGATAATCACTTTGTCCAAAATTGGTCCATATAATGTGTGAAAGAGGTAAATGGGACTATTCCAAGGATCCTAAACTCCAAGAGGGTTGTCTAATTCCAAGGTGCCTAAAAAGCTTTCTGAGGGAATTTTAGACTCTGATGACACGCCTTGGTTCTGATCCCATATTGACATATCATGTTCTGAATCCACATGATTCAGGGCATGTAGAACAGGCTATCCCAATCAATTTTGAGAATATTAGAGGACCTTGATTATTTTCTAATACATGACCTAATTGGTCATGGCTTTGGTCACAGATCATCTGATTCTTGGAATGATAATTCTTGGAATTATTTCATACATTTCTCTCGTTGTCTTCTGCCATATGAATCCATTGTAGGTTATTCTTCTGCAATATAAATCAGTGCTACTATTATACACTACTATTATAAATAATGTTTGTCTTTCGTATCTATTTGCCTCTGGTAATTTAAGTAATTTATTAGCTTCTTTCTGTAGCTTTATTTGACCATAACTTATCAGATTTGTCAGATTTGACATTTCATATCCATGAGCTCAGACACTGTGTGTCCTTCTGTCCCCAACTTCTTCCCTTTTACACAGTATTTCAGGTACAAGAACTAATGAGTTACAGATAAGCACTCCAGGGATGGAAATGATTTGTGAAAAGAAAGAAGTCAGAAAGGAAAGACCACACAGTGACTGAGTTCCTTGATCTAAAATCCTGACACTTGTCAGTAGCTAAATATTTACTGACCTATAGTAATATTCTACTACATACACTGTATGCTGTAGAATTTGTCAATTACCAGGTGTGGTACACTGGATTGTTTCTACTAATAATGATACTATGAACATTCATATACAAGTTTTGCTTCTCTGCTTACATATGCTCTTATTTGTCTCCAGGAATTTCTGAGTCACTTAGCAACTTTACTTTTCAAAGGACTAACAATCTCTTTTCTTTCTATACCTAAGCCATATGGCTTTCCTACTAGCAGTATCTTTAGTTCCCAGATTTTCCCCACTTCTTCAACACACTGTGTTCTGGTTTCTCCCACTACCCCTCTGCTTCTCTCTCTCTCTCTCTCTCTCTCTCTCTCTCTCTCTCTCTCTCTCTCTCTCTCTCTCTCTCTCTGTCTCTGTCTCTGTCTCTCTCTCTCTGTGTGTGTGTGTGTGTGTGTGTGTATGTGTGTGTATTCTTACATTGTACCTCATATCTCTCGTCCTTGTTCTTTGAGGCAGTCTCTTACTGAATCTGAAACACACCAAGTAGCCTAGGCACACTGACCAGCGAGTTTCAGAATGCCTCCTGTCTTTGCCAGACCAGCACAGAGATGAAATGTGTATGCAACCATACAATGCTTTTTTTCTTGGGTTCTGGGGGTATAATTGAGCTCCACATGTTTGCGATGGGAGCACTTTACTGTGTGAGCTCTCTTCCCACCCCCCTTTTCCCCATGTTTCTTGTGGCAGCCATGATAACAGCTGGGAAGTGCATTATTCTTGAGTTGATTTCTACTTCACCCTGGATTAATGATCATGAACAATTTTCCATTTGCTGATTTCCCGTTTGAGGAACTCTTCAGAAAATGTCTATTTATTTATCTATTTATTTATTTACCATTTTAAAATTGTCTTTTTGTCACTGAGTTTTGAGATTTAATAAATGCATATGCTTATTAGACCCCTCTCAGAAATACATGTTAAATACTTCTCCATTCTGTGAATTTCTGTATAATCTCCTTGATAACATTCCTTCATTATCAAACACCTTTAATCTTAATGAAACACACCTTTAGTTCCTTTTGTCTCTATGCTTTAAAGGTTGTCAGTTAAGAAACCAACTCCTGACAAAAAAATCGCAAAGATTTACTCTTATGTTCCCTGTTAAACATTTGCAGCATACAGTTTCTGGCTTATGAATCATTCTTAGTTCTACATATCATTATTACAGTTATTTTTCTGTTCTGCATTTGTGTATTTTGATAGTTTTGCCAAGTTATTACTGTATATCACAGATTGGATCAGAATTCTCCTACCTCACCCTATATAGTGTTTGTGTTACAGCCTGGCCTTGGGATTTGTAGAGCATCTCTTTCTCCATGTTGGGTTCTCCCTCCTTATGCATTGCCCATCTTTCCCTTATTTTTGGTGGATTTGACACTTGCTTTCGTGCCATCCTTGCCTATGACTCTCATCACTCCATCAACTCTCCCAAAAAGTCTTCTTCATACTTTTTTTCTGTTATTATATCTTCATGATGCTTGATGCAAGGGGACTATAATTAGCTACTTGTGGCACATATACCCATGATCAGCCACATGAATTCTATTTGAACAACTGTTGTTTTCATTCTACATAATAATTGCTACCAGTATTTTTTCATGTAGATTTTATTGGCTTGCTTTTATTTCCTGTATGAGACAGAGCTTTCCTACTTAGACTGTTTATTGAACTGTATCAGTTCTATTAGATATAGCTACTATTTCATTTTCATGACTAATAAATGATAGTTTTTATGGATTTCTTGTCTAATATCATCCATAAATAATTAATTTTCCACATTTTATATTTGACTATGAATCATTGTAATATTTTTTATACATCTTTAGATGTAGCACTTTATGTCATAATATTCATGGCCTCTCGGTTAACTTCTTCATTTCTGTCTAGGCTACTTAGAATTTCTGAAAATTGAAATCTTGGAAAAGGTCAAAGTGATTCCTATTTTTACTGAGTATATAAGCCTCATCTTTATGCACATCTAAGAAAACGGTTGTTGAGCACCGAAATTGATGTGTTCATTTTACAGTGTATGAGTAAGTCTGTGGCATTCTGCATGTGGAAAGACTTCATGGTGATAACCTCTGGGTGGTTAAATTGTGGAATGAATAGTTAGAACACCAGAGTTCCCACTCCACTCCCATCACCTGCTAAGACTACATGTGAAGACATTTATTTAATCATCCCAACATCATGCTACTTACGTGTTCAATGTGATCAGTTGCTATAATTTGTATAGAAAGTGTAGATTGGATCTATATGAGCAAGTAAGAAAGCAAAGCCATGAAAATGGCTATTGTCTACTGGATCACAGGAGGTTCTCTTTTAGATGTGCATTACTCTCCGCCTTCTTTTGCTCCTACCACAAAACAAGTGATGTTATGATTTTATGTTTTGGGTGGTGTGGAAAATTTCTGTTTTTTTCTTTCTTTTGAAGACAGAGTCTGAAGTACAGCAGGCTGACCTTGAACCCCTGTATAGCAGAGAATGATTTTGCAGTTCTGCCTTCACTTCCCCATTGCAAGGGTTGTAGGTCAACATCACCAGTTTGAGTCTGTTTCTTTTTTCCACCAAATGCTCTGAGAATATTTTGTCTGTGTTTGGTTAGGCAAATAGTGAAAGGGATTGTAAGGATGTAGTTTTTGATAGTTTCTTGACCTTAAAACATTGACTCCATGAATTTAAAGAATCGTTTCTCTTTTGTTATTTTCATTCAACATGGAGAACATGCCTCTCTGATCTATCTTTTAATGTTTTATACATATGTTGCTCATGTTATGTTGACCGTTGCCCTTTCTATTTTCTAACTATTGTTGTGTAAAGTAAAATGCTTTAACATTGATTCCTGAAGTATATTTTGTAAAGCTTGGTTTTTACTCTTTTACATGATTTTCTAACAAACCTATTAATATAAACAACTTAATTACATTTTACTTTACTTTCCCCTATAGTAACCCCAACCTCTCTATCGATGCTGCCTTGTAGATACACTGCACCTTCATGTTCCACTGTATAGAAGCTGCTGAGGTTCCTCCTCAGAACAGAGTTCTGGGATACAGAACTCTCAGTTTCTCATATTGTCTGCTGTTGCGTGATAATATGAATTGTTTTTTAATGAAGTCTGTTCTTTGGTCACTGAGTTTAAAAATTGCTTTTCAAAATATAGGTTATAAAACTCACTATTGTGTATTTTGGTAAATGTTTATGTTATAACCTAGATGCATAAAATTTATATCATTCCAAAGAACTTCCTCCCTCTAATTTAAAACAAATTTCCCATTCTCACTGTCTGCCCATATCCAGACAATTACTGATCATTTCTCTGTCATCATTCATTGCTTTAAGTTTATAAATGAATTGTAGTTTTCTAAAAAAATAAAATAAAAAACACTTTTGTTCTAGATCTTTTTCATTCAAACAAACATCTTTCTGGAGTCTACTGACGTGTCAGTAATAATACTTTTAATTCCTGGGTAGTGCTCCATTGCTTGGATATACCTCAGATACTTATGCATTGATTTAGAGCTCAAAACTAGAGTGGAGTGTGTATTTGTGTGTGTATGTGTGTGTATGTGTGTGTACTTGTATTAATGAAACTTCATGGATATTAGGCAGACCTCTTTGTAGACATTGGGATTTTTCTTCTTGCATAATTTTTTGTAAATTGAATTATTGAGTTGGATGGTAAATGTATGTTTTGCTTTAAATACCAAAAATTTTAAAATACAAATCTTTTAAATAAGACTTCCAAATTCTTTGTTATTAGCTATTATTCGGCATTTGATCAACAACAAATAATTCTATCTCTGTATTCCCTTATCAATAGTGGGCATTGCAGTAGTGATTGATACATAGAGTATATTGCTGTATGCATTGAGTTGATGTAACCTGCATCTCCCTGACAGCTCAAGTTGTTGAACTTCTTTTCATTTCTTCATTGGCCTTTCATGTACCTGTGAGTAATCAAGTCAGTCACATTGAAGATTTTTCATCTGTATATCCTTTTATTATAGGCTCAGGGAATAATACATCTGTTGGATGGAATCTCCTAGTTCATGGTTCACCAAAATTTTCATCTACCTCATAGCATGCCTTGTATTCATCAAAGCAGAATGTCTCAGTTTTGATGTGTCCACTCTTTTGATTTTTCTTCTAGAAATGATTTGTTTCTGTTTTCTTCTACTTTACTTTTTATATTTAGGTCTTTTTGTATGGCATGATGATAAATTGAGGTTCATCATTACATCTGGTTACTTAAAAATTTTCAGGACCATTTTCCTCAAATATTATTCTTGCTTCTTTGAATTATTCTGGTAGTTTTAAAGAAATTGATTGAATACAGTATAAGCAAATATCTAAACCTTATTTTATTCTACCAGTGTACGATTCATGCTAACTATAAACCCAAGAATTCTGTTGCTATATAATAGGTTTTAACGTTATGTTGTGTATTGCTTGTATGCCATTCAATATTTTCAGTTGTCTTGTTTTCTGCAATTTTTTATCATTTGCTTAAATGTATCTTTCTTTTGATGACAATTTTCTTTGTTCTTCTCACATATTATTTCTGGGAATTTACACATCACACAATTTTAGAAAATGTAAGATCTTATTTTTTCTAGTCTTTTGCTCCTCCTGCTCTTTTCATATTTTCTACCAGGACTATAATTGTTCATAAGCTAGACTTCTCCATTTTGTTTAGAGGTATCTAAGTCTGTACATTTTCCTTGTTCTGTTTTCTCAAATTATTTCTATTTAGCTATCTTCAACCATTATCTCCCTCCTTTATTCCGAGTAAATAAATATTTGCTAATCACTTGCAGTACATTTTCCAACCAAGACATTTTTTTTTCTTATCTAAAAGACTCCTTTGATTCTTTTATATACTTTTTGATTACTCTGTATTGGCAGAGCCTTCTTTAACTCATTTTTATTAACACTGTCTGCTATTTCCAAGTCTGTTTCTACTGCTTAGTTTTTCTCTTGAATACAGTTTGTCTTTCTCACTCCTTTTTAGACCTAGTAAACTTTATTTAGACAGTACACAGCTTAAGTTTGTCATTCTTTTTGAAGGTTTTTTTCTGAGTTTTCTTGGACAAGCACATAGCTGCCTTTCACCTGAGTATAGCTTTGCCTCACTCTAACTTGTGAGTCCTCTGTACCTCACTCAGTCACCTGAGTATTCACAGGGTTGAGTGACACAGGAGTAACCCTTTAGCCCACTGCCTAGGGACAAGGACTGTGGGAAAGAAGGGGAGAATTCATCAAGAATAACATTAAGACAAACATAACTAATTTGGCGGCGGGGGGGGGGCGGCTGCTTTGGTTCCATTTCAGATATGTCTTCACCTAAGAATCCTGCCGCTTGTTGGCTCTCACAAGGTCCATTTCTTGGGAAGGTTTAGTCATTTTCTGCTAGGATTTGGATTTATCAGGTTTTGGTCATTTTCATATTCAAATGTTTATTTCATGTATAGATATGGAAGAACAAGCATTAAGCTTTGCTTGCATGTACACAAACCAACGCAGCCTGAATGGGCATGGCAATGCCTAGGCACTTTCAATGATATTTATGGTATGGATTCATGTAATGAAGCTAATATAAACAACAATATCCCCCAATTTAAAAACATTTTAGATCTTAGATTAATAATTAGCCTATGACTTTTTACTTCTATAAGATCAGCTTTTTAGATTCCACATGTGAAAACTGGAGTTCAATATCCTACTGGGAAATGAAGCACTGAGACTATGGAGAAGAATAGAGACCTACAAATAAATCTACACAACTGATTTTTTAACAGAAGTGTCAGGAATGTTTTGTGGAATGGGTTCCTGTAAATGTAATTAGGAAAACTGGATTACCACATGCAGAAGAATGAAATAAGACCCTCCCCCATTCTCGGGAATACTTTACATAAAACATTACCTAAAATAGATTTGTTGAAAATAATACCTGAAAAGGAAAACCCATCAGGAAAACTTGCCATGGTATTATTCTATAGGCAACTAATTCTTGGCTAAACTTTAAACACAAAAAGCAGACAGGTAGATCATGTCCAACTAGAAAGCTTCTTCATGCCTAAGGAACAACAAAGGGAGGACACAGTCAACAGAATAGGAGAAAACATTTGTCAGCTGTGTTATCTGATAAAGATGATTCAAAATAGGTAAGAAATCAAGCATCTCAATAACAAGACTATAAGGAGTTCAATTTTAAAAAATAGACAAAGCACTCTCTAAAGGAGACAGCAGGATGATAATGCAACAATATGCAACGTCACTGATCATCACACAGAAAGCCAGTGAGTGCTGCAGTGAGATACTATCTCACATGTTCTAAAGGACCACCTACAAACGTGAAGAGGGTACATACATAGAGGGTGTGACTGAAAGGACCCCTGACACACTGTGAGTAGGCATGTACACAGTTCAACAGTATGGAAAGTAGGATGGAGCCACCAGACAATAGTGAAAGAAGCAATACCACCACTGAGTATTGAGAGACATTAATTCAGTGAGTAGGTGTTGTCGTTGGTGCAATGCTAAGTTCATAGTGAGCTTTTTTGAAATAGGCAAAGTATAGGATCTGCAATAGTGACCACCAACAGATGAATGAACAAACTAAAGGTGGTGCCTCTATACAATTGGATATTATTTCTCTATACAAAACGAGAAACCCTGTCATTTGGGACAAGATAGATGAGTCTAGTGATTTTTATGTGAAGTAAACCAGGCACAGACACACAAATTATATTCACTCTCACTCATGCAAAATCTGAACATGTAGTACATATACTGTGAGATTATGTAAGGGGGGAAGTCATGATCTACAATGATAATGCATTCTATAAGTCATGATCTACAATGATAATGCATTCTATAAAACTAAACTAAAATTGCCTTTCAATCTTCAAATTCCTGATCCTTAAAATTTTTCCCTTACCTTTAATTTCTCTTACCATGTCCACTCACTGGCTTGTTCACCTAGATTGACAACTGGGAATTCCTAATGTTTTGGTTTTTTTTTTAAGTTAGAATCATTGAAAAATGAAAACTCTGATTTATACAATTGAGTGACATCTACCAACCTAGGCATATTGTTTTATAAACGTGAAAGTACATGTGTGTTTTAAATGATGTGGTCTTGTATAAATTCTATGACTAAAATGAATTTAGAGCAAATTATTCTAGTCTGTGAGAAACTCTGAGAGGCAAGAAGGTAGAGATTATCAGAAGGTTCCAAAGACTGGTAACTAGTTGGTCTTAGTCCCCCAATCTGTATAGAGAGCAGAAGGTGTAAAACAAAAAAAGAAAAAAATGTAAGAAATTAGCTGCTAGTAGTATTTTACCTGTGATTCCCAGTACTGAAGGTTCTATTTTATTTTGTGTATTAGAATATTTTGGAATATTCAGAATACTGGAATATAGTGTTGGTAAACCTTGGGGGAAGGCTTCTTTTCCATCCCTGTTAATTACTAAAGACTTGTGGATGGCTCTTAAGTAACTTAGGAAGTTCTTAGACTTTGACATTAAAGAAAGGTTCAGTGAACTTGTGAATAAGTGACTTTTAATTCTTGGATGGTGTGCTGATACTGTAGATTTTTTAATGGTTACACTTTTCCCTTCTCTAAAATAAAAGGTTTACTGTTACAGTTTGTGTGTGGCCAGGCAGTGGCATGGGGAAAAGCTGTTTCCTGCTATTTAATTTAATTAGCCAAATCACATGCCAGCCTTCGGGCATGTCACTCTGGACCTCTGAGGCTCTTTGTCTGTCAAAGAGATGGACAATGTCTTGGCCTTGTTGGGTAGCTGGGGATGCTGCAGATAAAACCACTGAAACTTTCACTGTTTGTTTAACCAAATCTTTGCAGTTTTACCATTTGGCTTTGGTTTGTTTTGGAGGGAAAAATGACATTTTGGCCTTTGGGAGGAAATACGGAGCATCTTGAAGAAAAGCCAGTACTCTCAGCAGTTTAATAAATTTGAGAACATCTGCATTTCCTTGTCTGAAAATCTTGGAGACACTGTCACTCTACTGTTGGTAGACACTTTAGACAGTCATTTTATTGCTGTTTCCTGATGTAGCTAGGACACTGCTTTAAATCAAGACTTTTTTGTGGGGTTTTGTCTCCATATTTTAGTGAACTTTTTGTCTTGTTGACTTAATTCTTTCAATGATCATTAAGGAAGAAGAAAATGTTTCACTCTTTGGTTTTGTGTTGTCCTCCTAAGAAGATGTATGTTTCTATTAGTTTCATGTGAATGACAGCAGTCAGCTCCTCTAGTCAGCTCACAAATGGTCTCCAGTATTTGGATTTTCTTTCCAGATCAAAGATTTTTAAAATTAGTTTTTGCCTTGTAACTCTTGTGTTCAAACTTTATATATCACTAAAAATCGTAAGGCTATAAATTTGTAAGTGTGTGAAAAGAAATAGAAGATTTAAAGATGTATGCCTTACCGTACGTAGAAACTCTGTATAGAGTGACATCGTCAGAAAACCAGCCACTACCATAGGGCAGTGACTTGTCCAGAGTACTCCCACCACAATTATCAACAACAACAACACAACCATGAATATCATCATCATTACCACCACTACCACCAGCATTACCAACAACATCAACACAATCACAAACAACATTATTATCAACACCACCACCAGCACCAACATCATCATCAATACCACCACTATCATGAATAATATTATCAGTAATACCACCACCATCACCAAAACATCATTATCAACAACAACACTACTACCACCACTACCACCAACATCATCAACAACAATATAACCAGCAGCACACCACAACAGCAACAGCACCAACATACATTGATTTGAAAAGTGAGTATTCATTTAAGAAAATTCCTTTCATCGAAAGTATTTTTTCATTTTTTCCTTTTATTGGACATTTTTTTTAAAAAATTTACATTTCAAATGTTATCCTCTTTCCTGGTCTCCACTCCAGAAACCCCTTATGCCATCCCACTTCCAAACCCCCTCTATGAGGGTGCTCCCCAACCCATCAACCCACTCCCACCTTCCTGCCCTGGCATTCCCCTGCACCGGGACATTAAACCCCCTCAGGCCCAAGGGCATCTCTTCCCACCAATGTTCAACAAGGTCATCCTCTGCTACATATGCAGCTGGAGCCATGGGTCCCTCCATGTGAACGATTTGGTTGGTAATACAGTCCCTGGGAGCTCCGGGAGGTCTGGCTGATTGACATTGTTGCAAACCTCCTCAGCTCCTTCGGTCCCTTCTCCAACTCCTCCTTTGGGAGCCCCATGCTCAGTCCAATGGTTGGCTATATGCATCTGCCTCTGTATTTATCACACTCTGACAGAGCCTCTCAGGAGACAGCCATATCAGGCTTCTTCCAGCAAGCACTACCCAGCATCCACAATAACATCGGAGTTTGGTGACTGTTTATGGGATGGATCCCCAGGTGGGGCAGTCACCGAATGAATGGCCTTTCTTTCAGTCTTTGCTCCACATTTGGTCTTCATATTTCCTCCTATGAGTATTTTGTTTCCTGTCCTAAGAAACACTGAAGCATCCACACTTTGGTCTTCCTTCTTCTTGAGCTTCATATGGACTGTGAATTATATCTTGGGAATTCTGAACTTTGGGGCTAATATCCACTTATCAATGAGTGCATACCATGTGTGTTCTTTTGTGACTGGGTAACCTCACTTAGGATGATATTTTCAAGCTCCATCCATTTGCCTGTGGATTTCATGAAGTTATTGTTTTTAATAGCTGAATAGTATTCCATGGTGTAAATGTACCACAATTTCTGTGGTACAATTCTGTACACAATTGTGGTACAATTTCTGTATCCATTCCTCTGTTGAGGGACATCTGGGTTGTTTCCAGCTTCTGGCTATTATAAATAAGGCTGCTATGAACATAGTTGAGCATTTGTCCTTATTTCATGTTGGAGCATCTTCTGGGTATATGCCCAGGAGTTTGGAATAGCTAGGTCCTGTGGTAGTACTATGTCCAATTTTCTAAGGAACCACCAGACTGATTTCCAGAGTAGTTGTACCAGTTTGCAATCCCACCAGCTATTATTGAAAGTATTTTAGGAATGATTGTTTTAACTTAAATACTGGCAAAAGTATCTATTCTTGTAAATATATACTTATTGGAGAATGAAGTAATTTATAATGTGTACTTTTTAGTGTTAATATTTAGTTGAAAATAGCATGGCTCAATAACTAAAAAATAGCATGATTAAAACTTAAACTAAAATTAATGATGAGATGAGATTTGATAAATAGAAGTCATCCTAAGAATTTTTTAAAGAAAAAAGTACTAACTTAAAAGTCTTAGAATAAAGATTTTTCAATGATACAACTTTATTTTACTAAAAATACACACTTTGTGGAATCTTAACATATTTTACAAAAAAAACCCTATTAGCTATGGAAAATTTTTAATATTTCAAATAAATATGTAGAAATGTGCAACTATGCCAAAAGTCTTTGTAAATTGGTCGGTGTATAAATTAAGATAGTTTACCTAAAATATAGATCCACATTTTATATATCTTAAAGTTTTATTTCATATACAATTATGAATGTATGACTGCTTATATGAACTTTCAAGTGCCCCACATCTACTTCTTCTATTTAAGATGTAGTAAACCAATTTAATTTAGTCTAGCTTAATAAATGCACACAGAACAACTGTACAGTATTTAACCTCATTTCAAAATCTGCTGAGGAATATCACAAATAAGTAAGATGGCCATGTGATCACCCAGTGTCAGGGTCTATCAAAGAAAAAGGCTGGAAGACATATCATAAAAATGCAGTATCGTTTGTAACACCACATGGAAAAACCGACCTAAAAACAAAACTCTATAATTATTGACAAAGGTCTTATAGCCTCTACATTGTTGTGCTGTGGCCACAATACACACAGAGTGTGTGTATTCTCCCCCTGTTCTCATACTAAGTCAGAGTTTAGGAACTTTGGCATTTCCAAGGTTCCTCTGAAGGCTTAAAGTAAAAAAAAATATTTGGTTTCCGATTCTATAGTTTCATGTCTCCTATTGACTAGTGGATGACTAAGAAATAGATTTGATGCTCACAGCCATCCATTGGACTGAGCACAGGGTCCCCAATGGAGGAGCTAGAGAAAGGACCCAAGGATCTGAAGGGTTAACTAACTAGTATCTCCAGAGCTCCCGCCAACCAAACCACCAACCAAAGAGTACACATGGTGGGACTCATGGCTCCAGCTGCATATGTAGCAGAGGATGGCTTAATGGGTCATCAATGGGAGGAGAGGCCCTTGGTCCTGTGAAGGTTCAATGCTTCAGTGTAGGAGAATGCCAGAGCCAGGAAGTGGGAGAGGGTGGGTTGGTGAGCAAGGGGAGGCAGGAGGAAATAGGGGTTTTTTTGGAGGGGAAACCAGGAAAGGGGAGAACATCTGAAATGTAAATAAAGAGAATATCTAATAAAAAAGAGGAAAAAAGAAATATATTTCATCAATGTAATAGCTTTCTGTGTGTTTTGCAACAATTGGTGTGTGTGTGTGTGTGTGTGTGTGTGTGTGTGTGTGTGTGTGTGTATACAAGTACAAATACAGATGCAAGTGCTCATAGATATATTGGCCATAAAATAACCTCAGTCATCACTCTTTTATTCTGTCATATTTGTAGACAGTGTCTCTCATTGCCATTTTAGCAAGCTTTATGAACACTGGGTTAGAGGGATTGTGCAGGTCTAAAACCATGCAAGCCAGCTCCTTCCTTATTGAACTATCATCCCAGTCTATGAAATGCCTATTTCTTACAAGAAACTCTGTAAAATTTTAACTCATTCAAGGGTAATGTTATGGCAAGCAGGAAAACATTATTTAATAGCTTTATTTGGAATTCATGTGCTAATAAACTTAAAATATCAAAATTTGATATATTGGAGTTTAAAATGTAATTCATCTTAATATGTTTTTAATTGTTTTAAATATATTTTCCAAGTCTTATTTATACCAACATAAAACTTAGAACATCTATGTTTATGATCAAAAGATTATTTTTAAGCAATAGTTCAGGAATCTATTTTTAAATCATAACCACCTTACAAAATCTTGCTTAGGACTCAAATGGAAAACTGCAATAGTTTAAAGAAGTATACTGGACTTTTATGTAAAGTCAAGGTCCAAAAATTAAAATATAGGTTTATTAGTCTTCACTGGCTTGTGAACCTTGCTTCCTACCTCAAAAGACACTTGATTTAAATAAAGGACACAGACAAATGTACACTGAATGAGTGTGTGTGTGTGTGTGTGTGTGTGCTTCTGTGCTTCTGAAGATCTATTCTTCTGAATTATCTCTTTGTAGCTTCCCTTTTCCTTACTTTATCCTTAAAAGCTGCCAACGAAAGCTATATCCTAAACTAATCTAATAGTCTGTTTCTCTCAATTTTAAGCACTTCCAATTTGAATGAAAATTGTTTATTTTGTATCTACTCCTTTCTTCAGTTTAATGTGGCTTTCTTCACCATATTTCTTTCTTCCATAAAGCTTTATCATTTTTGTTGTTATTGTCAAATAAAATATGATTGAATCTCTCTAGGAAGATTACTGATGGAGCAAAAGGTGTCCTCCATACTCTCCGTGGCTTACCACAACCCTAGGAAGGTTAACTGGAGTACATGAAAAGAAAAGGTACTGGCAAAGATCTCCCAAAGCTGCTGAGCTGTTGCTGGAGAGCTGCTAATGCTGCCTGTGGAATGCCCTGCACTTCGGCCCAGTGTCATCTCTCCTGAGCGTATCTGACTCCTCATCTGGCATGGCCTGGGCAATGGGGAAGTGAGAGTCAGAGAGTCTGATCTTCTTCATGGCCACATAATAGATTTCCAGTTGTAGTTTCTAGGCTACTTCATTTGAAAGTTACTTTCAAAATGTTTTATTTTACTTACCCAACCTGACATCTAGAGGCCGGAGTTATCCATAGCTAATGGGCATCTACCAGGCAGATAAACCAGTGTTGAATGGTTATCTTACTTTAAAAAACATCTCTCTTTGTGTCTGTCTCTCTTTGTCTCCCCCTTCTCTCTGTCCCTCTCTGGTTGTATCTCTCTTGTATCTTTGTCTCTGTCCCTCTCTGTATCTCTGTCTCTGTCTCTTTCTCTGTGTGTCTCTGTCTCTCTCTGTCTTTCTGTCTCTGTCTTCTTCTCTCTCTCTCTGCCTGTCTAACTCTGTCTCTCCAACCCAATCCACATATAATTTACTTCAAACTTCCAAATGGTTAAAATGGAAAGTCTTTGTTGAATGTTTTTAAAAATGTCAAGTGAATGCTAATTTACTATTTTTGAACTAGAATTGGCAAATAGATTCTCTCCTAAAGGGAGGGAGATGGTGGGAGAAGCATATTCTCTTTTGACAGACTTTCTGATATTCTCGGCAATGAAAAAAACAGCTAAATTAGTCATACAATATATGTAAAAATAGTCAGCATGTGCCAGCATTTAAATTTTTACAAAGAGCACTACCAAAAATAGAACAGAATGAAAAATTTTATTAATGCCAGACACACTCAATATTTGAAGAAAACAAACCACAGTAAAAGGAAGTATGCATTGAGAGCTAATCGACAAACACAGTGCCAAATAATTTATGGATCTCAAAAGAAAGGAGAGGTCTAGGTGACCATTTCCAGAGACTGCTGTCATTGCATAGATTCACCCGCTGGAGCAATGCCAGAGATGATGTTTTCACCACAGAGAGAGGTAGCGAGACTGATTGAGTTCTCCCTCCCTGTGATGGCAGAAGTCTCAGGTTCGTGGCTGTAGGATATGAATTCAGAATACATGCCCATCAACTTCAAATCTTTCAATCAAGTATCTCTTTCTGTCCCCAATGACTATGATAAGTGTGTACTAGCTTTTGTAGAAATAGCTTCCCAACAGTGGCCCTGCCCTTTTCTTGTGTTAATTACATTCCTTGGCATCTTTAATCATTCTCTTTGACTCTGGTTCACAGGCCATACATCTTGTGGCCATTAAAATGACTGAAAGTATCACTCAGGGAATTCCCAACTCCTGAGTGCTTGTTTTCATACTTGATGCAGAGTTTGCTGTGTGTTAAGAATTGGATCTAAATATATGATCATCACTTTCACCTCTTAGTATATAAAATAAGAACAATGGCAAGCTCATAACTCAATATAAATTTCCTGCATTTTTGTGTATTGTTACCTACCTGGGTTTTTTAAATATTTGTAACTTTACCAAAATCTCTCTCTTCTGTCCACAGTAACTCTGGAACAGTCATTAAAATAATGATTGGGAATCTTTGTATTTTATGGTCACAGTCGTACAAAATCGTTCCTCTGAGTTCATACAAATCATTTTTAATTGTTGATCATACATCTTCAATGAGGAGGGCATTATTTTGAATACTAAGTATTGTTATACTTGACTGTAATGTCTAATAATCTAACAGAGGGTAGTCCCATGAGTAGCTATCATCTAGATAATGAAAACAATTTATAATAAAAAATAATATTTTCATAACTCTTAAAAGTTTAATTTCCAAAAGTCCCATGATTTCATGTAAATATTAAGTTAATAAGTGATGCATTTCCAGTGTCATTGCAAGTTTTAAATGAGATTTGAGAATACAATTTCTATATCCACATTTCCTAAGCAATAAACTGTTTATTGAGAGATAGTGTCCTACAACTGCTTCAGTAGATCCTGCCTTAATAAACCTATGCACCTAGCTGACCAACTTGGTTTCCTTTACATATATTTGCTTAAGAGGGATTCAAGTTGTGATCAGTGCCATTGTAGACCTTCCATAGGTGAACAAATATATCTTGGGTTAGGTTACATTTGTGCTATTCAAAATGACAAAATCATGGCATCATTTTATAGTCTTTGTATTCTTTTGTAATCTTTCCAGTTTGATAAATATAATAAATATATCAATTATTATTGTAGCACAGTCAGCCTCCAAGAAACTTTGATATTCATTATAAAATATTCTTTTGATATATACAGAATACATAAAGGAGATGATGACCTAAGCTCATGAAATTTAATTAATGACCCATCTAGGCTGATTCAAAATGAAGTGTAATGCAGAAAAGGAAGGCAAAGGAAGCCCTGCATGTCTTCAGTGTGTCCCAACTAAGTGAAAGCAAAGTTTTATTCTCTCTTGTGTGAGTAAGCCCATACCTGCTCTATTCTGAAGTAAGGTCTCTTCTGATGAAGACTATCTCAGATTTCACCTGATAGAATTTGCACATTATCCTGCATAAAGCCTTCCTGGATACCCATCTTGTTTCACCCTGTTTCATAATGTGATATAGACAGAAATGTGCTGGCTCTCAGATTTCATTTTATAAACAATCTAAACATTGGAAACTAAGCAGCACCTTTAAGATGTAAACTATTGAAAATAAGTGACAGTATCATGTCAACTTATATACACATGTATATGTGTTTATGAATGTGTTCTATTGAGGCTAATTTTTCTAATAATCACTTTGGTGTTGCTCCATTACTAATTCTCTTGGTTATCAGAAAGAGGAATAAATATAGGATTGCAAAGCAGCACCATGAACATCATATTCTTGGACAAAAGAAAAAGATGCTGTCATTAGCTGTGAGTCTGTCTCTTCTCACTTCTTTGAGTAATATCATAGAGGTGTCTATGAAATGTGAAATAATGAATGACCTTTTTTGTATTTTCACTCAAACTTTTGAATATTATAAAATCTGTTTCTTGACTCCAATTCTAGTCACACTTTTAAATAAAACATTTTAGGAGTATGCTCACATATCATCATATATTGCTGGTTAAATAACAAAAAAGAATGCCTTGTGAAAAGTTCCTGGTTTATGATCTGTAATAATGTCCCCTTCCTTATTTTGATACAGGATTCTGGATTCTCTTAGAGTTGGTACACCAGCCATCCCTGTTTATTTCTTCCTAAACCTGCTTCTTCAATACTCAATTATTTAACACATAGATCCTTTCAGAGAGGCTGTAATTGGCTTGACAACTACATCCTACTTCTCCCTTGAAAAACTGGCAGAAGCACGGATTCACGGGAAATGCCTTTTAGTTTATCTTTAAATTGGAGCAGGGCAGAGGTCACTGGCCAAAAGGAAGTCAAAATGACAAGGACCCTAATGGTGGCCAAGAAGGGTTACGACAAGTAAATACCCTTTGTGAGACACTTGGGCTGTCGTTAGCTACCAACACAAATCATTTCCCAGTGACACAGATTAAAACATCACCCATCCAGGGATAAAAGGGAACAGCAGTTTAACTGAATGGAAGCTTAAGCTAGAGCTTGCTTAAAAGTGACTTAGACTTGGTGCATCCGAATTTGCATTCGCTCACATAAAGTCTAATGTGAGCAGCAATGTTAAAAGGCAGTTCCTGAAATATTTGCATTGATAACTTTAACTTATAAAGAAAATTAAAATTTTTTGTCAGAGTTCAGTGAGGAAACATCAAACTATTTGGATTTTTAGGAAGTTTAGCTTCTGAAAGTCGTAATGAGATCCTAAAGAATATCGTTTTCTCTCTCAGTGCTATGTCACTGTGAAATTAAAGATGAGTTTATACCGGGACATGACAGAGAATTCTCTACTCTGACCACCATTATATTTTGTGAAACTCAGAAATGTCATTAGCTTAGTGAATGCCTTCACTAAGCTATGAAGAATTAACAGTGCAGAAGTATGAGTGGTACCTGCTGCTAAGGATCTTAGTGCGGCTTCTTAGGGATATTTCAGAAATGTGCAAAGATTTAATCTAGACCAAGGGCATTCTCTTCATGGACAGAGGGCAAGCCTGCGGACTCATGCAGGAATGCGTTCCTGTCAGCCCATGGCTGTATTAAAGAGCCATTTCTCACCAGTTTGTGCAGTGAAGCCTAGGGCTCCCCATAGCAAGTTTATGGCTCAGGTTAATTATATGGCCATTCAGACCAGGACTGCCCAGTTTCCTATTGATAGTATTAGGTGTGGTGGTGTGGTTTTTTTCCATGGCTCTCCAGGGCTTAAAATGAACACTTCAGATATATTCGTCAGTTATATCTAGAAACAGGAAATAATCCAAAGTGTCCAAATTAAATTAAGAAAAGAACTTATGTTCTTCCACACATCAAGTAAAGGAGGAAATCATTATTATCATGATGTCTAAAAAACATGTTTCCATGGGTAGTTTTGTACCTTGAATTTAATTCCAGTCAGTGGTGTCTTGGCAATCTGAAGATCCCCGAGGAAGGCAAGGATGTGGGGAGTGAACAATTGGCATCATGGCTGATGATCCCATGTAAAGTACACAGCACAATTCTGCCTGTTGCTGAACCTTTGCTGCAAAGGTCCCTTTATCAGATCCTATCCAACGGCCGTTTTCCTCATGCCCCATATTTCCAAAAGCTGGAGTGTTTTAAAATGCCTTTGAATAACTCCATGAAGTTTCTGGCAATCATCTTAAGAAGCTTGAGCAATCTGCACTTACGAAACTCAAAAAAAAAAAAAATTGAATTCTATTCTACAACTATACGTCGATGGTATGATAGGAAGGTTAAGAGAATTTTACTATCATTTTGTCCAGAACCTGGAAAGCTTTGAGTCTACTTTGCCAATTGGGGCTGAGAATATGAAGAGAGAAAAACACTTTATATCTGATCCATCTTTTATGGGACAATTTCTTTCAGGTATTTCTTCAGTATTAGTATCCCTGCCTCAGTGCTATTGGTGTTTCCTTGATGCGTTCTGACAATAAGCTGAGGGACCCTCTGTCTATTTCCACCAATGTCAAATTCTGAATCACTACTTTTTAAATAAAATGGGCATTTTACTTATTTATTTTTAGAGAGATGAGAGGTAGGTAGATAGAATGTCCTAGTGTCTTCCAAAAGAAGAGGAAAAACTCTAATTATTCAAGTAAAAACAACTTTAAGAGTTAAACCAAGGGGATAAAGTAACGAACTTTGCAAACTGAATGGATAGCGTGTGGCTAAAACATGTCGGCTGTGTGCCTTGCATCTTATTACCAGATAGCTACAGTCTGATTAACCGACTCCCTTACTGGACTTATGGAATTTGACCTGTACACTCAGAGATAAAGGCAGCCTTGCGTGTGATCTCACATCATGAGGCTCTGGTTTACCACCAGGAATTACAAGGGAGAGGCACAGTATCCTCACATCTTTGTTTCATGCATGTTTACATCTCAATTACCCCTGTGATATTCTCCTATCCCATAGAGACTTCAAAACAATGACAATTTTCATCTGACCAGAATTAGTTACTCACATATAGAAGATCTTTTGTAGCTGTGACAATAACCTATATGATTATTGATAGAGGAAAGGGAGACAGATTAATTAGGAAATAGAAAGCATGGAAAAACCACTGCGGTCAATTAGTACCTTCGAACTTCATTCTCTGGAGCTAAGTATGGAGGCACACACTCACTCTTGAGATCCAAGAGAAGGATTACAAGTGAGAGGCTAGCCTGGACTACACAGAAAAACCCTGTCTCAAAAGCAACAGACTTCCAAATAGAAATAAGAAACCCTCCTAGTAATAAATGTCTAAAAACTATAGCTTAATATGTCTAAGACTAAGTTAATACTAACTGCTGATGCATACATTTAAGTATATTTTGCCCAAACTTATCTTTTCTGCTAGGTTGTGAGTGACTCTGTCACCTCTATGTATCTTGTATTTATTTTAGTATGGAAGACTAGAAGACTTCTGTATTGTGCTAAGGTTTGTACATTCTCAATACCAGCCTCTGTGTTTTAAAGGATGATCTTTAGTGTGAATATAATTATAAATAAAACTAGCATCAAGGTGAACTTTTCCACATTATGTAGAATTCAAGTTTCCTAATAGACAATGAGTCAAAGGTCAAACCATCAGGCTTGCCATTACAAAGGACTCCATACTGATCTTAATTCAGTTACCCGAGCTAAACATAACAGAAGAGCCACCAAAGACTGCCACCAAATGAGTAGTTCAGATGGCACAGCATCAGACAATGTACAGACATGGCAGTAAACATGCCTGTGTTTGGGCCTGTCTTGGCTACATCAATTGTCCTTCCCCTTAAGCAGAGACAAGAGTTCTTTACTTATGACATAGGGTTAATAACACTTGTCTTAGGGGGGAATAGTTAGTGAGATTAAGAGCAGAAGGCCTATTTGGTCTTTGGGCAGAGTTACTGCTCAGTTGGTTTACTGCATATTGGAAAGGAGTGGGATATCCCTAAGCACATCAGGAGAGAGTCTGGCTAAATTAAGAATGAATTTTCCAAACTGGATTTTGAACCATCAGAGAGAAGTTCTCTGCTCTGATGAGTTTTGGAAACTGTGCTATATGGGAATCTTATAGAACAGTCGTTCTCAACCTTCCTGATGACTTTTTTTAAATACAGTTCCTCATGTTGTAGAGAACCCCAATCGTAAAATTATTTTATTGCTATTACATAACTGTAATTTTGCTACTCTTATGAATCATCATATAAGTAGCTGTGTTTTAGATGGTCTTAGGAGACCCCCGTGGAAAAAAAGCAGTTGCAACCCACAGGTTGGAAACTGCTGTTATAGAGACATACAGTGCATTCCACTAAATTCTTATACGTGGTTTGACTTAGTAACAAAAATAAAAATAAAATAAAACAAGGAAGTGTTTTAAATGTTAATCTTTTGTGAGAGAAATTTTAAACACTGATCTAGAATATTAGTAATAAGCTTTGATTTCACCACATTTTAATCTTAGGGTAACATAATTGAAGAATAAATAATATTTTCATCTTTTGTGTGGATTGTGGGGAAAAGACTTGGGTCTCACCCTATTTATCTTAAAATAAGCTTGGTATTTCTTACTGGTCTCTCTTTAAAAGGTACTCTGTGGGCTACCATAGACTATTGGTTAGTATGCATACCTTTTCAGTGTGCTATGGCTACATTTTGTTTGCTGACTTTATATATAAACGGTGGTGTTTAGACTATACAGAACAGATAGGCTACTATCTTCCTTTAATTTTTTTAGATTTATTTTATCTTACGTGCATACACATATGTGCATCACAAGGCTGCTTGTTGGGTCCCCTAGAACTAAAGTTGTAAATGATTATGAGTTACCATGGTTTTGAATGTTGGTAATCTAACCTGGATCCTCTGTACAAACACGTGCTCTTAGCTGCTGGTGATGTGACCAGCCCCAGCCTGGAATCCTTATTTACACCTTTTCCTAAGGGGAAAGTACACTGCTTGGGTAGTGACAATGAATTCTTTTGTTGTTGTTCTGCACTTTGTTGGAGGAAAAGAATCCTACCTTAAAGCCATATGTCTGTATTTAAAACCAATCATATTTAGTAGCTGGGACCACATCATTTTTCATATGATATTATATACTGTATTGTTTTTACATATTCAATATGATTTTGCTATCATAGTGTTACTGTGATAAAATTTGCATAACATAAACACTAATATATTTTAAATAGCAGCTAATAATGAGCACAAAGATACAGACAATAAATTAAGATGGTGCCATTTTTGACACACATGTGTTTCAAGAATAGATAGACAGGAACACAAAGAACCTTTGGGCATTTTTCTGTTACGTGCTTTGCAATTTTTTCCCAGTACTTTAGTTGGTTCTGGGTAGTGTTTGCTAAAACTAAAAATCTTTATCCATTATATTTACAGTGGACACCCAATATATGATACTCTTGCTATCCTAAGATAAATAATGCATTTCAAATGATGTGCATAAAGTGTCTCTTTCAACCTAATATTTAACATTAGGAAAAAGGGACATATTCTACTTTTTAAAAGAAAAGTGAAAATTCCTCATTGTACTAGAAAGGAAACGAGAGAGGGGGAGAAGAGAGAGAGAGAGGGGAGAGAGAGAGAGAGAGAGAGAGAGAGAGAGAGAGAGAGAGAGAGAGAGAGAGAATGAGAGAGAAAAAGAGAGAGAATCCTGCTTCTGGCCCAGCTGCAGCACACCCTGAGGCACTGTCCAGCAGGGGATGCTCACAGAGCAGGCAGTCTGAGTACTGTGGACATGATTCAGGATGAGAAGAAATGTGTATTGTAAACCCTTGAATGTCTTTATTAAAAATACTCTCTTCATAGGCTTTAGAAGTAATCCAGGTTTTGATACCAATCAATAGTATATGTAAAATTAAGGAATCACTCAATGAGTCATTTGCATCTTGTCATTTGCCTTAAAATGACACTTTGCAAACCACAGTACATATGTTGCTGTGCATCAGTGAGGCTAACCCATAACTACTTTTCCAAACAGAATCAAAGTGAAGTTAAATTGTTTAAAGCACAGATTTAGAGAATGAAATTGAGGGTTGAAAACTAGTAGCCAACTAAAGCAAAACAGCCTGGAATGCCGGGAACCAATTGCACACATGAGGTCCAAGCAAAACAGATTGAATTGCTAGTGCTGTAATAAATTATAGATTTCACATTTGTATTTTGCAAGTGAGCACAGCAGCAAGTCAAGCATGTGGAAATAGAGACCAAAAGATGTCTTTCCTAATTCAGCCACACCTGTGATTAACAGGTAGAACATGTAAAGGTTTGGGCAAACTAGACTAAACTATGCCAACACTTGGAGACCAGAGTGCCACTGTAGAGGAAAAACATGGCTGTGGTAGGTGAAGGGTTAACTGCCACAGATAATTTAATGAATGTGACAATTTTCCCTCCTTTCTTTGTCTCTCTGTTCTCACAAGAAAACCCATACCACATTTAGCCAACACCCAAGGGGCTATCTCATTTTCTTCAGGGTTAATTTTCTCTCTTAACATAATGAGATAAATGACTCAGTAGAGCTAGTATCCCGGGAGTCTTCAGAGGGCATGAAATGGTCACAAACTGGTTTATCTCCAACCTTCATTAGCCCATGAGATAACTGATTCTGGATATCCCATTTACTTACAAAAATGAGGGACTTCTAAGGGAAGAGAGTTGGTGCCACAATGATGGAACTTGGCCTCCTGTTTCAGTACAGAGACTCACAAAACCCATTGGTGGATCAAGACTGTCCAGAGTGAGAGGATGGGCTGATTTATGCTTCTACGGTGTCCTGGAGTGTATCTGCCCTGATTGGTTTCCTTGATCTTGACATAAGTCAGTTTGGAGTCAAGATAATGAAAGTTACATTGAAGGGCCCTCCACTTTATGCAAATAGAATCTTATCTTCAAAGAGGGCAAATGCTTGAGAGAATTTCTTTGTTACTTAGAAGTATTACAAAAGGAAAATGTTATTTGGATATTTATCCCTGACTATTTCTCATTTACTCTCACTTGAATAAGCACTGAAGCAAATCTATTAAAATATTTTTAAACTCCTAATTTTCTTGATGCTTCTTCTTAAAAACCCAGATTGTTATGAGTTGAAAGATTGATGTATGCAATTAGCAATCTAAGTGCTGCTTCATATTTATTCGAAGCCAATGAAGTTATGCATCTTGGGCCTTCTTGGCACTGTATCTGTAGAACAAGATGACTGTAAGAAACTCACTTTTGAAACTAAACAAGGTTCATTCACATAGAACAAAATGATGATTTCAGGTGCAATGCATTTGTAGGTGAGCATAAATCTAACACTCAAGTTAGAAGAAAAGCATGTTATGTGTGTATAGGAATTCCCTGGGTTGTGTGTATACAGGGATGCTCTGGGTTGTATCTATACAGGGATGCCCTGGGTTGTGAGTGTACAGGGATGCTCTGGCTTATGTCTAGATCCAAGGATTCTCTGGGATGTGTCTGTACAGGAATGCTCTGGGTTTGGGCATCAGATGTTGAACACAATACAGGCTTTGAATTGCATCTTGTATTTCCTTATTCTTTTCTGCTATGCCATTTGTTTTAAAACTTTTTAACATAAAATTGTTTCCAAAATCTGTGTTGGCCAACATAGTATTTATTTGTTCGGCATCTTTGTAGATTGATTGGAAAGAGTAAAAGCTGTCTGTTGGCAGGATGTAGTGTCACTTTTAAGCAGAGAGGACTTGGGAGCTACAAAAGAATGAGCAATTTGTGACAGTCTCTCTGGTTCTTTCATCCTAATGCTAATGTGTAGAATGTACCGAGTTTAGAGATGCAGATGGGTCTTGACCATCAGGTTAGGTCTTTGTTCTTTGGCATTCAAAACTTAGACTGAATGAGTGACTTATAACTGCTCAGCCTGAACTTATCCTCAGCTGAACTTTAACTGCAGCCAAAACAATGAATGGAGCTCGATATGGAGGCTCATATCCTGAAGTCTAACTAATACTTGGTAGGCTGAAGCAGGAGCATTGCTGCGAGTGAGGTTCCTAGGCTATAAGGTACACTCCAAGCTAGCTAGAAATACGTTGCAAGGCCCTGTCTCAAAGGACAAACAGCAAAGAAAACCCAAAAGGTGCTTTAGAGGGTCACTCTCTTTTCAAGTTTCCCCTCTCACTTTACATTCATCTTACTGCCTATTGTATACACTCAGATGACAACATGCTCACAGTAAATAATTCACACATGACTATTAACTGTTGCCACATTGTTTGGAAAGTTGAAATTTGTATTACTTTTGTTGCCACATTATACTCTCCTATAAACATAGTTAAATATGATAGAACTTTTTTCTTATAAGGTCACCTTTATCTTTCCTATTTTCAACCATAGAGTTATTTTAGCTGAATTTATTCACAGCATTCCAAAATGATAGCTTCTTTACTCCATTGGACTTTTACCTTCAACTCAGCCAAGTAACCTGGGTATAAAATTGTTATTAAGTTATCTTCAAAACTATCCCAGGTTACAAAACTATATTATAGTTTCATAATTATATGTTTGTATATATTGCACAGCTTTATATGATTATTTAGATAGATGTTATACTTGGTACAAGGAAAACTACATTATACATTATAACCTTATATAGTAACAGCAATAGTTTGTGGTGATTCTTATCATTACTTGAATGAAAAGATTTATGACAGTTCAATTAACAGGTGACAGAATAGTGCAAAAACCTTTGACATGGATGTTAGCAGTCATTATATGGGCATTTAATGCCATTGTGGTTGGCTATGGGCTAGAGGTGTGATTATAAAATACTGGTTGGAGAGATCTCTCCTCCCACAAACAAGCATAAACATGTTTTAAATGGAGAAATGAGTTTAAAATGGAACCAGAAGACTCCATGTATTAGTCAAAATGCAAAAGTAAGTTATTGGTCTGATAGGGGAGTAGAATCTGCTTACAGATGCATGTGAAATCCCACCAGAAAGAATCTTCCTCTAACAATGCTGCAGTCAGTTGTGAATCAGTGCACACTGGGTACTTATCTGTGATGATGGCCATATAGGTATTCAACAGGGCCAGGCTTAATCTAGGACATAGCGCTACTAGCTGTCTTTACATTCTGTAAGATGCCACATGTAACTCATTCTTTCACTTTTAATCAGAAAGAGTGGGCAGTCACTTGAGAAAATTTAGAAAGGAAGACAAGGCTCAGAACTGGTAAAAATCACCAGGATCTCCCCTAAAACTCGCTGTACCGGTTTGCGAAGATAGCACAGGTTTCTTCCCTTTCTAATGTTTGAATAACTTAGACAAAAGAGTTACATGACTCCAACTTCTTCCAGTTCTCACTCACCTACTTTATTACTGCGTTTGGTACTTAATCTTTTAGACGCTGGGATCCCTAATGTGTTGTTACAGCCCTTGTTCTTCCTGTGAGTCACAGGGCCTGTCTGCAAAGCCTTTTTAGGACCTGTGAAGACACTTCTCTCAGGTATCTTGTCATGAGCCAGACATTCAGACTTCCAGCATCCCTTTCTCTGCTTCTGTGGGATAACATAGACAGTTTGTTTAAGCTTCCCTGTCAAAGAAGGTCTTTAACAGGGAGCATGTGACTGTGGTCAATGGGGATGGCTTGTCTTTAAAGAATTTTGATGGTACTTGTAGAAATGTTTCTTGAACCCCAAACACTTCGTGAATCCATGGTCTTAGGAGCAACATTAAAACTAGATCGTCTTGCAGAAAATGCAAAATCTATGTTGTCTTAGAACATAGAAAGAAAGGGGACTTCCCTGACATCAGGAACGTGAAGCACAGCCCTGGGAATGTTTCACTAAACACATTCAAAACAGTTTTTGATCAGAAATAAATGTAAGTTCAACGAATTGCTTATATAAGCCTCTCTACCCCCACCCCACCAAATGCCTAAGTAAACTTTAGTTTTTCAAGTTGAAAGGACCATTCTAAAATTCCTCATTCTTAATGCTCTAAAACGCCCGAGTTCAGAAAATTAAATTACTCCATTTTTATCTGTTAGAGATCAGCCCTGTTTCCTCCTTTGCTTTGTGTTTACTTTCCTGCAGTAGCTGACATCAAAATGTTTTCTGGAATGCTGGAGCTAAATAAGTTATGCTTAACTCAATATCTAATACAAATAGCCCTGGGGAACCTCAGCCACACAATCATAAAAGCTATAGTTTCTTTTAATAGCTTGCCACACTTTGCTGATATAGTATTCTCTAATCACCAATCTTTATGTGCCTTCCTGACCTTGGAGCTCTCTGCCCAAATGGCTTTGTGGTATCAAAGGACTATGTCATTGGAAGAGTGAATGGCTTTCATTTTTCCCCTTGAAACTTCCAGTTCCTGTCATCTGTAAGGAATTACTCTGAGTGGTGTTTTGGTGCCTTGCGGCCACTACCCTGTCCAATGGAAGTGACTTTTCCCAGAAAGGTCACAATGGTCAGTAATAGGTGGATATTGTGTTCAAGGAGGGGGCCGCTCTGATTTCTCTCTAATTTTTGCTCTTAAAAACATTGTTTGTTCTCACATCACATTAGTTAAAAATCCAAGGAATGATTTGTTTGCAAACTATTTCAGCATGAATGGGTACACTGTCAAGTCATAAGGCTGAAAAGTTAGCAACGGGCTTCATCAAGCTATTTTATTGGCTTAGAAAAATTACTTCTGGGCAGTGTACATATGAATATCATCTTCATAACCTGTTACTTGACTGCACTTCATATTAAAGCATGCCATAGTTAAAGCATGCCACAGAAGTGACACTGGAATCGCGAGGTAGCATCTGTCTGTGCCTTTGTAAATTAGTTGGGAGCCATCAAGGCCCAGATGCCTGACTCTCTTCTAATTTTTTTTTCTTGAATTGTAAGTTTCCTTCATAGTTACTAATAGTGTATGTCATGACAATATTACCAAGACACTTAGTACATTAACAATCAACAGGGTTTACAAACATTCCAATAATTTATAATAGTTTTTTAATTCTCTATTTTGTAAAACAGAAAGTAGCAGGCCATGGCATGTATATACATAAAACTAATGAGACCTGTACCTGTTACAAACGTTTCCAACAAAAGACAAAGAGATGTTTAATGAAAGTATGTGGTGTGTGTAGATGTAAAATCAGTGTGCAAAAACATATACAAAATTTAGTAGTACATGTGTGCTATAAAATCCCACCCATTTATACAAATTCTGGACATACTTGTAGTACTGTAAAGAATAGCCACTCACAACTGGGAATGTCCACTATTAACAGTTTGATCTAAATTTGTAGAGTATATTTCTAGCATATTTTATATATATTAATACATTTTCCCTTGATAATTTTTCCCCTCCAGTTTGTGCTAGTTTATTTTATTATATCTATTAATATCATGAAGATTCAACTTAGAAAACAAAAATATAAAATCTTTTTTTATTTCAATATGCTTTCTTTAGCCATTCTTACTTTACACAAAGTATAATGAATACTTAAAAACTGAATTCATGTTAAGTGTGCAGATGTTGATGCATCTATTTTACTGTCTTTGATATTTTTGAAAATTTTTAAACACATACCTACAATGCTTTAAATTGATTCCTTTAAGGAAAAAAGAGTGCTAAAGATGATACTTATGAAACAATAGGCAAGCTTGTAATGGCATCAAAACGTCCAAGAATTTCTTTTAAAAATGGTCCCTTTCCAGAGAAGTAACAGTGAATTTTTGGAAAACTGGAATGTTGGCTACTAATTGGATGTGTGAGTGTTGATTGGGAGCAGCATTTGAAGTCTTTAGGTTTATGTGACACATAATAGTACTTTAGAAACAAACTTTTATGTGCACTCTCTTCACTGACACTCCCAAAGCCCTCACTGACCCTACAGCCTTTTATAGGGAGACTGTACTTGAATTCAGACTATTCTAGAATTTCCTGAAAGTATTAAGGAACTGATCTGTCCAGTATGAGGCTCATAAGTGAGGCTGTGGCTCACTCCTGTGTGTTAGCAACAATTCTCAATCGATCTACAGTTTAGCTAGATTTGCATTTTTATTTTTATAGGGACAATGCCTAGCTGGCTAGCTTCTTTTCTGCAACAAACCATGCAACAGCATCTCAGCTGACAACAGTAAGCATGTGGTTTTCATGCATTGTGGATGATATGGTAACTTTGATCAGCCAGCTCTGGATGGTCTTCTTCCCATGTCTGGGAAGGCTGACCATGTTAGAGAACTGTGGCTTCCATTGGTCTGGCTGCTCCTCCTTCAGGTAGCTATGCATACATGGCGTGGCACAAGGATTTCTGGCAGCAAAACACAATCATTCCCATTGCTTTCCATGCTTCCCAGTGTCTGCTTCCACATCTCCAGCTATTAGTGTCCTAATGATTAAGATTACTTTCCTGGCAGAGCTCAAAGGTGCTATGGGAGGTGATTTCTTAAATCATACACAGGAAGGCGTGGACAAACAGGGTCTTCTTGCTACATTATACTACCACTGCCTGCCTAGTTTCTAAAATGTTCAGTTATACAGAAAGCCATCTCAATTGTGGCTAAACAATTTACTTTATGTTTCTTTTGAATCAATATTAGAATTAATAAATGTTAATATATTTAAATTTGTTCATGAACCAAATCGGGCACAGTGTTATTCCACTTCTTTAGCCAAAGAAGTTTTCTTGTGTTTTAGCACAAGAAAATAACTGAGACAGACTTCCCTATAGTTCTGGCCATTATCCCAAACTTTCTGAGATATTTAGGAGAATAATGCATCCAAATTCTTTGCACAAATGAGATCTGGCAAACTAAAAACAAATCTTTTGAAAAATAGTTTTTTTTTTCATGCACTATATCTTGATCATGTTTTTCATACCACATCTATTCCTCAACACTATCTATCTCCTCAGTCCCCTGGAAAATGTCATGTTCTCTCTCTCTCTCTCTCTCTCTCTCTCTCTCTCTCTCTCTCTCTCTCTCTCTCTCTCTCTCTCTCTCTCTCTCTCTCTCTCTCTCTCTCTCTCTCTCTCTCTCTCTCTCCTCTCTCTCAAAGAAAAGAGAAGAATCAAACAAACAAACAAAAAAAACCAATAAGACAAAAAAAAGTGAAACAAAATCCCACAAAATATTATTGCATTAGTTTGGTGTGGGCCAAATGCTCCTGGGCATAGGCCTGCTTTGGAGTTCATTTGTTGCATTCAGTAACATTCCACTGGAGAAAACTCTTTTCCCCTCTGCCAGCACGTATCTATTGCAAGTAGCTTCTTGGTTAAGAGAACCCAGTGTCCAATTCCCTGTCTTAGCACTGGGACTCCAACAGGTTGGAATATACATAGTCCTATGTATACTGCCATAATTTCTGTAGGTTCACATGTGCATGAGTCCTGTTTGCACATTCCCTGCCCCCAAAACAGGTTGTATGCCATATGCTTAAAACAAAAACAATTTCTCATACCTTACCACCAAGTACTTAACCAAACAAGACTGAGATTTCAGATGAGGTTGATGTATTAAGGAATTTTTTGATAGTTGTTAGTTGTGTAATATGGTATGTTAAACTTATGCTTTTAATATTTCAAAATTATAGATTTAACTAAAATCAATGGTAAATTGTCTTATCATTACAGGGATATAGGACTCAGGGTAATTTATGGACACAAGACTGTCAGTATCGGAGCCAGTTTAAATTAAATTAGATCTAATTTAAATTAGCATGTTTAAATTAGATAAGGAACACCTATTGTCTTTTCAAAGACATCCTACACTTTCGTGTATATGCAGTGCCCTGCACATGTGGTTTCCCACAATTCCTTGTGGAGAAGTGGGTAGGAAGGAGCATGCATTCTGGAGGGAGGAATGGACTAAGACCTTGGGGAAAAAACCTCCAATTTTCTATATTTGTAGAGCAATGCCATATGTTAAATTGAGGTGGCAATGCCAATGAGCACAGTCTTAGTAAGTGTTAACTGCTGCCTTCCTTTCTCTCCCCATTCATTCATTTTCTTACTGTTAGAACTAACCACTGCAATCTTAGGCAGCCAAGGAAGAACCAGAGTGTTGCCTAGGTTGGTCTCCAGTCTGCTTTCCTATGTTAAAAGAGCAGAAAGTGGATGTACCAAGTGTCAGACCTATCTTCCTAAGGATATCTTCTCTTCTATGTCTTCTATGTCTTTCCATGTCTATCGTTTTGGAGACTTGGTATATTTCCCTGAATTTGGACTAGATTGGTTTGCCTTGAGTGATTATTTTGATTCCATGAAAAAGGCCCTCATAGGCCTGCATGAGAACTCAGAGGCTAAAAGCCAAAGCCTGAGTGAGATTGTGGCCATACTGGTAGCACCTCCAGGAAGGGCGAGTGAAGAGGTGGCTGTCTGTCTGTGACTGTCTCAGTGTTGCAGTCTGAGACTATAGAGCCCATGAGAATTTACCAGCTCTAGAATTGTTTGAATTTTTACTAATCATTACATGGCTTAATTTGTCAGTGGATCAAAATCAGAAACACATCTGGATGACCCAAGTGATATCCAGAGAGAATGCAGGGAACAGCTAACTAGAAGAAAGAGGTGCAATGGAGAGAGAGGGTCTGTCTGTATAATGTCCCCATGTGATGAGTGGCAGCCAGGAAACCTGTGCATTCACAAAACTGTCAGAATCAAGGGCAGCCCCACCAGCAGCTAGAAGTCACATTTCATCCTGGTTTATCAAAATCTCTGCCTAGTTTTTATTCTTTAGAACCAAACCTATAGTTCTGCCTTAGCATAGGCAAGGTGTGACCTACCACCAGCCACTGCTTAGTAGGCAAGCTCCTCCTGCTAGCGAACTGCTTCCTATAGTTCTCTCATCCCATAAGAAACCCAGGCTTTTGCTTCTTCAGTGACAGATATTTTATTTCCACACTTATCGTCTGGACCTAATGTGATAAGAATTCAGGACAATACTAAGTACTTTGTGGCAAACAATATCTGTCTCACCAATCTCTTCTTTAAAACCTCTTTCATTGTATTCTTTCCTCAGATTCTCCAAGTAAAAAGGAAACGCAATTTTTATTTTTCTACTCTTTTATTTTATATAAGCCAATACTTTATGTTTAATTTCTGAACAGGAGCACAGAGGAAACCACAATTTTAAAGTATTATGGAATTTTGCAAACTGTAATGAAATTATGTCCCTAACTTCCTATTTCTACCCAATCGTTCTGGATGCTCATGTATCAGAAAGCACAGTTCCCCCAGATAATTAATGTTTAGAATTAAATTAAACACATCAAAGTATCCATGTGGGTAAATCTGGTTGCTATATTTCCACATGGACACATTAAAACCAACCTTGAAGGAAATAGAGATCTGTGACTGAGAACCTAATTTGTGTCTCTCTCCCCCTCCTCTGCATTTTTATATAGGACACAAACCAAGATGTTTATAGTTCTCTTTTAATATTGCCCATTAGATTTAGTGACTGAATGCATGAACTATTATGGCATATTTACAAATTATTTCTAATTAGAATAGTTGAAGAGAAAAATAATGGAGAGAGATCAAATAAAAGGTCTAACAACAAAAGGAAAGGAAACAGGGATGTGTCCCAAGTCCTTTCCTCCAGTGCCATAGGCATGGCACATTCCTGCTCCAGAAGAACAAAGCCAGTGTGCTCTGGGCTGCTTTCCTTCTCCTGTTCTCTACAACACAAGCACACATTCAGTCCCTTACTAATTTTAGCCACTTCCTTTTGTGTGCTCCCAAACTGGGTCCTAGGCCAAGCCCTGACCTTGTCCTGCCTTAGGAATGTGTCATTCCTGCCACACCAGGCCTGAAAGAGGAGGGGAGATGAAGAACAAAGATGTAGCACAGACAGCATCCCTGCTTCACTGTCCTAGTGTTGTCTGCCACGCCTCAGAAGTGCAACAGTACACTTGCTGTGATCAGGACCCAGTGATGCCTGTGTCACTACACTTGCTGTAATGGGACCCAGTGATGCCCAGGTCACCGCACTTGCTGTGATGGGACCCAGTGATGCCCAGGTCACTGCACTTGCTGTGATGGGACCCAGTGATGCCCAGGTCACCGCACTTGCTGTGATGGGACCCAGTGATGCCCAGGTCATCACACTTGCTGTGATGGGACTCAGTGATGCCCAGGTCACTGCACTTGCTGTGATGGGACCCAGTGATGCTCAGGTCACCACACTTGCTGTGATGGGACCCAGTGATGCCCAGGTCACTGCACTTGCTGTAATCATGAGCCAGTGATGCCTAAGGGGTACCCTGTCTACAACAATCAGTGGAAACACAGAAGAATCCCATTGCATTCACTTTTTTCCTCCACAGTTCATTGATCTCAGACTGTACTTGATTAGATAAACTGGAAGTGGAAGTTTCCTTGTGAGCCTCCAAGTACCAGCATTCTTCCTGTTCTTCTCCAGACTGTAAGAACTGTTTCTAACTAATTAACTTAGTCTGAAATTTCCTCAACTGCCAGAAACATCCATAGTAATGAGACAACCCACAAGTAGCCAGTAGGCATTTTCAAGGAGCATACTCTTCTGCTTTAACTTTGATAGCCCATCCCTTTCAGTGCTGGATATTGTAACAATATGATTTGTAGAGTTGGGTGTGGCATCACTACCTATATTCCCATGAGTCAGCGGGTAGAGGGAAGAGACCAGGTTGTGCCCCAGTCCTGCCACAGATGAAACAAATTTGAAGTAAGGATAAAGTGGGGGATTTGCTTAAAATACGCACATATACCAGTGATTCCATTTCTTGATGAAAAGTTAAACTCGACTTTAATCACTAGTATAGAAAGAAAAATCATATTTTTCTAATATGATTTTCCAAAGGCTAGAGGGTAAAAGGGATATTATTTCATAGGAGATTAGGCAATGAAATAGTTTGCTTTATGATATGAAATGTCCAACAGAAATATGAATGCCCCATATGTGATTTTAAATTTCTAGTAGTCATATTAAACGATAAAAAGAGACACATAAGGTTATTTATAATGTGTTCTTTATTTTCTTGTCTTTCTAGTATATGTAATATATTATCAAGGTTTATGGTAAAACTATCTAGGGAGATGTTGTGTTTAAAGATACTTAATAAGGATTGATTGATGAACTGGGGGCACTGGGATCTTTTAACATACTGATTTGTACTGTGGATCTATAAACATGGTTTAGAGAGCTGCCCAACCTTGCCTCTATTGGAATTCCAGAATGTCAGTCCATTAATAACCTTGTGAAGCTATCCTGTGTATGGTAGTATTTCAGCAGCACTTCTGCCCTCTGCTTATGAGACCACATTAATGGACTTTTCCTAGGTCCTATCTGTGTGGACAATAAACATACCTCTAGACACTGTCAGATGTCACTTTTGGTATAAAAGCCTGATCCCCATCCCCCTCAACCTGATCCTACCCACCCACTGCTCCTCTAAGTGTGCATGTTACCTCTAGTGATTATTTAAATACATATAAGCCAAGGATTATTTGGTCCATGCATACAAACAGAATTTAACTAATGAAAATACTTTAGTATATTATATACTGCGATGCTTTTTTCTGCAGCAAACAATGAACATCCTTAGTAGCTGAAATCATGTTAAAACTGAGAGGAATTGTGTCATCAATTTCTAGGCTGTCTTGCATAACTGAACACTTAGAACATTGTTTCTCAACATTTGACACTTTGGGAGGTTAAATGACCCTTTCACAGGGGTCACCTAAGACCATCGAAAAATGCAGATGTTTACATTACAATTCATAATAGTAGGAAAATTACAGTTTTGAAGTAACAACAAAATAATTTTATGGTTGGGGGGTCACCACAACATGAGGCACTGTATGAAGAGTCATGGCATTAGGAATGTTGAGAACCACTGGGTTAGAGTTTAACCGCCATTAGAAGCTCTTTCTCTAGTATTACTGGATGATACAAGCCAGCTCTTTCATCGTCAGAACATCCAGAACAGAACATTGCATGTGGTAAAATGTCTATGTCTTCAGAAAGTTTTTAATTTGTAGTTTCCTTTCCTTGAGATGCAATTTCCATAATACCACAGTAAATATATCATTGCCTATATAACTTTCCAAGCATGTTGAGTTCTTGCCTGATTCAGTTCACAACTTCTCTTAGGTTAACAACCTCCTGTCCATCACAGATCTACAAGTCAAAGATTAGCTCAAGGTGGCCATAGCCTGTAATCTCAACACTTAGGAGGAAGAGGCAGGAGGTCTATGTAGAATAGGGAGTCACTGTTTCAAATTAATTAACTAAGAGTTCACAGTGAAAACTGAACACATAAAATATTCTCACAGATTTTTATTTAAGTTTACTTTGTGTTTGCCCATTTACTGTTTTGCCATAATTTATCACAATATAGAAGATCAGATGCTGGACAGAAGTCATGAACACACAGGCCTTACCTAGGCAAAACTCACATTTAACAAGGTAGTTGTTAACATAAGAAGACTGTGTCCCCAGGGAACATTTTAGCAATAGCCTGAGACACCTTCAATTATCACACTGAGGTGGGTTTCTACTGGCATCTAGTGGGTACTGGTGAGGGATGCTGCTATGCATTCTGCATTACAATATAATACAGAGCCCCAAGCAAAGAATTAGTTAAGAATATGAACAGTGCTGAGGCAAGAAATCTGGAATAAGAAGATCAAGTTGGCAATCGGTTAACAGACTGCTGGCCAGGCCATGACAGAGGAGATATAGGATGCTATACTGAATTACAGAAGGAAAACAATTCAGACTCTTGACTGACAGGCAGAGAAGCCCCTGGGACCAGCTCATGTAGGCTGAGTAGGCAGCTTGGGAACCAGCAGGATGTGAGTAAAACATGGAATATTGTTACACCAAAGGAGAAAAGCACAAAAATAATGCCCAGCCAGAGTGAAGGTAGAGCTAGAGGGGAGCTCTGACAGCTCCAAGCCTGGGAGGAAGAGCTGACAGAGGGGCTAAGAAGGAGGACCTAGCTGAAAGAAATGTGGCTTTGGGAATCACTAGACATGCCAAATATCTGGGGAACGTGAGCTGGACAAACATGGGAGAACGCCTTTTGTCTTGAGAAAGAGGTCACGGTTATTTTGGTTTTGTTCTTATTTTAAATATATTTTCCCCCAAACAACATATTCTGTTGCAGATCTCCTTGCCCTAGCTCTCCCCAGTTCCTCTTTACTTCCCCTCCCATCTAACCTATACCTTTTTCTGCCTCTCTAGAAAACAAGCATCTAAGGAATAATAAAATAAAATAAGATAAAACAAACAAGTGTAATAGGGCAAAACAAACAGAAGAGACAGGGCTGAGGCTTTTATAGGATCACTGCTAACTTTAATTAGAGAAAGCTGCAGTGAAGATGCTCTTAGAAGTGCTAGAAGCTATGTTGTCCTGGGCAGAGAAGAAAGTGGGAGGTAACACTGACAGAATTAACTTCAGGAAACAGGCTGATTATTGTTTATACAGAAGAATTGATAAGAAAGCCTGAAAGTTTAGTGAAGTATTTAAACTTTACAATTATATTGAAATATTAACTGATTAAAAATATTGAAACATAACAAGTGTATATTAATGGCTAGAAAATATTTTAGTCTCTATTATGTGAAAAATCAAAGGTACGCACACTTTTGCATAAAGAACCCCTATTTCTTTTGTAAAGACACAAATTAAAACACTAACACACATACTACTAACAATTGCCGTCCTTATGACACTGGTATTATGTACATCTGCTCCTCTTTTCCTTGAAAATTAAACTCATGTTCTAAAATGAGAACACATTGCCTTTTAAATAAGAAGAAAATGATTCAAGAAGTTTAGCTCAGAAAGCACAACAGAGAAAGTTTCGCAAGAACTTGAAGTGAACACAGGGAAAGGAAAGCCTTGTGTGTGTATGTGTGTGTGTGTGTGTGTGTGTGAGTGCTCATGTGTATGTGCATGTGTGTGTGTACATGTATGTGCGTGTCGTTGTGTGTGCATGTGTACGTGTGTGTACGTGTGTGTGTGTGTGTGTGTGTGTGTGTGTGTGTATTTGAGTTGGAAGAAATGAGAGCATTCTTGCATGTTTTGGAAGGGAGCTGCTGTACCACATGAGGCTGAGGATACAGGAGCAAATGTGATTGATGAAGCACCTCCCTTGGGAAGTGGGAGGGATGGGATCCAGATCACAGGTGGTGGGATTAGTGATGACTAAGAAGAGAGAGATCACTTCAACTGAAAAATGAGAACAAGAGGTAAGGATGGATGTGGTTGCTGATAAGAGCATAACGGAGACTGCAGGAAGTTGAGGGAGTTGCTGTCAGTTGGCCCCTATTTCCTCTGTGAAGTAGAAGGTGAGGTCATTTGCTGAGTGGGGTTAAGGGTTTATAGACAATGATGCAATGTGGAAAGGCTGTTAAGGAGAAAGATGGAGGGAAGGGACCATGGATACATGATTGCCAAACTGCCTTGAAAGGCCAGCTGAAGCTAAAGACTGAATTTTAAATGAAAGGCAGCCTTATGGATTTTTTTTCTACCAGCATGTTTTAATATTAGTTCAAAAATAGGCAGAGGAAGTAGTGAGGGTAATCCTAAGGTTGTAGATTTTACAGAAGCAACACAACTGGTCATGAGGGCCCTCTGCCCGAGAAACTGCAGAAACATTGCTCCCATGCCTCACAGAAGAAAGTATGGGGTGTATCCTGGAAGAAACTCAAAGAAGTCACAGCTTGCTTAGGGAGTGGAAATCATGTTAGGTCTACAACCCAAGCATGGCAGACAAGAGTACAAACACATGAGTGTGTTGTTGTCTGCTTTGTGAAGGGTGCCGATGGGTGAGGACCGGAGTGAAGGGACAGTACAGAGTAGATTGTTGAGAGAGGCAGCTTGTGTCCTCCCAGAATTCCCTCATTAGTATGATCACCAGATAACAATAAAGCTCTAGTCATACATGTATTTTCAATTTATCTTATTTCTGTATCTCTTTATACAAATATAGCAATAGACATATTCTCTGTATATATTTTCAATCCTCCATATACTTGCATTTTTCACTATGCATTTAAACAACTTCTAATATAAAGTATTAAATATAATGGTGTCTGTAATGAACATGAATGAACAATTTCTTAACACTATTACACAAGGAATATGATATCATAACTATTTCCATGTTAGATATTATAAGTACCATAGAAATAATTTACATATTTTAGGAGAATGTACCTAGCTTACAGTCAAATACTATATGACTCTGTGAAAGCTGTTTGAGAACCCTTAGATTTTGCTGTAGGTTACCAGAGATGCAAAGGGATACATAGTATGTGATTCAGAAACACTGAGAGTATTAAACACACTTGTAAACAAGCATAACTGACGCTGGACCTTGTTTGTTCTGAGATGGTCAACTGCTCACTATATTGACAAGTTGCTTTCACATTAGGAACTTAGTTTTCTGAGTGGTAAAAATAGTATCTATTCAACTACCATTTTTATAACCAATATTAACATTTTCTAACATAGTAAATCGAGTTAAAGCTCAAGTATCATCATTTAATTTGAATGCTGAGCAAATGTTGATTAAATGATATGATATATTTTTATATATAATGGTTATCAATGTGTGACAAACCTCCCTTTTATGGGGATAGAATCAAATGTATTCTACAGGATGAATTTAAAGGATTGTCTAAAAGTGTGTGGGCACCTTCTACATTTTGGTTCTATGTCTTACCCTCTCCCAAGATTTCAGTAAATGTTCTCCCAGAACCTAAGCAGACATAGAAGTTCTGGAAAGTAACTATTTTGAAGATCTGTGACCAATTTGTATGTTTTATTTTCCACTGCTTCTATGCTCATTCAGTTGTTTAAAAATCTTAATTGTTAATTTGTAACCTTAATTCAACATAACTATTATGCTGATGTTATGCATATAAAACACATACACACAAATTTATAGAGACACATGCACATATTATGTACACATTTGTACATCCTAATAAAAATGATCACATGTGTATAGTGCAAGTACAGAGAGAATATTCAAACTACTACTTCATCAGCACCCAACATCCTTGGGACAGCATTTCTGTTAATAGTCTGTTCACCTAGCAGACAGCTGACATTCATATCTCAGAGTTCACATTGTATCAGTGGCTCATCGGTAAGTTAGGCAAAGCAGAATCTCCCATGTCCTGCCTCTGCCCAGGAACACAGATGAATGTACATAACAAGGAACACAGAGAAGAAAGAAAATGCCATGCAGAGAATGTATTGATTATTTAACCAGTCAAACATAATGATTGCAATTGTACATATGTGCACATTTGCAAATGCAAATAAGTGTGAATTTTTAAGTAACAACCCTAAGTTTTATACCGAATTTCAAAGTTTTGTGTAATAATAAGTCTTCCTAAATAGAATATTTTGTTTTAGCTTGAAACGCTTAGGAATAATGTTAGTATGTCTGAGAGTTTAGTAGATGCCTCACACTATATTAAATATTATTAATGGATTGATTTATCTGAGTTTCACACAAAAAAGTCTGTGCCATCCATATGTACTGTTTTGGGAACCTGTAGGTTAGGGAAGACACATGCCTTACTTCTCAGTGGCCTAGCTCCTCACTGCCCCCATGGGAAGCACTTGCATCCCTTGAGAAAAGCTGATTCCTTCTCCTAGGTCTCCTGCTCCCTTCTTCCTCCTCAATTCTGCACCACCTGGCTGTTTGGAGCGTTTCCGCACCATCTCCCTGCCCCTCTGGCTTTATTCCCAACCCCCACGGTTTGTGGCGCTTACACATGAGTTCGTGTTAGAGCTAATTGTTCATCTTCTGTTTTTACAATGTTCCTTTGCAGTAAGGAAGAATGAGAGGCTGATTCAGTGCCCCTGGCTACTGCTGAGTAATCTCTAAAGTCTAATGTATGCAGAACGAATTTGTTCCCACTAGAGAGCCACCAGCACCTGGGGCTCAATGGGGCTCCATGAGCCAGAGCCATGTGGGACACCTCCCAGGTTCTCAGAATGCTACACCCTTAAGTGCCAAGTAGCCCTGGACTCTCTCTCACGCAGATATTTTCTAATAGTAAAAATAAAAATGATGCCCTTCTTCATGTTCTCTTCCATTTTGCCAAAAGAACAGCCTATGTGCTTAAATTTTTATTAAAAACAAACAGCACCCAAAGAGCTTTTCTGCAGTATGTCCAAAGGGATGATGTGTCTGACAGTTCATTGGGCTGTCACAGAGGGCAGGCTCCTTTGCTGTTCTTCATTCTCTAACTTTTCTCATCTCTTCCCTCATTTCTCACTAGAATTCCTCCTTCCTCCTTTAGCAATACACCAAACACATTCCCACTCCTACACATCCATGAAAGTTCTCAGTGGTTGTAGCAGACAGGTGGCTGAGTGTAAGGACAATGACCCTTATCAGTCCACTGGTCAGTTTACATACAACAGATTTTCAAATCCTAGTTCAACGAACCTGAGGCACACTGAGTCCTACTGAAATGTAAATTTAGCCAGGCACATTGGCTGTTTCAGACATGCCCGTGAGTTTTCTTTCTATCAAGATGAAAGTTCAGATGCATATACAGGGGCAAGTAAGATGGCTCAAGAGGTAACGCACTTGAAACACAACTTCAGCCCCCTGACATAGATGTCAACTTGACATGGTTTGGTAACATCAGTCTACAATGCCAAACCAGTGGGTAGTAACTCCTATGCAACTTGTAAAGGTAGAGTGAAATGGGGGTGGGGGGGAAGGGGTATTGATGGTTATGAACAACAGAATTTGTAAACTTAAAATTGATATTGCCTGTACTTGATTTAAACTGTGCTTTAGCACAATAGTTTTATATCATTGATATCATCAAGAATGATATATTATTACTTGTGTATTTATTATTCTATATAGAAACATAAAGACTCTTACTCAAGTTTAAATAACAGTACTTTTCAGATACGTCTTTTTGCACAAAAGCCACTATTCTATGAAGAACACCTAGCAAATACAAATCCTGGCTCCACAGTGAGGCTTACCATTTATTCTACTAGCATGACTGGTTCAAACTACAGATTTGTTCTTGTCCACTTCTTGTAATAACCAGCCTCCAGACTCTAACCCCTGGATGCTGTTCTTGGCATTCAGATTAGGCCTATTTCTCAGGAAGTGAGCAATAAGAAGAAGCCTGAGCAGCAGGAGCCATGGGGTTGCTGACTGACCTTCACTCATTCTGTGCCACTTAGGATGCCCGGACTCCCAGAGCTGTCATGTGCTGTCCTCTGCAAAGGCATCCTTCCTCGTCTTATTGATAATCCAGATTGTCATCCTTATCTTTTGCCTCATATTTCTCCAACATAGTCTTCTTCCTCAGAGCTTCCCTTGATGGCTTTTAAATTATACCAGTCTGCCTCCCTTCGCTGTACTTGCTCATTTGTTCTCATGGAACATTCATCTTTCAAACTGGGCTATTAACTCCTACGGAGGAGCAATGTGTCTGCTTCATTCACAATCGTTATTGTCTAGCTTCTAACATAGATCTACAATGTACAAATTGGGTCATCATCCAATTAATCCCACTAAATTCAAGCAATATTAACACTGTTTTCTCAAATTACAGACTTCTTGCCCTGAGACACTTAAATTTGAATAAATAGTTAATATAAAGACTTCCTTTGAAATAAAAAATATTGTTTTGAGATATATGGCTACATTCGTGTTAACTTGGTGCATCAGAGTATTTTTCTTCAATGTCTAAGTGTGAAAGATACAAGGAAGTTTTTTACATACAGAGTGAACTGACATGTCTAAGTTACTCTTACTATCTTATGAGTTAAGCTTGGCACTTCCTGGAAAAAGCTGTTGATTTTATGAAGAAATTGCTCCCTTTATGGAAGATGATGGAGTCCATGTAAGTCAGACAATATCCTATTTGATGTAGGTATGAGTCTAATATTCCAGTGTGTGCTGTCCGCAATGGTTTATAGATCACTAACAAGAGAAGTGATATGCATTGCCTTGACATATGTGTGCTGTGGGAGAAAGTTAATAAGAGGCAAATATATTTTTTAGCTTCTCATGTATGGTAACTTGCACACAAATAGTTGTATTTACCAGTGAATATAGGTGAATGCCCTAGGTTGTGTTCAATCAATTGCTTTTTCCAACTGGAAAGATATAGAAGTATTAATTCTTCTCTTTTGACCAACTGTATGTCTAAATTCCCCAATTCTTCCAAAAATCCAGTATGGGCTACTTTCTGCCTCAAAAATGTTAGATCAACAGACAAAACTAAAAGTTGTAATTAGTGGCTCTTTGTTATAGCCATTGACTCAATTGTTCTTAGAACTTTAACTCATGATATTACCTTTAAAATTAATTGCTTCTATGATGAAAGTTCTGTACTCTCTACGAAGAAAATTTACTGGTGCACACTCTCACAATTTGCATACAATTTTAGGAGTTTAAATCCACTTGAATTCTTCCAGAAATCCTAGGCTGTGAAATCTATTCAATATAAATCTATCCAACCCATGTGTCCCACGAAGCCATGATTTATAGTGCTTGTCTTCTCTCTCATTATGATTTATTTTATATCTGGACTCCAATTATCTAAGGGAGGAATAAAGGAAACACTTGGGAGATTCATCATCCTCAAGCCAGACTTTGCCTTTCCCTTTATCTCCAGGCCATTATTTGTAGGCCAGCTCTATTGTTCAGCCTTCTCCCTCCATTGGCTACTGACCAGACAGAAGATGTTCGTCTAGGTCATTGTACAATTTCATCTTCCTCTGGGCTGTTACATAATTAAAATAACTTCAGTCTGCTTTCTTGAACATTTTTTTTCTACAGGCAACTATTAAAACATAGAACTGAAAAACAATTGAAGGGGAAAAAATATAACTTGGATTAAAAAAAAAAAAACCTCTACTATTGTGATAGAAACTATTCATTGTGGACTACTCACTTACTTAATTCCAAAGTTTGACTGTGGTTTCTTCTGTGTGCAGTTGTGTCCTGAAGCTTCCCTTGATTGAAAGAGGTCATTTTTCAAGAGGTTTCCAAAGTGTTGGATCTAAACCACTTCTAAACCGACTACCCTTACAGGGTTATAAATGCATAATGAAAAACAAATTAGATCTATTTCCCCCCATGAAACTCTTGTATCCAGGCTTATTTACTAGTGTGAAGTAGTTGTTTATGAACTAGGTGTGACTGGTAGTAAATTTTACCAACATTATTGTATGGAGGCACACTGTGGTTAGCTAGGTTTCAGCTCACAGCAGGCCTATTATACTGTTAGGATGTCACTCATTACCCTTCTGTGCATACTTACAAACACTGGCCACTGCTGAACCCATTTCAGGGCCACGACCTTGCCTTGTGACTTGTCCACTATAGATCCCAGATGATTTCAATCTGAGAGAGTATTGTATATACAAATTTTCACCTCTCTCTCTCTCTCTCTCTCTCTCTCTCTCTCTCTCTCTCTCTCTCTGTCTGTCTCTGTCTCTCTCTCTTTCTCTCTCTCAGTCTCTCTCTCTCTCTCTCAGTCTCTCTCTCTCTCTCTCTCTCTCTCTGTGTGTGTGTGTGTGTGTGTGTGTGTGTGTGTGTGTATCCACAACTATGTCCTCTTTGCTGCCATAGGAAACATGCTAGACAAGGATACATATTTGGAACAAGAACTGAAAGAGAATAATTATTTCAGTTAATTGACCAGTGAGAATACAAAGGGACTAGACCTATTTCATCCACCTCAGTCTGACCTCTGCCATAAGGCCCACAACTTGGCACCTGCAGGAAGTTGGCAGAATGTCATGAACACACTCTAACTGGTGCTCACTACATGCTGGTCAGTGCCCCTTGCACCGTGTGCCATATTTGCCTACTGGGATTCACATTTCTGCTGTGTTCTGCAACGGTACATCCCTCTCTGCCTATGCATGCTACCTTGTTTTATGTCAACTTGACACAAGTTAGAGTGTTTCAGGAAAATTGAAACCTCAGCTATAAAATGCAGTAAATTGGCCTATGGGCAGGCCTGTGGTACATTTTCTTGGCTAATGATTGATGTGGGAGAGCCCAGCTCAGCAGTGTGCAGCTTTCCTCCATGGCTTCCGCATCAGTTCCCACCGCCAGGTTCCTATCTTAAGTTCCTCCCCTGACTTCCCTCAATGATGGAATATAACCTGAGAGTTACATAAAATCCTTACGTCCGTGAGTTCCGTTTGGTTACGGTGTTGTACCACAGAAATCGAAACCCTACCTAACCTATTAGGGGAAGTGGGTTTATGCTTCACACCAAAGGAATATTTTGTCTTTCAACTAACATGCATTTTTTTAGCACAGCAAATATGTTTTACAATTTTATATGTAATTACATAATGTATATATATGTAAACACAGAAATTTATATTTACAAACTATAAAGATATACTACTATCTATACAAAATAGGAGTAAACCAAAATGAGATCCAAAGGGAACATTTTAAAATAAATTTTAAGTTATTGGTAGAGAAACTTTTTGTACTATACCTAACACAAATTCACATTGTACCATTCTTGAGTTTCTGTAAACAGCTGACTTTTTTTGGTACAATCAACATTCTATGTAGCCTCTTGAATAGTCAGTTTAGGAAAATTTTACTGTGCTACCCATGAGCACAACCCTGCATATAGCCCAAACAAATACTTGTTACTAATGTTTCCACAAAGTAATTTATTTTATACGGGAATGGAGGTATGTGTGTGTGTATGTGTGTGTGTGTGTGTGTGTGTGTGTATGTGGTGTGTGTGTATGTATGTGGTGTGTGTGTGTGTGGTGTGTGTGTGTGTGGTGTGTGTGTGTGTACGTGTGTAGTGTGTA